>NW_006159561.1:1173364-1218501 GCF_000334495.1 Tupaia belangeri chinensis
ACACTTTAAATATAGACTACCTTTAAAAGTGTGGTTTTAGTGTAGAAATCTACACTTTTCAAAGTGGTACAAATACATGTTTATATGAGTAAAAAATATATATAATACAGGGAGAATTGGGGGCCAGCAGGAAGCATGGTGGTTAAGGTACTGAACTCCCACGTGGCTGACCACAGTTCAAGTCCCAGAGCTGGTGACTTGCTTTCTCACTCTCTGTCTGGTGAGCACATGTACCCTATAGCAAATTAAAAATAATAATAATAATAATAAATAAAAATTAAATACATAATTCTAAAAGAATAAAAAGTAAAGGTAGAATTTAAAAGCAGTGAATACATACCCAACAAATAATATTGGCACAATCAGCCATCCAGTTGGTGGGGGGTCAGATGTCCATATCGTGCCATACTCAAAAAAAATGCAATGAATTGAGTAATTAAAAATTTAAAAATCAATAAAAACAATATAATAAAATATTTGTATTAACTGAAGCATTTTTCTAGGCAATATACTAAACCTAGAAGCCATAATGCTAACACCTAAAGCTTTAATAGACACAAAAAATTAAATATAAACTATAGTCAAATTAAACAGTAACATTCATAGTTAGAGAACATATCATATTAAAGAAAATTTTAAGAAGCCAGCTAATAGAAAAATGGTCAAATTAGCTGAACAGCAAATTTCACAAAGAAGATATACTAAGATAAAAAAAAATATTGTGAACCTTGGGCCAGCCCCATGGCACAGTAGTTAAGGGAGCTTGATCCCACAAAGCCAACCACAGTCCCAGCCCCACTGGCCTGAAAAACACACTGAGCAAGTGTGCATGTCCAAGATTCTGACAGGATGGAGCAGAGGAGGAAAGGGGATTACTGCGTGATCACTCCCACTAGGGAGTGCTTTCTCTCTTGTGTGCTATCTCTGGTGAACATTTGCTGACAGTAAAAATAATATAAAATAGAAAAGAGATGGTCAATCTCATTTCAAATTCATGGCATTCCAAGTGAAATGAGTCATCGTATTTCATTTACTACATCGAAAATGAACAGGACTGGCCCAACTATCGCAGGGCAGTGAAAGTGCAACACTCTGCAATGCTGAAAGCCCAATGAAGAATGGAGTTAGGTTCCTGGATCAACCTGTACCTGTGCACATGTGTGTGCATGAGTGTGATGCTGGCTACAGGAAGGCTGGTGGTGATGGTGGGGGCATGTTATGTCACAAAGAGCCTCAGTCAAAAATGCCTCTCTCTATATATCTCCATATCTATCTCTTATTTATAAAATAAATTTAGGGGGCTGGCAGGTGGTGTGGTGGTTAAGAGTGCTGGACTCCCGCACAGCCAACTGAGGTCAGGTCCTGAACCTGGTGGCTTGCTTTCTAATTTTTTCATTCTTTCTTTCTTCCTTTCTTTCTCTCTTTCTCTCTCTCTCTCTCTCTCTGTCCTTCTCTGGTCAAATTTAAAAAAATAAATAGATAAATAAAACAAAAGTTAAAATAATTATTTTTTAAATAAATGAAGAAGTAAACTTTAGATAAAGACATTTTATGGCTTTAATTTAATTTTTATTTATTTATTTATTTATTTTATTTTGCAGAGGTTTTTTTTTTTTTTTTTCTTTTTTTTTTTTTAGGGGGATGTGCCTGGCCACTTGTTATAGGGTGCATGTGCTTGCCAGAAAGACAGAGAGAGACAGAAAGTGAGAAATCACCCCCCAAGGGGGATGGAAACACTGCAATCTCTTCTCCTCCTTTCTCCTCTCAGGATATTGGGCACACATGCACACGCACCCAGTGTGAGTTTAAGCCACCAGGTCTGGGATTCGAACCGCTGTCAACTACATGGGAGTCCAGCGACATAGCCATTATACTGACTGCTGGTCCCAGTGGTCTCTAGTTTTAAAAATCTGGCTTCTTTGCTCAATGTTATCATTTTCAGTCTTTTTTGTTACAGTTTTAGATTTTTAGTTTCGTTGCTGTCCACTGAGTAAACATGCCAGAGTATCTTTATCCAATCAACTGCTGATGGTCATTTGGACAGGGCTGTCCTGGACATTCTTCTACATGTCTGTTGGCAAGCGAGCATATGTATGCATTTCTGCTTAGGTACACACCCAAAAGTGGGACCACCGGCTACAGTCCTTACATGTATTTTTTCCAGGAAGATGTTGCCAAACATTTTTCAAAAATGACTTTTATCAATTTCTACTTCTACCTGTGGTATGTGAGAGTTCAGTTTTCATTTACCCATTCTGGTAGTTATTTAGTGGTATCTCATTATGGTTTAACTCGAATTAAAAAAAAATAACTAATAAAGTTGAATTTTTAATAGGTTTAATAGTTATTTAAATATCCTCTTTTGTGAAGTGTCTGTTTTAAGTCTTTTGCCTATGCCTCTATATTTTTCCTTCTTTATATTTGTGTATGAATATAAATAAGAACCAGTGCTGCCTGTTGGACAGTTTGCCAAGTCATCAGCTACACACACACACAGTTATAGTATCTATTCTCTCTGTGGGTTGTTTTTTAAGGCTTTAGGGATATCATTAAAAGAATAATATTTCACTTTAATATAATACCATTTATAATTTTTAAAAATTTATAATTAATACTGTTGATACCCTAAATTAAGAAATCCACCTACTCCAAAGTGAAAGGATGTTTTATGATATTTTGTCTTACTTGTCTTATTTTCATTTACTTGTTTCTTTATTGCTATTATTATTACTTTAATTTATTTTATACAGCCAATCACTGTACATTACTATAGCTCATAAAGTGAATTTACTCAACAGGAGTACACTGTATACCAGTCCAGTAAAGGCTTGATACACATTATCAACAGTCAATCCTCTATTTCTTTGTCCCTTAAATGTTTTCCTCTCTGTTTTTCTCCTTGATTCCTTTCTTTTCACTCTCCCCCATTCCCACCCTCTTCCCAAACTGTCTCCAGTATCTGTAACCACATTTCATGTTTCTCTATCCTCTAATTTTTCAGTTGCAGTCATAGAGTGTGGATAGTCAGTATATATTAAGTGGAGACATACAATGTCTCTTTTTTTTTAAAGAATTTTTAAAATTTGACTTTATTTATTTATTTATCTACTTATTTATAAATTGACCAGAAAGGGACAGAGTGAGAGAAAGAGAAAGAGAGAAAGTGAGAAAGCAAGCCATCATGTCGGGACTCAAACCGCGGTTGGCCATGTGGGAGTCCAGCACCCTTAACTACCACACCACCTGCCAGCCCCACAGTGACTGACTCTCTTTCACATCTTGGCTTGCTTCAGTTACTGGTAAATCTTCCATATTTGTCTACCTTCTATTTACTCTTTTTCTTAATTGTCAGAGGACACATGTACTTTCTGGAGAGAGAGAAAGGGAGAGAGTCAGTTTTCTTTAACGTGATATTTCTGGGAAGGGATATATCAGTCCCATTTAGCATTATAAAGTTTACTTCTATTTCAATATTTGTAAGTGAAATGCATTGTAACTTGACTATAAAATTGGTAACTACAATGAGTACGTATATGTAGAAAACATAGATGAGTTGATTGCAAAAATAATACCTTGAAATATCTTCAGGTTAATGTTCAATATCCTGACAACAAAGGAGATGTGCTCACCCCTGTGTATAATATAGGAAAGGACTTAAAAAATACAATCCGTTTTTAGTGCTACAATGAAAATGGTCAGAACCAGCAGATGGTGAAATGGTTATGTCACTGGACTCCTACATAGTCAACCATGGTTCAAGTCCTGGATGTGGCAGCTTAAAACTCACACTGGGCACATGTATGTGCATGCTCCAAAACCCAAGAGGACAGTGGAGAAGAAGGGATTGCAGCATGGCCATCCTCCCTGGGGGTTGATTTCTCACTTTCTGTCTTTCTCTCTCTCTCTCTGTCCTTCTGGAAAGCACACACACACTATAGCAAAAATCTCTCTTAAAAAAAGAAAATGGTCATTGGATTTAACCAGCATAAACTGAAAGATTGCTCTCTGTCTTATTTTAAACACACTACATCTTTTTATAAATTTCCTCTTCCTCATTTTCACAGATTAGCAAGAGAAATCTTGTTAAAGACGAGCTTTACAGAAAGAATTCAAGTTTTTTCTTGTTCTTTTCTTCCTAATGCTTGGTGATATTTTGATCTAGAGTTTCACAGATTTAGAGAGCTCAAAAAGATTTTTACTTTTATCCTCTTCATCCTTCAAAAACACCCAAGCAATATGAGAACCAATGCTGCCTGTTTGATGGTTTGCCAAGCCTTCAGCTATAGGGAATATAATCATCTGGTTCTGTTTTTTATTTTGACTAAATAAAATATGAAGATTATAAACAGTACTTAAAAATTGCTGTAGAAGAGTAGGAAAATCATTTCACTCTATGTCAACTTGTTTTTTTAATGATTCCTTTTACTGTACAAACTTCCTAAATGATGATTATAAAAAGTCAACTGAATTTATCATTAAAAATATAAGCAAGGAATCTGAGAAATCGAGTTAATCAATGCTAAAGTTTTAACCTAGTTTCATAGTTTGTAATTGTCTTGAAGTACTTTTCATTTGTCTCTAGCAGCAATAAGTGCTAAAATTAGATTTATTTTATTTTTTTATTTTTTAGGTTTTTGTTATAGGGTATATGCAATTGCAAGAGAGGCAGTGAGAGGGAAAATGAGAAATCATTCCTCAAGTGGATTGGCTACACCATAATTTCTTCTCCATTTTCTTCCTGGGATTTAGGGTATGCACATACACATGCCTGGTGTGATTTTCAAGCTGCCAGTTCCTGGACTCGAACCCCACAATAGACTATGTGGGATCCAACTTCCTTAACCACCATGCCACCTGCTGGCCACTAGAAGCATTTATTTTTAAACTTAAATCCAATCAGATTTTTCAAGTAAAATCTAAAATGATTTAATTTAATCTTCCAAAGAAATTCTCTGTATGAGTCTTTATGAAACTTGAGACTACTTTCTATTGGACCAAGATATTTGAAAGCTGTTTCTGAAATTATATCATTAGAAGTCATTGAAATGAGATTCTAAAGCAATTTCAGAGAAATTTTAGAAATCAGACAATTAGAGGCACTTTTTGTATCGTCTATATTTCTTCTTGTTTCTTTCATCTTGATATTGAGTCACCGGGCTTGCTCACATCCTGAATTAATTTCTTTTCATCTATCTTCTATGCCGAAGCTATCTGTATAATTGCTAGTACGTCATTACTTCATCTTCATTTTTTAGATGACTGATCAAGAGTGAATGAGTCGGTTTGGGACCAAGTTGTTAGCTTGGGTATACTTTGAGTTCTCAGCTGGAGGAGCAGTAACTGATGTAAGATGTTGTAATTACAATTTACAGCCCCTGATTCCACAGAATGCTGCTTAGCTACTAAGTCATCCTTGTACAGTGATCTATTCTTCCCCTTTCGGGATATTTCTCTTCATGAAAGCTATCATCTGGATACACTTCATAGCAACTTTTGTCTTCTTTATGTATAAGAATGAATACTTTTGATCACAACTTGATTTCCTAGGAAGGGGGAAACAATCCATGGAGGAAAGTGTCTAGTCATTTTTAGAGCTCTATTTTTACAACTACATTTCTGTTACATCTTTAATATTTGTGCAGTGCTACAAAATGTTCCCTATGAAATGATGCATGTGTAAGTGTGGGCTCATTCTTATGAGTAAAGCTTTAAATTAAATGATTATAAATGCTCTTAGAATACAGCCATAATGCGTTGACCATCTGTCTTCTAAATTGCATTTCTCAGTAACTGACTCATATAAAGCAATTCCTCTCAAATTCATCAATATATGTAAACAACATTTAATATTTTTGCTTTTAAAAAATGTTAAATACTAAAATATTTTATGGCCTTTTTGTTTCCTTATATGCTGATTGATGGATATCAAAAATAAGAGAATTTTGTGTAATAATTTTGTATTGACTAGAAAACAGATGGTCCCTGACATTGAGAACACTAAAATCTAAAGGGAGAAATAAGATTTAAAGAAAGTATATAGAAGTAAGTATTTATTAGGGAAGCAAGCCCCACATCTGAGAAGGCGCGCCTATAATGTTCACTGATTCTGAAGAACACATTCAGAGGTCCAACCCAGAGGACACGAGTTTCCTTCCATAGGACAGGGTGCTCCTCTGAAGGCCAAGGTGGAGAACGGTTTGTGCCGTCATTGAGCAAAGACTCAGGTTACGTAAGTTAAGACCAAAGCATTCATAAATCAGATAAAGATGAATGCAAACCTTCTGTCACTAAGACAGTGGTCTGCTTTGTACAAACATAGTTTGAAGGTTACAATAAAAGGTTAGCGTATCAATGAACGGAATCAGCTGGATATGTTTAGGGTTCAGCGCCTTTAATATCTTGTGTTGTTAATGGGGGTGGGGGTGCTCATTCTGCATGCCCTGGCCATAAGCCAATTCCATGGGATAAGGAAACAGTCAGGAGATGTTCACGAGCCCTAGCTGTGGCCTGCAGCTAGTCTCAAGTGGATAGGGCAAAGAAGAAGGGAGACTAGAGCTCTTTATGGAGCCTACCCTCAGCGTGTCATTAAGAAGTGAATGATATTATGGTTCAGATACTCAATGGTGTAAAGAAATCAAGACTAGAAATAGATTTCATAAATTCAGGATAATCTGGTAAGAATTCAGAGAGTATGAAAATGTAAAATGTACTTGAATAAAGTGTAAGAAGAGTAATGTCAGAAAGTAACAGGGATAGGAAGTAGGTTTTTCCATAGTAGAATAACAGAGAAACAAATCAGGAATGAAAAGTGAGTGGAAGTCTGGGATAACAAAAGAGATGATGCCAATCGATGGATAAGTTCAATTGCCAGGCCAATTTAAAAAAAAAAATGGGTTTCATTGAATCAGATGGTGAAGTTAAAAGTAAACCAATAGAAAAAATGTAAGTTACTACATTGTGAAAGTGGACAGTGTTTTGAGTGGCATGTAGTACTGAGTAATGCGAGATGTTTTCTAATCATCTTAATAAACTATAAGCTGGGCTATTCCTATGACAGGATGAGCATAGAGTACAGATTCTGTCATTTTGTGAAGCAGTAATAAAATAAACAGAATATATCACCAAATAATTTTTTAAATGAAGATGAATTAGACCTTATTTGAAACCTTAGTTAAATTTAATATACAATGCTATATTCGTTAGTTTGTAGAGTAACAGTATTTGTGGGAAAAGCTTAGGTTGTATTATTTCAGCTGTACAATAAAAAATAAACACAAAGAAGGGCAAAATCTGAATCTATGTGAGTGATAGCCATTGAGATAAATTATTGACCATTATTGGGCTTAATATTGTGGCAGGACAGTTGCTACTCACATCCCATCTCATTTGGCCCTGCGTTTCGCATTTCTCCATGTAATCAGGATAGGACCAGCAACCATGTTCTGGCCAATGAACTATGAACACTGACATGTGATGTGTGTCACTTCTAGGTCAAGACACTTTAGAGTGTGTGTGCTTCCCTATTTTTCTTCCCTTGCTACAGTGACCTTGGTAGCTATGTGCAGAGAGGAGGACATTGTGAAATGAAGAAACAATGGATCACCAAGTCATCATTTAAAGAGAGTCCTTCAAAAAAACCTCATAAGTAGGAAGTAAGCTCTTCTTGTGCTAAACTGAAAGTTGACAAACTGAGACCCATAGATCAAATCTGTCTTGCATTTTGGTTATGTACAATTTGCAAGCTATTTTTTTTTTTTTTGGAGAGATTTTCACTGTAGGGCGCGTGCGCTCGCCAGACAGACAGAGAGAGACATAGAGACAGAAAGCGAGAAATCACCCCCCAGGGGGGATGGTCACGCCGCAATCCCTTCTCCTCCATTCTCCTCTCGGGATCTTGGGCACGCACGCACACGTGCCCGGCGTGAGTTTTAAGCCACCGGGTCCGGGACACGAACCGCGGTCGACTACGTGGGAGCCCAGCGACATAGCCATTACGCTAACTGCTGGTTCCCGCAAGCTATTTTTTTTTAACATTTTAAAGTGGATGCGGAAAGAAAAGCAAAAGAATATATTGTGTTACATGGAATTATAAAATATTCAACATCAGTGTTCATGAATAAAATTATATTGGACCATAGATGCTTTCATTTGCTTGGGACTGGACTGTGGTACAACAGTAAAGCATGATGCTCTGTGAAGCAAATCCTACATGGGAAGGTTCTCGGTTCAAGTCCAGACACCACCCTAAGTAGCTGGGCACAGGCGTATCATAATCCGGGGCTGGCTGAAAGTTAGAGATGGATTGGCATTGGGACCCTGTTGTAGGTGCTGCTGTTCTCTCTCTCTCCCTGTCTTTCTTTCTCTCTCTGTCTTTTTCACTCATAAAGAAATCAATAATAAAACTACAAAGAATAAAAATATAAGCTTGCCTTTGTTTGTCTATTGGGTATGACTGTTTTTTATGCTACCACAAGAGTCGAGCTTATGTGACAAAGACTATCTGTCCCACAGAACCTAAACTATTTATTATCTGGTCTTGATAGAAATCTTTTAAAGCAATACGCCTTTCCCCTAGGAAAATAGGATAAGGATCCCAATATCATCTTTTAGTAGATTATTCTTGTCCTCCCCACAACAGATTATGTAAGAGGTAAGAGTTGAAAACTGGCCCAAACTGAACAGATAAAATCATTTCTTTTTTAAAAAAAAGAATTATTTTATTTTTATTTGACCAGAGAGGGACAGAGTGAGAGAGAGAGAAGGAAAGTGAGAAAGCAAGCCACCAGGTCCAGGATTCAAACCATGGTCACCCACGTGGGATTTTACTGCCCTTATTCACCACACCACTTGCTGGCTCCAGACAAAATTATTTCTACAAGGAAATTGGAATAAAATTTAGAATTCAAGGTATATATCAAGTATTTCTATTTTCTAATAGTGAGAAGATAATTTGGGAGCTCGGTTGGCCATTGTCCAACATGAAGCCAGAGAATCAGAGGTGAGAAGGTCAGCAAATTGAAGGAGCTCAAAGAAGCATCATCTCTTGTTACCTCTCCAGGTCTTGGGTTCAAGTTTGCAGTACTTCCTTTCATCTCTCTCTTGCTCTCTCTCTCATTTGTCAGAGAGATGGGGAGGGAGGAGAAACCATCCCTCAAGCAAGCACGATCACACTACAATCCCTTCTCAATGCCTCTTATCTTGTTAGTATCTGAAGCATGCTGGCTCCCATACACAGCATGTTTTTCAAGGTACTTGGGCTGGGATTCCACCTGTGCAGTCGGCTATGTGGGATCTGGCTCCCTTAACTACTAGGTCCCAGCACCAGCCCCATACTTACAGAAAGTACCCCTTTATCATAACGTCAAAACTCTTTAATTGATTGATTTACCTGCTTGAACTAGTGTGACTAAATCTCTTATATCCATTCCAAATGGGTAAAAGCATTTACTGATATTGACCTCAAGAAATCTGTAATTAAAATTTCCAGAAAGCTTTCATCAATATTTAATAAAAGAAGCTCTAGTAAGAAAGAAGCAATCTGTCGTAGAGATAGCAACAACATCCTAGAAATGGTCTAGAGTCCTTTCCCAAAGTTTCTATCACATTTTATAAGGCTTAAGACAACTTTTATGTTTTATACCTCATATTTCTTCTCATGACTTGACACATTAAATAGTACTATTTCTTAAAAGCAATGGAGAGTCCTCAAATCCATTGCTCTTTTTGTTCTATGACCTTGTAGAGAAAGTTAAGCAGATCAATTTCTCAGGTTCAGTTTTATGCTTACTTAAAATGGGAGCACTATTCTACATGTCTGATAGCGGAATTTAACTTGAAATTCAACAAGTCTTCAAATCCCTTGAATTTTACAAGCAAAATTTTATATGTGTATTTATTTTTATTTTTTCTGTAGAGGACACATAACCTTCATAGCATTCTCAAAGAGGTCTATCACCCAAAATAGAGTTAAGAAACATAAGAATTGGGACCAGCAGTTGGCATAATGGCTATGTTGCTGGACTCCCATGTAGCCGACCACAGTTCAAGTGTTAGACACAGTGGTTTAAACTCATGCAGGGTGCATGTGCATTCATGCCCAAGATCCCGAGAGGAGAATGGAGGAGAAGGGATTGTGGCATGATCATCCCCCCTGGGGGGTGATTTCTCGCTTTCTGTCTCTCTTTCTGGTGAGCACATGTGCCCTATAGTAAAAACCTCTCCAAAAATAATAATAATAATGATTTGTCCTCATAATATTTCAAAAATACTTGTATTCTGGGAGTTCCAAGGATCTCTTTGCCTGAATAATCCCATTACCCACTTTTCTCCTGAACTAGAAATCTTCCCTGGAAAAGTTTCAGTATGTAGATATGTTTTGATTAGTATCTATGATTGCATTCCCAAAGATCTTTGCATCAAGCTATTTCCCTCAGCAATGCTGCTGCTGCCAGGTTGCAGCAGAAAATCTCTTGCCACTTTGATGCCACTGACCTGCTTTCTTCCCGGTTTAGACCTTTGCTGCTACCACATCCCTATTTAGTTGCTAAGCAACCAGTCCTGGGAGGCAGTTTTCCTGTGCATATGCTATCCCTCAGATGGATGATTTGTTTTACATGTTTTTATTCAGCTACAATTTGAATCTAATTCTTTCTAGCATTCTCCACTATTTCTCTGAATCTTGGGTTTTGACAAACTGTGACAGTTCCCAAGACCTGGGATGTTTACTCCTGACTTCTATCCGCTCCTTTCTTCAGAAAGCCTTCCTCTCTGATGTCTCCCATAACTCCCCTCCATTCTTACTGAATGTTGGCGTGAGTCCTACAGATGAGACTTCTCAAACTGACATTCTCTCACAGAGGAATGTCCTTTTTTGACCTGCTATTCAACTGCAGATTGCAGTGCAAACTGTGAAATGGTTACATTTGAAAATCACATACTTTTATTTTGGAATTTACATCATAGTCAGGTATTATTCTAGCCACAAAACATCAATGACAAAATTTCTTTCATGAGTTAACTCTTTTTCCTCCAAACATTCATAAAACTAGCTACAAAATGTGTGTGCTTGCAGTACACAATTGACTATGTTAAAAGCTAAAAGTAGTTGTAGTTTTATCTCCCCCAAATAAATTGACATTAAAAATCTAATTAAATGTGAAAATTAATTTATTTTTAAATGCTAGTACTTTTTTGAATATGTCAAAAATAAATCCCATATTATTTTTTTTAAACTGAAAACATTTAAAAAGAAACTTTTGAATAGCTTACATTATGATTTAGACTCTTACATGCTAAACCTAAATCAAACAACAAAGAGCTATTACTTCTAACCTAAAGAACTGTCAAAAATTTTTGAGAGGGTAATAACTAGTATTGATAACAAGCACATTGAAATGATTGCTTTGGGCACCAGCAGTTGACATAATAGCTATGTCGCTGGACTCCCATGTAGTAGACCACCGGTTTGAGTCCCGGACCTGGTGGCTTAAACTCACGCCTCACGCCGAGAGGAGACTGGAGGAGAAGGGATTGTAGGGTAGCCATCCCCCCTGGGGGGTGATTTCTCACTTTCTGTCTCTCTGTCTCTCTCTGTCTTTCTGGCAAGCACACGCGCCCTATAGCGAAAACCTCTCAAAAAAAAAAAAAAGATTGCTTTGTTCATTTGAAATGAACTTACACAATTCAGGAATGCAGGATCCACACCTTTGTTCATTTGAAATTAGTACACACAATTCAGGACCCACACCTGGCTTCTTGAAGTTTCTCTCGCAGAGTATTTGAATTTTGAAAACAGGCACAGCATGCCAAGATGAATGGAATCGCAGAGAGTCTTCCGATGGCCATCACTAGGGAAATGCTTCAGTGATCTCTTTCTGTATAATTCCTACAGCTGTCTTTGTTCCTGTCTTTCCCAAGACTTGAGCATCTAAGTCTTATTTTATATATTTACACATTTATATTATGTTTTCATTGCTTTATTTCATAAGAGAGAGAAAAGCACCTTCAGCAGCAGGATCATGCTTCCATCCTTTCCAAGCCAAATAGCTAGCCTGGATTATGGGTACATACAGGTCAACCCAGGAACCTAAACCATTAGCCTCCATGTGGATTCAGCTTCATTTGAGCCACCAAGCTGGCCCAGTTCTTAATTCTTTTTATAATTTTACCAGTGAGCTACTTACTCATTTTCCTCTTATTTATTTTAATTCTATACAATTAGCTTCTGTGACTTAAAAAAATCTTAATTAATACATAAATTGGGACCATCAGGGGCATTGTAAGCACTCTCCCTCAGGATATTATGGGATGTTTGAGACATGTTACAGAATCACAATAGGACTGGGAAAGGCAGAGCAAGTTTGGCTATATTCTGAGAAAAGTAAAAGCCATCCTTAGATGATCGGTGGAGAAACAGCCCATCATGTAATCATCCATAGTCACTTGCAACCATGTATCTGCCCAAGAGAAAGTTCTGAGAAGTTCAGTCAATCATAAAATGATGAGGAATGTCAAGACCAGAGGGAGAAAGAAAAAACTTAACAAAACATTCTAACCTCAAAAGAAGTATACAATAAAACTCAGATCATACACAATAAAACCCAGATCACTATATGCCCAGGGGTCAGAATTCCTTTCTCCTGTCCCTGCTTCACCAAGAACACTGAAAGTCAGATTTAGATTTCATTAGAGATTAGTATAATTTAGAGGCTACTGAGTTATAGTATTACTTGAAAGAGCAACTTTGTCAGATCCCTCATGCGTGGATTTTAGGAGGATGGAGAAAGGTTGGGATCCCAGTAACTGAAGTGAAGAAATATGGGCATTATAAAGACTGAGAAATGCTAGTTACTACTCTGCCTCTATTATAGTAAACTTATAATAACTTTTGACATGGAGAGATAGGAGTCTTTCAACTTTGTTTTTGCTTTTCAAGTTCATTTAGGGTATTGGCTTCCTTGGCTATCTACATACATTTTAGAATCAACTATTCTATTTTCGAAAAAAAGTTGGAATTTTGATAGTGATTTACTGAATGAGTAGTTTAATTTGGGAAATATTATCATCCTAACAATATTGTCTTCCAATCTATGATTATGGGATGTCTTGCCAATTATTTAAGTCCTTGTTAATTTATTTTATTTCTTTATTACTGTCAGATGTGTGGATTAATCAGAGAGAGAATACAGAGAGAGAGGAGGAAGTGAAAAATCTCCCACCAGGGGTTATGGACACACTGCAATCCTTTCTCCTCCATCCTCCTCTCGGGATTTGAGACACATACACACACACACACACGCACACACACACACAAGCCCGGCATATTCTCAAGTCTCTGGGTCTGGGACTTGAACGAAAAAAAGTTGGAATTTTGATAGTGATTTACTGAATGAGTAGTTTAATTTGGGAAATATTATCATCCTAACAATATTGTCTTCCAATCTATGATTATGGGATGTCTTGCCAATTATTTAAGTCCTTGTTAATTTATTTTATTTCTTTATTACTGTCAGATGTGTGGATTAATCAGAGAGAGAATACAGAGAGAGAGGAGGAAGTGAAAAATCTCCCACCAGGGGTTATGGACACACTGCAATCCTTTCTCCTCCATCCTCCTCTCGGGATTTGAGACACATACACACACACACACACGCACACACACACACAAGCCCGGCATATTCTCAAGTCTCTGGGTCTGGGACTTGAACTGCACAGTCAGCCATGTGGAGTCCAGCTGCTTTACTCACCACGCCACATGGCTAGCCCCAGTCTTTGTTAATTTCTTTCAGAAACATTTCATAGTTCTCACTGTGCAAATCTTGCATTTCTTTGTTGCCAAGTTTGTTCTTAAGTATTTTGTTCTCTTTAATGTTATTATAAATAGATTTTTTCATTTTAATTTTTAGATTATTCATTGGTCATTTACCCAAGTACAGCTGATTTTTGTATTTTTTAATTGTATAACCTTTCTGACCTGATTTATTAATCCTAATAGTTTTTTTTTGTGGCTCCTTAAAGATTTTCTATACACAATATCATGTTATCTCTAAATAGAGGTATTTCTATTTCTTCATTTACAATCTATTATTTCTTTTTCTTGATTAATTACCCTGGCTGGAACCTCTAGCACAATGTTGAATAGAAGTTGCAAGAGAGTACATTCATTTTTTTCTTCTTTATTTTAGGGAGTAAATTTTATTCTTTCACTCTTAAATATAATATCAGTTGTGGGACTTTTTTTATACATGCCCCTTAAATATAATATCAATTGTGGGACTTTTTTTATACATGCTCTTTTTCAATTTAAGGAAGAATTTTGAGTGTTTTTTAAAATTGTGAAATGGTATTAATTTTATAGATTTTTGAGTGTTTTTATACTGTGGAACTTCTTTCAAGTTTTCTTCTTGCACCTGTTAAAATGAGTATGGATTTTTATTTTATTATTGTAACATAATGTGTTGAATACATTGATTTTTGTATGTGAGATCAATTTTGTGTTGTAGGGATAAATTTCACTAGACATGGTATATAATCCTTTTTATTTGCTGTTGATTCACTTCAATAGATTTTTTTTTTTTTTGGAGAGGTTTTTTTTGCTATAGGGCGCGTGCGCTCGCCAGACAGAGAGAGAGAGACATAGAGACAGAAAGTGAGAAATCACCCCCAGGGGGGATGGTCACACCGCAATCCCTTCTCCTCCATTCTCTCGGGATCTTGGGCACTCACGCACACGCGCCTGGCGTTCAATAGATTTTTATTGAGTATTTTTTCACCTACATTTATAAGTGATATTGATTTTTAGGTGTGAGTGTGATGTCTTTGACATTGATATTATGATCATACCAGCCTCATAGAATAAGTTAGGAAGGGTCCTCTCCTTTTCTATACTTTGAAAAGTTTTTGAAAAATTGGTGTTAACTCTTTATAAATAAATGATTGTTTCAATTCAGTGAGGACATCTAGGCCTGGACTTTTCTTGGTGAAAAATTTTCTTGATTTCCTACTCACTCTCTGTATCTGTTACGTGTCTATTCAGGATTTCTATTTATTTTTCAGTCAGTTTCAATAGTTTGTGCTTTATCTTGGAATTTGTCCATCTTCTTTAGGTTATCTAAGTTGTTGGTATACTAGCCAGAGCATTCCTTTTTCATTCTTGTAAGGCAGTAGTAATGGCTTCTCTTTTTGTTCTGATATTAGTCATTTAATCTTCTTACTTGGTCAGTCTAGTCAATTGCAATTCTGTTGATATTTTCAAAAAATTAACTTTAGGCTCTGTTGATTTTCTCTATTGTTTTTCTATGTTCCATACTGTCTAATCTTTTTATATCTTTTTATTTCCTTCCTCTGCTTGTTTTGCATTTACTTTACTCTTTTTTCTCCCCCTAGTTTCTTTTTCTTTTGCTTGTCAGGGAGTGTGTGTTCTTGCCAAAGACAGAGAGAGAAGGAGAAAGTGCCCCACAATGAAGTGTGGTCACGTCACAATTCCTTCTCCTCCACTTGTCCATCCCTTTGTGATTTGGGGCACATACACAAATGTCTTTCAAGCTCTCAAGGGCAAGACTAGAACCGTGGTAAACTATGCGGGATCAGCTCCCTTAACTACTCAGCTATGTGACTGGTCCTCTATTTCTGAAGGTAGAAAATTTGGTTATTTATTTGAAAGCTATCTTATTTTATAGTGTAAGTGTTCACTGGTATAAATGTCCTTTGAGCAATGCTTTTATTGTATCTCATAAGTTTTCACTTTCAGTCATATCAAAGTATCTAGTTTTCCTTGTGACATCTTTGACCTACTGATTATTGAGAATTGTATTGCTTAATTTCCACATAATTCTGAATTTTCCATATTTCTTTCTGTTATTGATTTCTAATTTAATTTCATTTCCACAAGAGAATTAAAACAATATATGAGAAAATATCTATTTACATAAAAAGGAAGTGACAGAAGAGTAGAGAAACAAAAATAGCAGAAGATATTTAGAAAATAAGTTGCAAATGGAAAAAATAAATCCTACCAGTACCTAATATTCTTGCATTGTCTGAAGATATCAGACCTCTAGATCAAGAGAAAGCCACTAATCCCACCCAGAATTTCAACAGTATGCAGAAAAGGAAGAGAAGGTATTTTGGCATGACCATGCCCCATTGGGAGGTGCTTTCTCCCTTTTCGTTTCTCTCTGTCTCTCTGGTGAAGGCACACACTCTTTGGTAATTTTTTAAAATGTTTTTGCCATAGGGCATGTGCACTTGCCAGAGCGGAGAGAGAGACAGAGAGAGACAGAAAGAGGGAAAGTAAGAAATCACACTCCCAGAGGGGATGGTCACACCTCAATCCCTTGTCCATTCTCCTCTTGGAGTTTTGGGCACGTACACACACACACCCAGTGTGAGTTTCAAGCTGCTGGGTCTGGGGCTCTAACTGCAATTGGCCATGTGGGAGTCCAGCATCTTAACCTTTATGCTATTTGTTAGCCCCCTTCTGGTAAAATTTTAAAAACTGAATCTGATATGAATGGAGACATACAGAGTCAGTGTAGGCAAAAAAGAAAAAAAAATGCAGCTCTTAAAGACATTACAGAAATTTGCTAAGTCTTTGTCAAGAGTATGAAGAAATGAGCTATTTATTGAGGCTGGAGAGTAGGTACATGAAGAGCCATAAGTAATGATTTTTGAATATATCTATTTTTTAATTAAAAGCTTTAATACTTCATTAAAACTTTTTTATGTTTTTCTGTAGAGCAAGTCTGTTGCCATAGAATTTGAGATTGTCTAAGAAATGAATGGGGATTTGTAAAGGACTTAGTCCTTGGATTTAGTCAAAAGTTACAAATCTCTAGGATAGCAGTTCTAGTCAAACCAGGAATTAGCAAACCTGAGTTTTTTTTTACTATAAAACTCAATGTACCCTATGTTTCTAAATCAGGGTACCTACTGGCATTTCAGACAAGCCACATGGAGAGCAAAGCCTCCATTCTAGTTACTGTTGCTGCTTTATTGCAGTGAGCAAGAAGTGGTAAGAGAAGTAGGATGCCAGACATGTGTGAAGTGAACATTCACGGTTGCCTGATTTTTTAAAATCCTCTTTTGCACTGAAAGTATTGGGAGTATTCTCACAGGACATAAATTTGCTCAGATATTGGACCCATTCTGAGTGTTTAATCCATTTTCTTCTCTAAATTTCCTCCAGTTCCCCTAGGTTTGGTATACAGACATGACTTCAAAGACAAGATGAATGTAATTACTCATGCTGGGCGCGTGTGCGTGCGTGCCCAAGATCCCGAGAGGAGAATGGAGGAGAAGGGATTGCGGTGCGACCATCCCCCCTGGGGGGTAATTTCTCACTTTCTGTCTCTCTGTCTCTCTCTGTCTGTCTGGTGAGCACACGTGCCCTATAGCGAAAACCTCTCAAAAAAAAAAAAAAGATGAATGTAATTATGGTTTTATGAGAGGTTTCACCATTCCATTAGGCTGAGGCAGCCCTGGTAATCAGGGAGTGAATATTGAGAGAAACTGAGAAGCCAGCGGAGATGGCTACTATTCCTGTATGCCTGGTGAGATTTCTACCTTCCTGCCCCACTTTGTGTGAAGACCTCACCTCATGATCAAGGGATGGGAAAATTTTTCAAGCCAGGCCTTTCCTAGGAATTTCAGTCTTGAAGAGAGACTCATTGGACCCAAAGGTAGCTGGAGCTAAGGCATGTAACAGCCAACAAAACCCAAATAGCACTTACTTCACTCATATGTTCAGAACCACCATGTCTCTGGCCTTCCCCACCAGGTCCTTCAGGTCTGTGAGACATCCCAGTTTCCTCCCAAAGCATCATTTATCACTTTTTTTATTTTGTTAGGGAAACTCTCTTTCTGTTGCCTGGCAACAAAGAATTTAACTCATAGAGTAAAAAGTAGAAATTTCTTAAACCATATAATATGGAAACAATTAAATAAATTATAAATATCTGGATATCTGTGAGGTTAAATATTTGAAATCAATTAAAATTATGTTTTTGAAAGTATTGAGTAAATAGAGATAGTTAAATTTAAAATACATATTTATACATATTGTACATATGTCTGATTCAATTCAAGTGAATATAAAAATACATATATGCATGGAGAAAGTGTAAAATAGAATAGTGAGCTATTACTTAGTGATACAACTAATGTTGCCTTTGCCTTTTCTACACAAATTAGTAATTCCAAATTTTGTTTTGTTTTGTTTTTAGAGATTTTTGCTATAGGGTGTGTGCACTCTCTGGAGAGACAGAGAAGGAAAGGGAGAAAGAAAGTGAGAAATACAGTGGAGATGGCCATGCCACAATCCCTTCTCCATCCTCAACCCCAGAATCTTGGGCACACACGCACATATGCTCGGTGTGAGTGTTAAGTCGCTGGGTCCAGGACTTGAATCACAGTCAACTAATGGGAGTCCAGCAGCAAAACCATTATGCCATCTGCTGATCCAGTAATTTCAAATGTTTTAAGAATAAAAACATGAATTTTAAAGTCAGATAAATTTCAAATAAAACAGAGTATTTCATTCATAACAACCCCAATCTCTAGTTTACTAGACTAATTATCTATAATGTCTTTTCATATTTGAAATTCTGAAATGTTATTTTATGTTTACTTACAATACACTGCAAATCTCAGTCAAACTAAACCTGAAGCCATCAGTAACAAGTGGGTCTTGATAAACCATACGATTTATGAATAAATTATACCATTATACTCCTTTGCATACAGCAATGTTTATTTTCAAGGTATAAAGAAAAAAGTGTTGTCTGTACCTATGACTTCAAAAGTTCATGGAAAGTGCACATTATAAAAAAAACTGCATAGATTTCACCTTTTTTACATCAAAACACACACTTTAATTTTATGTTTCCATGAACTTTGAAAATCCCCTAGTATATTTTGTAGAAATAAAACATTGTTTAAAGTGAGTTGTGCTTTTTTAAAATTTTACTTCCATTATTATGGAGCAGGTAGGTGCATTCTGTAAGGATTATGCGTCAAGTATTCTGTTTAAATGGATTCAGGGTGTTTGCTTTAGTGTCAGTGAAATCCCTAAAACCTTTGAAGAGGCTGCAATGTGCTCTTCAGTAGCCATTGACTTTTTTAAAGGCATTTAAGCAGTATTTGCAGAATGCTCCCTGCTCCAGCCCAGGGGCCACCTCTGAGGTCAGTAGCAAACTGCTAGACAGCTAACATAGGTGAGCAGAAACCATGAGCTCAGTGGCCCTGGAACCTCTCTGGTTTGTTGTCTGTACTGCTGCAGAACACCTCTTAGGGATAGCTTGTTTCCTTCTGGTGGTGCTACCGCCACTATTCAGAGATTGGAAGCAGTCAGTGGGAACAAATGTTTCCCTTTGGAGATAAACTTTTTTCATCTGGACACACACCTCCCAAATCCCTAATGTGATCATTTTACAAAATGTACTCAGTTTATACCCTTTCATCTTTGTAATAAAGCATATTCTTCTAAAAGATGGGGTCAGAAATGCAGGCTTTACTGGCTAGGTTTATTTTCAGAAAGTATAGAAAACTCATTATGGAAGAGTTTTGGTATATCTGTAGGGTATTGGGTCCCTCCCCTCACCTACCTAAAATAAAAGTTACACATCTTCCTATCATTGCATTTCTGAACCCACAGAATGAGGCTAAACATACTAGCACAGGACCGAACTGAAGCACCACAGGGACATCTACTGGTTGGTTTCTTTCCTTCGGTTCTGACTTTACAGAGATTGTTTTCTGGAACATAAGTAATTATAGCAAAGCAGCTCTAGTTCACTTTGCATATGAGTACTGCATGATCCAGCTATGTGGACGATTATACCGGCCCATAACCTGGGACAATTCATCGGAAGTCTGGAGGGACTGATGTGCTCACAGTTCAATCTTCCCATCACACACACTCCACTGGTTTTTATGGTACCTCTGACAGCCAAGATGGCAAAGAGCCAACCCTGTTAACCCAGCAAGTGAGGTGGAAGGTGGGCACGAACAGAGTAAAGCACATATGTGGCCCACTTGGAAAAATCTGTCTATGTCATTCTACCTTCTTGTGCTTTATTTGTTATCTCTCAGTTAAGTAGGTTAATTATAAAAGGGGTTAGAAACACTTGGTTGGGCTGTTAGAATCATATCTAAAGCTTGAGAACTTTAAGTTTTTTGTTTTTGTTTTTTGTTTGTTTGTTTGTTTTTTTAAGAGGAAAGGCCAGGTAGATGCTAAGTCTTCAAAGCCCCTGGGCTCTGCCCTGGGAGGAGCTGACTGCTGGACAAAAAGTGAGAGTGGCGTTGAAGGTCTCAGCCTCATGACAACTTAATGCGTTTTTACTTCTCAAAACTTTTTCCACTGTTGCTTGGTATTTTATACTTCCTAGACATCTCTGAAGGCATGGCTGTTGTAGTTTTTACTATGCAGAATATCTTCCTTCAAACATAGTTGTGGAGAACAAAGACAGCAGAAGCTGAGTGTATAATATTTTATTGAATTTTGACTCAATTATAAATGAATTTAGAGCATATGAGGTAATTCATGGATTGTAAGTCATTATAGGCCTAGATGATTGGTACAGAGCTGTGATTTACCCCTGTGGCTTCTCTCTCTCTCTTCCTCCTCCTCCTCCTCTTTCTCCTCCTCCTCCCCATGGGAAAAATGTCCAAGCTTGTGCTAAAACCAAAGACAAAAACATTGCCTAGCAGATTTCATATAAAATATATCTCCATTTATATATAACAGAACTACATTGATATGAATTTGCAAAAGGGAAATGAAGAGGCACACGAAAGACCCATTTCCTTTGACTTATGAAAATTAATTTTAGAAATGATCACATTGCCATAAGCAGCAGCCATGAGGTAAGACTCCAGTTGTTTTCGCTGATTATAAAAGCAACACGTACTCCCCGTAAAAATTCAAGCCCCTGATTACACTACCACTTTCCAGAGACAGCCACTGCCAAGAGATCGCTTTGCATACTTTGATATATACACACACATACACAGTATGCATATTCACACAGAAATGTAAGTATGAAAACATGTCTGAGTACTCATTTGTCACCTGGTTGTTGCTTTTTTTCCTAAACTAATTGTGTTTAGAATATATTTACTTGTAATATAGACCATGTTTTCTGTCATCCTTTCTAAAGGAGTTCCATATTTACCTCGCTATTATCTTGTCCCTCATTTCCTCTTTGAAAAAACAATGTTCTTTGACCCAGAGTAGTAATCAAAGGATATGCTCTTCCTATGGAGTGGGGCTCACCATCTCACCTATCTCGTCTTTGGGCCTCCTCTTAATTTTCTTCTCCCTAATACATTTTTTTCTCTAAATTCAAAAAGTAGATGCACAATCTTTTCTTCTCACAGAGCTAGGATTCATTCTCCTCCTTGTCTATGTATTCACGCAACAAGTGATATGTAAAGTGCCTACTTCAGGTCAGGCTCTCTCTGCTGACATTTCATAGTTGTGAGTTAGCAAAATAGACATGGCCTCTGCCCTCTTGACCCTTATTATTAATGGTGAGTCAATGTCTCAGTTAAAAGAACATTGGAGGAGTCTTCAAAAGACTCGTGGAAAATGAGTTATGAAAAAAGTATTCATGGATTTCAAAAATTTTTGCACCAAATAAACTCATACTTTAATTCCACTTTTCCATAAACTCTTTGACACCCTCTCACACAATAGAGCAGGAGGTTGCAGCTTAGAGGGAATAAGGCCCTGACCAGAGTAACTCGGGTAGTAAGTGACAGAGCTGTCAGGGATCCACTCTCGGCATCATCACGCTCCACTGAGCCACATGCCGCTCTTTAAAATATCTGTTCATCTCCTTTGAGAAAAATTTCGAGGAAGAGATACCTTCTTTCTAACTCCCCCGATGTCTCCAAAACTAAAATTTCTTCCTGGAATCCTTGGCGGCTTTGACCATATATTCACCCAGGCTGGTGGCCAAGTCTGAAACGGATGGAAGGTGAGGAAACAGAAACAAGGGGAGGTCTCAAGTTCCTGTGTCCAGTGAGCAAGGACAATAGCAGAAACCTTGATGTTTTAGTTTGTTTAAATGACAGATAGGCTATAAAGAGAGAGAGAATGGGAGGGGAGGGGGGAGAAAGCACCTCGCACACGGGCATGCCCATGCCACAGTCTCTTCTCTAGTTCTCTCCCCTTCAGATTTTAGGCACACACACACACACACACACACACACACACACACACACACACACACAGTGTGGTTTTCAAGTCCCTGGGGTCAAGATTTGCACTGTCATTGGCCATGTAATATCCGGTCCTCTTAACCACTAGGCCTCAGGGCCAGCCTTTATTTTTAATATATGTGCTTTTAAATGTGTTTTTGTAGGCATGTTTCACTCCATAGTAAGTCACTAATAATAAGCACAGGTGTTTTTTAAAAATACAAAAATTGGTCCAGCTGTTGGCATGGTGCTTAAGGCTGCTGGATCCCACATGGCTGACTGTACAGTTCAATATCCCGGTGGCTTGAAAAACACACCAGGCACATGCACATATGTGCCCAGAATCTCAAGGAGAGAATGGTGGAGAAGAGAGTGCAGCATGATCCCATCAGAAGGAGCTTTCTTACTTTATCTCTCTCACACATACAAGTGCATGCACCCTACAGAAAATGAAAATATATATATATATATATAATTTTTTTTAGTCAGCCAGGTAGTGTGGTGGTTAAGACAGCAGGATTCTGCATAGACAATGCACAGTTCAAGTCCCAGACCCAAGCAGCTTGACAAATAGACTGGGCATATGTGCATATCTGCCTGAAATCCTGAGAAGACAATGGAGAAGTGATTGTGGCATGGTCATCCCCTCTTGGGATGACCATAAAAAAATAAATTTTGAAATAAATTTATCAAAACCTAATGATAAAAATATTTTACATTGACTGTAGTTTCTTTTTCTTTCTCTCTCTCTCTTTTTTTTTTTTTTTTTTTTTGAGAGAGAGAATGAGAGATTTTTGTTGTAGGGCATGTGCACTTGCCAGAGAAACAGAGACAGAAAGCAAGAAATCACACCCTGGGGGGATGGCCATGCTGGAATCCCTTCTCCTCCATTCTCCTCTAAGGATCTTGGGCGAGCACCCACACATTCCCCGTGTGAGTTTAAGCAGCCAAGTTCAGGACTTAAACCGCGGTCGACTACGTGGGAGTCCAGCTACATGACCGTTAGGCCATTAACTGTAGCGTATGTACCTAACGATGAATTAGATCAAGTATCTCACCCTCTGCTTGTATTCATTACTTGGACTTTTCTTTTCCAACTCTCTTTTACTGTGTCTATAAATACTAATTTCTAAATACTCACTATATATCAAGAATATTAATAATTTTTTCCATATGTTGAAAATATTTTGCCCAAAATGTTGTTGACTTTATTGTGTTTTATTTTTTTCCATGTAGAAATTGAAAGACTTTCATGCATTAAGACCTACCAATATTCTTTATAGCTCTTAGTGTTGAGATGGGATTTACAATATAACTACATAAATTTAAACTTTACTTTGTCTCTAATTTTTAATGAAAGGTGACAAAATATAGTGAAAATATTTTTAACAATTTAGATGGTTCTCAAAGTGTTTCTTATATACTTTATTTAAGAAAGTACTTAAAAGCCACTCAGCAAATTTTGCTTTAGTTCTTTCCTTAAAGTCATCCAGAGGGTTTAGCCACAGTGACGCAGTAGAAGCGTGATACTCCACAGCGTAGGACCCTCATGGAATCCTGGGATCTGGTTCCTGGTTGACCTGTATATGCCGGGTGCACACATGTGCCTGTGACCCTGGTTGGCTGGGAAGGCTGGGGAAGGACTGCCCTGTGAGGCCCTCTTGAAGTTGCCCCCCACCTCTCTCTCCCTGCCTCTCTCTTTATCATAGAAGAAATAAATAAACTTGAAAGAAATCATAACAGGTGAATTCTCTTTTTTTTTTTTTTTTGAGAGGTTTTTCCTATTGGGCGCGTGCGCTCGCCAGACAGACAAAGAGAGGCATAGAGACAGAAAGCGAGAAATCACACCCCCCCCCCGGGCGGGATGGCCATGCTGCAATCCCTTCTCCTCCAGTCTCCTCTCGGGATCTTGGGTACACACACACACGCGCCCGGTGATAACAGGTGAATTCTCTTTTTTTTTTTTTTTGAGAGGTTTTTCCTATTGGGCGCGTGCGCTCGCCAGACAGACAAAGAGAGGCATAGAGACAGAAAGCGAGAAATCACACCCCCCCCCCGGGCGGGATGGCCATGCTGCAATCCCTTCTCCTCCAGTCTCCTCTCGGGATCTTGGGCACACACACACACGCGCCCGGTGATAACAGGTGAATTCTGACAGAGATGAATTTGGGGCATAGCCTTAAACCTAAAGAAGATAAAAAGAACTAAGTCCAACAAGAAAATCAGCTAACAAAAGCTAAAAGAAAATAAAAAAGAAGTATAAGAATAGAGAATCTGAAAGATGCCATTCCCTGTTGTATCTCAGATACTCTTTTCTGTGCTAATTATAAAGCAAGCCCTGTATGTGACCAAAGTATCTTCCAAGACATTCTGGGAAATGCATGGCCCACCACTTTAATGGCCTATTAAGCACACCATTGATTGGATTAAGCATGCAGCCATTCAAATAGACCTTAAGTGACCTGACTGATCACTTTGGGCCCTGTGTGACATAGCATCCCTTAGACAAATACTAGGGACTCAGACAAGGTAGGAAAAGAAGTTGTGTTCTAGAAACACAGTCCATCCTAGAACAAAAATTAACAGGCATAAATGGAAGGCAAAGGTTATTTGGAGACAGTCACAGAACAAAGATTTTGCTTGAAACCCAACTTCACTCTTTAATACCAATAGACTGGACAAATTATTTAAATCCTTAAGCCTTGGGACCAGTAGACGGCATAAGTTATGTTGCTCCACGCCACGTAGTCAACTGCAGTTTGAGTCTCGCACCCAGTGGCTTAAAACTCACACCAGTTGTGTGTGTATGTGTGCCCAAAATCCCAAGAGGAGAATGGAGGAGAAGGGATTGTGGTTTGGCCATCCCCCAAGAGGTGATTTCTCACTCTCTATCTCTGTCTCTCTGGTAAGCACACACCCACCCTATAGCAAAAAAATCTCTCTTAAGAAAAAAAAAAAAAAGACCTTAAGACTTATTTTTCTCCTGAGCTTAAAGGGGAAATTTGGATCTTGTTTTCAGGGTAGTTTTGATTAAATCAAGTAAGAATGTCTACAGTGCTCCTAGAAGATAACCAAATGTGAAGCAAATTCTTGCCAGTCTCCTTTGTGAGCTTTTGTTTCTCTCTTTTTTCATATTTCATGATTTTTATTTTTTAAAAAATACTTTGGCTGCAAGAATCAGGGAATATTCCATATAGGAGATATTGTAGGTATATCTAAAAAAGCCACAATGTATCAATATATTTTTTCGGGACCAACAGTTGGCATAATTGCTGGACTCTCATGTAGTCAGCCACAGTTCGAGTCCAGGACCTGGTGGTTTAAATTCAGGCTGGGCGCGTGTGCTCGCATGCCCAAGATCCCAAGAGGAGAATGGAGGAGAAGGGATTGCAGCATGGCCATCCCCCCCTGGGGGCGGGGGAGGGGGCGGGTGATTTCTTGCTTTCTGTCTCTCTGTTTCTCTCTTTCTGGCGAGCTCATGCGCCCTATAGCAAAAATCTCTCCAAAAATAAATAAATAATAACACAAAAGGTTATATTTTTTCTTTCTGCCAAAACATTTTCAAGTGAGACTGTGGGCCTCTCCAATGACAAACCAACAAGAGTGAAACACAGCTTTAAAAGTTAAGTGCCCACTGCTGTGAAATAAATATTCTTGTCTTAGGCCTCCAAATGCCAAGCCTGAATGTGGAAATTTTCCACAGAGGAGCAAACACTATTTCACCCTTGGCTAGCCATGTATGGGTGCCAATCTGTGATCTCTCCCAGCATTTTAGTTGGTAAGATGGACTGTGTACTGGCAGTGTGACAGCCCAGTGACTGTGTGAACGACTAAAAGCGTTGTGCTTGGAGCCATCCAAATCATTTCTTTGAAGCCAGGATTTCCTGTAGAGCATGGAGTTATTTTATCTGTTTCATGAGAATGAGAAAAACAAGGATGTCTCTAACCAGTTATAGACTAATAATCTTGGGACAAGTATGTATCACTAGACTTTTATCAATACCATTAGAAACAATTACAATGTAACTAATTTTCTTTTTAATGTAATATAATTCAAAGACTAGATCTTAACAAGCTATGGGTCGGAAGTTGTTATAGTTCTATTTTTGCCCCTCCTTGGGCTGTGGACTTTCAGTATCAGTCAGGGTCCATGCCAGGGCATTCATTGAGCATTTACTGCTATCTTGCCATTTCCACTCCCTAGTAGTGTTTTATAGATGTTTCAGCTGGAATTGCTAAAACTGAATTTAAATAGAACACAAGGTGAAGAAAATGAAAAGAAAAGAAAGAAAAGAAAAACTTTTCTCTAATTGCCTAACCTCCCCCCCCTTGAGGCCCTTGCTCCCGAGGATTCAAAGCAGGCTTGTGGTTGGTTGACAGTTCCCTTCTCCCCCTGACCTCCCTGAAAGCCACATGTACATGTCTTGTTCAACTCTCCATCATTACCATCTTTTGTTTGTGGAACCTGTGTGCTTGTATTGTCCTCCTGTACTCTGATTCTCAGGAGCTCATTTTCCGTACCCCTTCTGTTTGTCCCCTCGGTTTGTGCAGGTGGGAAAGTCATGAGTAGAGGGTCCAGCAGCTCATGTATCAAATGTTGAAGGTAAAGTTTACTTTAGTGTGAATGATATTCTTTTCAACATAAATGTTCAACTTCCATGTGTTGTTATTATAGCGCCCAACTAATGGGCATCATTTTGCAAATACAGACTCAGGTGAGCAAGACATGCCTTATTGTTTATCTAGTTTGCGTAAGATCTTTGTTTTGTTTTGTTTTATTACTTTGCCAGAGAAAGAGAGAGAAGAAAAGTGAGAAAGCACCTTCCCCCCATGGAGGATGGTCATACAACAGTCCCTTCTCCATTACTCCATCCTTTTGGGATTCGGAGCACATGCACACACATACCTGGAGTGTTTTTCAAGTCCCAGGGTCTGGGACTTGAATACTGTCATTGTCAGGTGGGATCCAGCTCCCTTGACCATTAGGCCAAGAGGCCAGCCTAAGGTTTTTCAGCACTTCACTCTTGGAAAATTCAATCACATCATTACTGGCTTCCCTGCCTTTCCACTCTGTTTCTCCAGTCAAAATCTAAACGTAATTAGAAAAATAAATAAATAAAAGCTATTTTGTGTGGTTTTAAATAAATAATTTAACTGTGCATGAGAATATATACTAGTATATGCAAAAACAAAACAAAACAAAAAAGAAAACACACACACACACACACACACACACACACACACAACCCAAAACTTTAAAACCAGCTTATTAGCTAAGGAACGATAGACACTAAGACAGTCTCTCTAGAGCAGATGATATCTTTAACTGGACTAATTTACAATGTATTCATACTGGAAAAATTCATTTTATAAACTACTGATAGTGGTGGTGGAATGTATAAAAATTAATCAATTAATTTTTAAAAGATGAAATAAATAAAATTGGTAGTCATATTCCCAATTGTGGTCAACATTTTTGAGTAGTGACTATGTAACAGAAACCGTTCTAAATGTTTTACATCTATAAATTTGTTAAACTCTCATATTTAACTCTATTGTCATTTTAAAACTAGGAAAATAGAGGCATAGAGAAGTTAAGTGAGTTGCCTAAGATTGTAGTGAGTCATTCAAACCCAGGCCATCTGGCACCAGACCCACCATCTATACTGAAGTACTATCATGCCATCGTGCCTCTCAGATCTAGATGAGAATTCACCAAATGCAGTAATACATTGCCACATTCTCTTAAGTCCACAGTCTAATATCACAGGGTGAAAAAGAACAGCTTGGCCTTTCACTGCTACTCTCTGAGATTCACATTCTACAGTAGACTGAAAACAATAATAAGCATTCTATAAGTGAAGGAAAATTAGATGCATTGAAAAATGATTCATACTTACAGTAAAATGTCTAGTCCACAGTGTCGAGTCAAAATTTGTCATGATTGGGAACCAGCAGTTAGCGTAATGGCTATGCTGCTGGACTCCCACATAGTCAACTGCGGTTCATGTCCCGGACCCAGTGGCTTAAAACTCATGCCAGGCACATGAGTGTGTGTGCCCAAGATCCCGAGAGGAGAATGGAGAAGGGATTGTGGTGTGACCATCCCCCCCGGGGGGTGATTTCTCGCTTTCTGTCCCTAATGTCTCTCTCTGTCTGTGTGGCAAGCACACGCACCCTATAGCAAAAACCTCTCAAAAAAAAATTTGTCATGATTATTCCATTCTATTATACTAGAAAGTCAAAATCAATTACTATTATTTTAACATGATTTATTGGAGACAACACCACAATCATTTATTAAATGTTGGCGAATATTGGTAGCTGTGGGACTTGCTATGTCAGTGTTAGGAGTGGGATATTAGTTGAGGTTCTCAGCTGCAAGCGACAGGAACTAACACTGATAATTGTAAGCAGCAATAAAGTTTATTGGAGGTTTATTAGGGGCTCACAGAGTTGATGAGAGGCTACAGGAACAAAGCTGGGAAAAAAGAGAACTAAGGGCAGAATGGGCATCTACTTCTAGTAGGACCAGTCTACCTGGCCCCTTCTCCGGCAAACAGCCTCAGGCTTTGTGACCATTGAGAATGACAGCCATCCTTTCTTCCACTTGTCATCTGTCCATGGGAATGTTCCTGATGGAGCACTGATCATTCGCGAATACCAGTTTGGGTGATGGAGGCTAGACTTACACTATAGGGGTTCCCGGGACAAGGAAAGGAATTTAGTTTCCTGATGATGACACTGTCAACTATATATGTTATACTCGAGTTTCATGCTGATTCTTATTCACAAGTAGATTACTATGTCACATTCTTAGAGATTAAAATATACACAGTTGACAGGGCCAGCAGAAGCCATAGCAGTTATGTCACTGAGCTCCCACATGGCCAAACGTAGTTCGAGTCCCAAACTTGGTGGCTTGAAAATCATGCCAGGTACATGTGTGTGCATGCCAAATATCCTGGGAGGAGAATGGAGAAGGGATTGTGGTACGATGATTCCCCCTGGGATAGGGAGGGGGTGATTTCTCACTTCCCTCTCATCATCTCTGTCTCCTTCTCCCTTTCTGATGAGCACAAGCACCCTAAGGCAAAAACCTCTCTCTCAAAAAAAAAAAAAAAAGTTGTAAAATTTGTTTTTTATGGGGACCAGCAGTTGGTGTAAGGGCTATGTCGCTGGACTCCCACATAGTCAACTGCGGTTCAAGTCCCAGACCCAGTGGCTTAAACTCATGCCGGGCGCATGTGCATGTGTGCCCAAGATCCCAAGAGGAGAATGGAGAAGAGGGGTTTTTGGTGTAGCCATTCCCCCCAAGGGGGGGGTGGTGAGTGATTTCTTGCTTTCTGTCTCTCTCTTTCTTTCTGTCTGTCTGGCGAGCATGCATGCCCTATAGCAAAAACCTCTCCCCCACAAAAAAAAATTGTTTTTGTGTAACGTGAAAATACCCTGACAAGGAAACATACAATTTTAGAATTTCAAGAGTATTTTGGGTCCTTCTACCATAATTAAACTATACATATAACATCAGAAACATATTTAAAATGGAATGGAAACTCATTTGTAATGGTCACAAGTAGCAACAGGACTGAATTACACCCCTTCCTGGTTGTGATACCCCCCCAACACACTGTATCTCTTTTCCCCGCTATTCTGTAAAATGGGACAGCTGATGCTACCAACTCACATCTTATGGAGAAGGTTAATTACCGTAATTCATAAAAAGCAATGAGTACAGTTTTCAGCTCATAATAAGCATTTAATGGTAGTGTTCTTTAGTGTCCTTATCATAATCATCTGGCAATCATCAGCTCACCCACCTTCACCATCTTCCAACTACCTGAGCACCTGCAGTGAGAGAGACCCGTAGCCCACAAGAACACCCCTTCCTTCACTATGCAGCGCTCATTACTACCACATTCTTGTTAAGGTCAAAGACCAGATTTTCGACACACGTGAGCTCCACGCCCTTCTATATTTTCAGCTGTGCTCGGGCACTACCTTCCTCGACAAAGACCTTTCTCCACCCACTTAGCACTCCGCAGCACCTACTGTTCAGCAAATAATGTCAGCCGAAAACACACACATATGTTCTAGGTCGAGCTAGAAAAAACGATCCTTTAAAAATGATTTTTTTTTTTTAAATAATGGCAGAAGATCAACTGGTATCCTGTTTCTGAATCTAAATTTTAGAGAATTAACTTCAGGAATGTTATAACTCAGCGTTTTGAGTTATTTCCCTAAAATATTTATTTGTAGTAAATTATATGCTCTCCAAACTAAGTAATTGTGCAAGAAATTAAAAAAATTTTAACATGTGTACACTTCATAACACTATCAACTCAATTCTTCTAAGTAGCATAATTTAAAATTTTTGATTAATGAGAAATATGTGTTATGAAGTTTTATATTAGGTTCAAGAACTTCATTTTTTAAATGAAAGACTGATTATAAACTATGTAATCTTAGTGTATTTCTTAGCTAATTAACTGGTTATTTAATGCAAAGCAAATAATTCTAAAATTTGATGGTTCTATTACTTCCTACTGTATCAAGTCTGCAATTAACATTATATACATTCAGTGGTTTTATAAATGATAATAAAATTTAACAAGACTTTGTGAAGTAGTTTTTGTTGTTTGCAGCAAGTTACCCACTAGATGGCACTAAACAACTGCCCAAATTTTTCTAACCATGACTTCATACCAGGCCAAGAAAATAATCCAGGAATCCTAATGATTGATAGAACAGTTGTTTTGGAAAAACACATTGAGTCTCAAAGTCTCCAAACTGCATGTAAGGTGATATTTAAAGTACAACTGGGTAGTTTCCTATTCTACATACTTTGTGTGCGAAGCAAAGAGTAGATCTAAAGGACTCAACACAATTACTGAAGTATAAATGACTCTTACCATTAAATTGAGCTAATTTTCATTCCACTAAGATTCCACTCTCCCCTAAGGACTGGATTTTTCTTGGTGTTTATGAAGAAATAGTGTTTACTAAAAACCAATAACAAAAGAACAACGCAAAAGAATTCTAGAAGCAACAATGTATTTATAATGTAAAGTAAGGATAATTTAAATTATTCTTGACCTAAATTATTCTTCACCTGTTGGGTGAAGGTGAATATAAAAATATTCTCAGTTCTTAAGGACATTCTGTCATTTAGACCATCTAGTGCATGAAATGCTGAGCTTGTAACTTGGTTCATAAAATCAGGAGTATTGTGTCAGCCACGATGGCATGGTGGTAACACATCACAATGATGGATCTACATGGAATGTCCTGGGTTCGTGTCCCAAGGTCTCCCTGTACATTCTGGGTGAATGCGTATGATCCAGGCTGGCTGAGGCTGGGGTGAGTTGTGGCATGAAGACCCTTTGGGAGTGCATCTGCGTGTGTGTGTGTGTGTGTGTGTGTGTGTGAAGAAATAAATAACATTTTTTCAAAAAATTAGAAGTATTATAATCTACCTAAAGCCAAAGCTTCAGACAAAAGCTCCAAATTTCAGGCAATTTCCAGGATTTTTATATATGCTATCATATAGAAATAGCCACTAACTCACTTGGAGGCTGATGTAATATGCAATATTTAGCCACAGAGTGCATAATCGAACACTAGATGGCTTTGTAGACAGTGCCTTTCACTGTCTTGTCCTCATCTTGTACACACTTGGAGAGGTGACAATGGTAATCACCTACATTTCTGTCCATTTCACCTCCAGTTGTTCATGAACGGCTTTAATTTCCTGAAATGTGCACCTCTCTTAAAGGATTTAGATCCCAAAGCACTGGTGTTTTGTTCAGGTGCCAGAGTGCCATGGTGTTCTCTGCCTTTTTGTTTCTCTTCTAAATTAGCTCCATCTCTTCTGTGTACCTACGGGCCTCCTAGGCACTTCTGCCACTGTGTTCCACCACATGTACTGGGCACTGCTGCTCACCATCCAGCCCAGCCACTGAGGCCATAGAGAAACCACGACCAGATGATTTCCTGGGAGGTAGCTTGCACTGGGCTAAGGGCCGGAGGCACAGTGGTGAGCCAGACAAATGTGTCCCCTCCTCCACGGAATTTGCAACTAGTCATCATTCCTTTCTCTCTGATTTCTATAAGCTTTTCCAGTAGAAAATAAAATTCCTAAGAATGTGGTAACTTCCATTTAATTCTCTCAATTGAGTAACAAATAGAAAAAATAATTAAGTGATAAATGTGTTTCGAATTTATATTTTATTTGTGACTAATTCTTGCTATATTTTTTCCTAATGAATATATAAAAGTATTATGTACAAGCAATCTTCAAAAAGTTTGCTGAAAATGCATGTTATGAAAAAAGCTATATGTGGATGTCAAAAACTTTTTGCACCCAAATACACTCATACTTTAATTCAATTTTTCCATTAATTTTTTGAAGTCCTCACAAATGTATTCATGGCAGAAAATTTGAGTCGAAAACACTTAAATACACAAAGAAAAACCTAACAACCAGTTATAATTCCTCCTCCTAGTGATAACTGCTCTTAATATTTTGATGTGGATCCTCAAATAATTTGTATATTTATGTTTGCATGCATGTAAATTTCTAGTCCAGATCAGTCTAAACCTGTTGGGTATAATTATTAAATAGTTTTTTCATTTACTATTATTCCCCCCTATCCACAGGGATGTTTTCCAAGATCCCCAGCAGGTGTCTGAAACAGCAGAGAGTACTGAGCCCTATACAGAGTATGCTTTTTTTCCTATACATACCTACTTATGATAAAATTTCATTTAGAAATTAGGCACATAAAAGATTAACATCAAGAGAAAATAAGAGAATAATGATAACAGTATACAGTCATAGAAGTTATGTGGATGCTCTCTCTCTTTCTTTCTAGAATCATCTTATTCTCCTGTACTCATCTGTTTTTGGACTGCAGTTGATGGTGGTAATTGAAACCAAAAGAAAGGTGGCAGATTAGAGGGAACTGCTGTACATGTATTTCGACTGCACTCTCGACTCTCCTTGTCTTTGTATTTATTTATTTTGTGCTATCTATTTTTTATACAGTTTTTATTTTTTCTTATATACACTTAGTTGTGTGTGTCTTTGTAGGGTACAAGATGCTTTGTCAAAGGCCATTGCCCTGTTCATCATCCTCAACGAAGAACATTAAACTAGGTTTCATTCTACTAGTTTATGTATGGGTATAAACATACAACGCATGTTAAATACATGTTTATTACATATATTTACATGTGTAATATTGGCAGTCCTTAACACAGAAAGGTTACATTGTGCCGTGGTTGAGTCCACAAGCTCAAGAGCTAGCTAGCCAGCCACTTCAAATTGTGTGGCCTTGACCTTGAGAAAAATGATTAAATCTCTGTCTCAGTTCTCTTACCTATAAAACAGTAATAGAAATAGTATCTATCTGATAAAGCTGTTACAAGTGAAAGAACTAGTACTTATAAAGCAATTAGAATAGGTCCTGCTACAAAACAGCCAGTTCCCTGGGTGTTGTATAATTTTTTTCCAGTTAAGTTCCAATCTCATCTTTCCTTTCTCACCAAGTCCTGTTTGAAACTGGAGAGGAGGGGCCATCACTAGCTCTTCCATTTCTCTTTCTTCTTTGTCTGCTTTTTAGCTCTTCTGCTGTTAGGGCATGGGGCCAGAAGGGGTTGGAGGGGTAAGAGGTTTTTATTCTCTCTTTCTTCCTTCCTTTCTTTCTTCCTTCCTTCCTTTCTTCCTTCCTTTCTTTCTTTCTTTCTTTCTTCCTTCCTTCCTTTCTTTCTTTCTTTCTTTCTTTCTTTCTTTCTTTCTTTCTTTCTTTCTTTCTTTCTTTCTCTCTTTCTTTCTTTCTTCTATGAATGAAAGAGGCAGAGAGACTGCCCCCAGCAGGATCTTGGTGCTGCGATCCATGCCCAGCTCCTGCCAGCTGTGAAGCACAAGCGTGTGCATGCCTGCTGATTTAGGGAGGTGTGCAGACCAAACCCAGAACTCTTCCATGTGGCTGAGCCTTGCAGAGTCTCGTGTTTACTGCTTGTTGATATTCCAACCTTAGAGGGGGCAAGATTTGAGATAAAAAGGCCAAAAAGAGTTTTGTGTAGGAGGGCAACAGACCGTAAAATCATCTGTGGGTCATTGCACTTTCTTTGAGTGACGCCCCCTAGTGGCAGGTGCCCAAAGGTGACTCTGCCATGGAGAGTACATGTGAAGTTTGTGGGTGCTGTGGAGTTTTGTAGAGCTTCCTCCAGCACTGGAAGGTCTGACTCTGGTTGTGGATGAAAATTTTTAACCAACCATCAGCAGCAGGTCCTCTATAGCTCCTTGCTTTTGAGATTCTTTGCTGTGCGGGACATCTATATTCACGTGAGCAAAGAGGCCTCTACCTGGCTTTCTTCCGCATAAACTCCAGGTATAAACTCCCTTGCCATCACAGACAGCATGAATGCTGTCATTCCACTGTTATGCGGGCTCTGAGGATTACGTTGGCTACTTCACTTTTCAGTAAGTCCTGGAGGGCTGCCTGGCCCCTGCTTGGTGTTCTGATGTGAGCATTTTAGAGTATAGCTCATGTCTACAGTGCTCAGCTCTGGGGACTCAATGAGAATTGAAGCACCAAGAAAAGTGTCATTCAAAGTCCTGTTAAATATATTTATTGTCATTTATTTTAGTTGCTAGAGGGCTCAAGCTCATAAACTCACCAGTGAGACAAGACAGAAATAGAGAGAGAGAGAGAGAGAGAGAAAGCACCTCCCAATGGGATATAGTCATGTCACAATCCCTTCTGCTTCATTTCTCCACTTTGTTGGGATATGAGGCATGCATGCACTCAGGGCCAATGTGGTTTTCAAGCCCCCTGGGCCAGGCTTTGAACCCCGCAGTTAGTCATGTGGGATCTGGCTCTTTTAACCACTAGGTTATACGGCTGACCTGTTTATTTTCATTTTTATCAAAAGTTTGCATCTTTAACCCAGACCTTTCTTTATGGCTTCAGAGCTTTATGTTTAATTGAATAGCTGACATCCCTAGAACTTAAAGACAACTCAAACTCAACATGGCCAAGGTGAAATTTTCCCCTCAACCTGACAGCCTCTATTATTCCTCTCCACCAAAAACCTGGGAGTCATTGTTCTCCTTTACCTTGTGAATCTTACTTTACTTTCAGCATATTTACTAAACCAGTCCACCTCTCAATCTCCAAGACTAGCACCTTCATCAGAACACCCCATATTACCTCTCTGGTTTACTTCAATGACCTTATTTTCTCCCAAATACTCCTTTTTTTTTTCTTCTAAGTTTTGCCATAGGATGTGTATGCTCACCAGAGAGGAGAGAGACAGAGAGAGACAGTGAGAGAGAAAGTGAGAAATCACCCCTCAAGAGAGATGGTAACGCTACAATCCCTTCTCTTCCATTCTCCTCCTGGAATTTTGTGCACACACGCATACACGCCCAGTGTGATTTTCAAACCACCAGATGTGAGACTCAAACCACAGTTGGCCATGGGGGAATCCAGTGCCATAATCATGACACCACCTGCTGACCCCTTCCACCTATTCTTGACCTTTTCCCACCTCCACCCTCACCCCAGACTGGTCTTTGGGTAATATACACATAATCTTGTTATTTGTCTCTTTAAAATGGTGCAGTGACGTTTCATTATTCTTTAGAACTACAACTAAATATTGAATTAAATTTAAATAAAGACTAAAAATCTTGTAACTTGAGTCATAAAATCATTCAGTTCTTATCTGTGGTCATTTTAAATTACATCCACAAATTTATTGGTACTGCCCATTGACAGCACAACATTGGCCCATTCCCCCTTGAATCTGAGCAAGTTTAGTGGCTGGTCAACCAAGGTAGTTGGTGGAAATTGTGGTAAGTGACTTTGCATCATAAAAGCATATACACCATCCAGGGAGATCTTGGCATTGGGTGGAGAAACCCTTGCAGATGAATATATAGGAGCACACTCTAGACTGAGCTAACTATTGTTATTTATAACATATTAACGGTTATGATTGATCTACATCTATTTTCCCCATACTATCTGAATCTTATACCTAGGCCAATCAGAATAAATTTCATTAACTTTGACATTCAATAAATATCTTTGAATAAGCAAAAGAATGATTTAATATGAATTAAGGCATATTGTACATACTGGTTTATAAGCTTCTTTCTCACTTTCCCATGTCGTTAAATCCTCTTCCACAATACAATTTTTTTTGTTACATAATATTTCTTCAGTGTAATAAAGCATCATTTAAGGGGTATTTTAGTAGTTTCTGATTTTTTTTTTTTTCTGTTTCAGGTGACACTAGTTTGACAACCATTTTTACACAGAAAAAAAAATCTGCATCTCTCAGATTATTTTCTCAGAATAAAATTCCTAGGGAAGGAATCATTAGGTCATTAAATACTAATATTTTAAAGTTATCAAGATATCCATTATGATGGATCCATCTTAAATAACTATGTTTTACCTTTAGAGTAGGTAGACTTTGCTAAGCTTCTGCCTGGTTTATATTATAATTTTTATGGACTCTGAGTCAATTGAGTTTCGTCTTGAGCCCCAAGGACAGAATTATACTTCTTTTTCAATTAAATTGAGAAATGCTGAACTAGTATGTCTACTTGCTGAGAAATAAGACTTGAATTTGTAAGCCAAGTGACTTAAGATAATAATATTCTAAGGAAGTAGAACGATACAAAGAGACGATTTGGCATTATTCTTTTTAAAATAGCAAAAGTTAGAATCGTTATTACAGAGCTTTAGGTTCAGCTCCAATAAAAGAGAAAAGCTTATCGATAGTAATTCCAGCAAATGACACAAGAGTTGAATTTGTTTTTACTTGTCATTGAGTATTTTATATTACTATAGTGTCCACTACTTCAGATCTTTTGTATTGTACCTTCAACTATTAAGCATTCTTTTTTTTTTGAGAGTTTTTTTGTTTTTTGTGTTTTTTTTGCTATAGGGTGCGTACGCTCGCCAGACAGACAGAGAGAGACATAGAGACAGAAAGCAAGAAATCACCTCCCAGGGGGGATGGTCATGCCACAATCCCTTCTCCTCCATTCTCCTCTCGGGATCTTGGGTGCGCACACACACATGCCTGGCGTGAGTTCTAAGCCACCGGGTCCGGGACGTGAACCGCGGTCAATCACGTGGGAGTCCACCGACATAGCCATTACGCTAACTGCTGGTTCCCCAACTATTAAGCATTCTTCAAAACCTTTCTTGGAGTGGTAATACTCCATTAGACAGACTCAGGCAAAAATCCCAAAATGCTATAAATAAATATATTAAATTTTGACTAGAATTCTTGAATATCTTAGTCTTTTGAGAGATACTAGTCATTGAACAATAAAATGGCATCACTTGATTCCAGAAAGAATTGTCCTTACCCTTTGATATGAAAACTTGAACATTTAAGTGCTGGTGTCAGACCCACCAAAGCTTTCTGCAGGGATGATCACATTTGAGATGTCATCAACCAGGAGCCTTTTGGAAGGAGATTTGGAGTGGATGCCCTTGTTCCTGTGTATGGTAGATGACAGACATATAGGATGAGAACAAAAAAACACTCATGCTGAAGCCACTGATTTTACAGGGTTGTTTGTACTGCAACAAATCCTGGCCTGTCCCAACTGATACACCAAGGAACATAGTGATGTTCTAGGAAGTCACACCTGTGCCCCAAGAAAGAGCCGGCCTTTGAATACTTGCTGAAAAGCTGACATGAATTAATGCAATGTAGACGAGAAGAAACTATGCAATTTCACATCCAGTTAAGTAAATAGACATTTGTTGTCACCATCACTTATTCCCCATCTCCTTTTTAGCCTCTAGAAAATTTAGGACATGATGAAGATGGGAAAGCAACACCAAAGAACAGACTTATAGTATAACTTTCTCTCCCTTTTAAGTTCCTGGATCTATTGATCAAGTCTGAGCTGGATGAAGATAAGATCGGGGGTTTTAGCTGAGTTATTCTATTTTAGAGAGTGATAAAAATCCTAAGTTGTCTTTTAGCTATAGGAAAGAATCGGCAACAATTTTTATTCCTCCTAGTATACATGTTTCACAAATGAGTAACAGTAGCAAAAACTGACAATATCCAAGGATATTCTGAAACTCAAGGTCTATATGAAGAGCAATTTCAACCTGATTCATTGCTGTTGATGAGGAAGTGACCTTCAAGCCATATAAATTATACTTGTTCATGTCCCATTCATGTTATGACACAGATACTATAACCATAGTATCTATAGTATCTGTGTTTCATATTTAAATACTAATTGATTAAGTATGGTGGATAGCAATTTTTTCTTAAATACTCTTCCTAAAATAGTAATAATTATAAAGTATTTTTTTCATTTTTCTGTGGGCGCATGATAACAAAATCACCACCTTCTCCTGTCTCAGAAAGAAATAAAAATTAGAGCGGCCAGCAGTTGGCAGGGTGGTTAAGGCACTGGACACCCACATGGCCATTCATGGTTCATGTCCCAGACCCAGTGGCTTGAAAATCACACCAGGCTCACATGCATCACTTTCCCTTTTTCTGTCTCTCTCTAGTGGGCACACGTGCCCTATAGCATAAACCTGAAAAAAATGATACTTTAATTTAATATAATGAATATAGCTACTAATATATTATATATTAATCATGTAAGATAGCTTTATTGAGATATAACTCATACATCAGGCAACTGACCCATTTAATATGTACATTTTAAAGCATTTTTGTATGTTCATGAAGTTATACAACCATTACCATAATTTTTTAAACAGTGTAATCACTGTGAAAAAAAAAGCCCTGTAGGACTAGCCCCACGACCTGGTGGTCACAGGAGCTATTTTCCATATGACCAACAGCATGGTTCAAATCCTGGCCCCAGTGCCTTGAAAAACATGCCAGACATTGTGCATACATGCCTAAGATCCCAACAAGATGGAGATGTGAAGGAGAAGGGATTATGATGTAGCCATGCTCTATTGGGTGGCACTTTCTCCCTCTCTTTCGTCCCTCTCTGAAGAATTCACATGCCCTCTGTTAAGTATAATAAGGTAAAATAAAGAATGAAAGAATTTTTTTTGAGAGAGAAATTCTTCCTATAGGACATGTGCACTCCCCAGAGAGACAGAGACAGAAACCAAGAAATCACCCTCCCGGGGGGATGGTCACACCCTGGTTGACTACATGGGAGTCCAGCCACATAACAATTACACCATCTGCTGGTCCTAACGATTTTTATAAAGCCCTGTACTCATTAACAGTGACTATCCATCTACTTTCCAAACATCCCAGCTCTAAGCAATAATTAATCTAATTTCTATCTCTATAGAATTATATATTCTGGGGACCAGCAGTTAGCATAATGGCTTTGTCGCTGAACTCCCACATAGTTGGCCGTGGTTTGAGTCCCGGACCCGGTGGCTTAAACTCATGTCGGGTGCATGTGCATGCATGCCCAAGATCCCAAGAGGACAGTGGAGGAGAAGGGATTGCAGAGTGGCCATCCTCCCAGGGGGTGATTTCTTGCTTTCTGTCTCTGTCTCTCTCTGTCTTTCTGGCAAGCACATGTGCCTTATAGCAAAAAACCTCTCCCAAAAGAAAAGAAAAAGAAAAATTACGTATTCTGAAAATTTAATGTAAATGGAATTGTAAATATGATTCTTCTGTGAGTGGCTTTTTACACTCAGCATAGTGTTTTCAAGGTTTATCTATGATTGAGTCATAGTAGCCTGTTATTGCTTTTACTGCCAAATAACATTGCTGAATAACTGCCGTTGTATGTTTATTTCAGATTTCATTTATCTGTTCATCAGTTGATGGACATATGAGTTGTGCCTATTTTTGGCTATTATGAGTAATGCTTCTTTAAACAATTATGTTCAGTTGGGATCAGTGATTTCACTTCACTTTTCCTGAGTGCACACTTACAAGTGGAATTGCTGGGTCATCTGATACCTCCATGTGTAACCACTTTAGGGACTGCCAGCTTGTTTTCTCAGGCATTTCCAATATTTTGCATTCCCATCAGCAGCATATAAGAATTCCAACTACCATCTTGTCTTTTAACAAAGAAAAAAATGGAGATGCAGCATCTGTAATTATTAACCCCTATAAATGAGGTGAGGCTTTTTTAAAGGAAAATACTAGAATTCTCTGATTTCATCAAGAAAAAATATTCTCCCAAAGTGTTTTAATTGTCACCAAGAGTAGTTTTGATCTTAAAACACACTGGTTTAGATTCTGAAAAAACATGAACATTTTCATTTGTAACTTAATTTTAACTTCTTTTAGGAGCTTTGGTTAAATAAGGACATGAGAACTATTTTTATGTGAATAACACTTACCATCTGGGTTTACATAACGGTGAAGATATCAACCTATTCATCGGATATGACTTTCCTTTGAAATTAACATTGGAAACAAAAAAAGCCTGAGTCAATGCATAAAGTATTATTATCCATAGGATAGTAATCCATAGGATCAAATTCCTAGTGGATCCTTGTGACACTTTGAAGAAGAGCTTAATCAAGTATCAGTAATTTTACATCCTTTAAAAAGACACATCAAATATACCATCCGATGTGCCAAGACATTAGAAACCAATATAAAAAGAGATATTTGCGTATTGTATAAATGGGCATAAAAATTATGAATTCATTTGTCAAAAAAAAAAAAAAAGAAAGAAAGAAAGAAAAGATTACCTGTTTGTGAGTCCTAATGAGAGATCCCATTTGGTGCATGTTTGGCTAATAACTCGGCAGCTGTGGAGCATTATGACTTAATCTAATTATTTCCTAGGAGATGTGATCTGTGTGCTACAAACAAAAATGCAGGCAGAAGAAATAAATAGGTCTCTCTGTCTCTAACTATTCTAAATTAACTATAAAATGCACACACACACACACACACACACACACACACACACACACACACTCACATAAACACACACACTGCAGTGTTTACCTATGGGCCACCTGTATTTCCAATGTGATACTAAACCCAGATCATCAGTGACAGAGTAGCTTGGAGAATGAAAGTGAATTAAGCAGCTAATTAAAGGAAAAGCAATCACTTCCTCCCCCCTTTCTTTTTTTCTCTTTATCTCTGCTATTATCAGGAAAATTAACATAAAATGTTTTTATTACATGAACTATATGAGTAATTGCTTTAATTTCCAGCTTGATTTTTCTAGAAAGTTCTATCAAATGAGGTGTCAATTAGGAGAATTTGTTTACTACTCAAAACGGCTGATTTAAAGACTGATGAAATGCCCATCCTTTCACGTGTAGAAAACCATATGGAAAGCCTCTATCTTTGTGGGAATCACCTGGTACTAGAGAGACAACCTTGTTAATAACCAAGTGCTATTTATTCATCATTTTTTGAATGAAAGACAAAAGCTATGAAAAACAGTTCTATGTCCATTGGAAAAGTTCAAAGATGAACTGTATGCTAGGTGGCATTATATTAGGGTCTTTAAAGTAGCAATACTGTGATGATCTCTTTGGAAGTCCATACTGAAATATGAAGGGTTAGCTTATCTACAACTTCAAAAGATTCAACCCCGTATCACCACCAAAAATTGAACTTAAACTAAATGTGGCAAAATAATGACAAGAGGGAGTCCAGGTTAAGAATAAAATAGGTATCGCTTATTTTCACAGTTTTTGCAGCTTTGAAATTTTTCATAATACAACTTGCAGAAGGGAGAAGACATCCAAATATCCTTTAAATCCATGTGTGAGCTCCATAGCAGTAGTTTATTGTTCCAGCCAACTCTTAGGTGGCAACAGAGATTCGAATCCCTAGCCTGGTCAGCCTGAAACACACTGGGTAAGAATGTGCGTGTCTCAGATCTAAAGGGCTGGAGGACTGGAGGGAGGGGATCACAGTATGACCAGACCCTTTCTCACTCTTTCTCTCATGCACATGCTATCATTAATAAAGAAAAGGAAATCCTGCCTTAAATGCTACTGGTGTGTGTGTGTGTATGTGCGTGTGTGTTTGAAATCTTATCTACCTCATTGTGTACTCTACCTTTCTGAGTTACTGTAATATGTTGTGGCTATCCACTGAATCAGCAATTAGTCATGTTCCGCTCCCAGTGAACATCTGTTAATTAACTGATTGATTTATGTAAGTTTGAAGTTCAAGCAATCAAGTCTCGAAAACAGATTTTGTCAGCGCTGATAAGAATAACAACCACGGCAGCAGCCACTGACCACGTGCTCACATACACCTGACACAGGGCTACATCTTTACATAAAACACACAGTATTATCTCCCTTACTTTTGATGTAGAATTCTGGATATTCTGATTATTCATAAAACAGAACCCTGGCTTACTATAATAAATATTAATATGAAAACGTTAATACTTTCAGTAGCTTACTGTGCCATGATATTAAAAATGTGAAACCCGGGATGCTTTTTTTCCTGTGGTGTCACACAACTGGGAGAGGTTTAGTGAAGTTTTTGTGACTTTAAACTCCAAAGGATAATCCTTTGACAGAAAATTGAGAATGAATTCATGGAGGATTATGCAGGGGTTCCATTCACATGTGGTAATTTCCTTGTCAGGGAAGCTACAATGCAATAACCCCAAGGCGGTAGACACGCCAATCCATCAGAGTTGCTGGGACAAAAGTTCTACAGAGCCTGAATGTACCCAGTCGCTTGCTGAATGTTTTTCCAAATTGTCCTTGTCAATGGGTAAGATTAATTAATAGAAAGAACCCTGGGGTATAATTCCAAAATGGAAGGTTATCTTTTCCATCTACATAAAACTGAGTAAATGATATCCCATGGCTTTTATATTAGGTGTCCTTGACTCATGACTTTCAAGGAAGAATCCTTTAGGCAAAACATGGTGCATAAAACTGAGAAGTCTATGGAGATAATTACATAAGTAGCTACTGGCAAAGCAATTTGTCACAGCAGCACTGAAGCTGTGTTGGACATGGTTGTTAAGAAAATCATTGAAATGGATGTTATAGAAATGGGAAGTCATTGGAACACTTTGTAAAAATGATAAAAAAAAATACAATTATTATACTCTGCCTCAATATGTTAAAAGTAAGATGCTATCTTTGGGAAATCAAATGAGAATAACTACAAAATAATTAGAATGAGTGACAACCTCACAGTAAATTGTTATAGTATATGATTGAATGATCTAACTCATGGAAGAGACTATGTGTTTATTTATATTTTTGAATGAATAATTTTAATGTGTAAATTTCTATGACTATGAATAAATCAGAGTAAAAAACTATTTTTAGGGAGATTTTTGCTATAGACCACTTGTGCTCACCATAGAGACAGAGAGACAGAAAGTGAGAAATCACCCCCTAGGGGGGATGGGCACGATGCAATCCTTTCTCCTCCATTTTCCTCTCCGGATTTTGGGCATGCATGTACACATACCCAGCATGAGTTTTAAGCTGCCAGATCCAGGACTCGAACTGCTGTCGACTACGTAGGAGTCTAGTGATGTAACTATTATGCCATCTGTTGGTTCCAAAAACATTTCTCATATATAATTTTGTTGTTGTTGTTTTAAAAAATTACCTTAGTAACCTAGATGACTGTTATTTTTTTTAAAAAAATCAAATGCACCAGGCCACTTTGACTTTTGGCCCTGGTGATTTCCCCCTTAAGCAATGTCCAGTTACACAGAATAAAATAATGAGTTTAGTAAACGGGAGGTGGATGTGACTCTCCTTGTGTTCAGCTAGTCCAAGAGCGAATTTATGAACAGGAGACCAGAATGTTGGCACATTTACATGGCTGAAAACTGCTCTGGAAATTAGTGCTGCCCAACCCAATGCCATCCTTCATTCATGTGCCACACTAGCCTTTTTCAGTGCTTCAGACTTGGCGACTTATTTCCACACCGTAACTTTTGCATGAAGATCCCTCTGCCTGAGATGATTTTAAGCCCACTCTTCACAAGGATGGCCCTTCTCATCCTCTTGGGCTCGGCTTAAATGTCACTTTCTCAAGGAGGTGCCTTCTGAACCTCCACCCACCTCAAACCCTCCACGTGCATGCCTTTAATTTTCTGTCTTCATATGCCGTTTGTTTTCTTCATAACATTAATCACAACTTGAATATAAATATCTAGTTTTAAAATATTTAATTTCTTGTTTGTATTTTTGTCATTCCTTGTTCCCTATTATACCTGCAGTATAGAGCAGAGAGCATGGAAATGAGGAATATTCATTTGAAGTTGGCTGAACAAAATGATGGATGCAGCCTTGGACATTTATCTCTCATTTGGTATAAATTGAGAAAGAGGACTAACTCGTTTACACTAGGCCAATGCCCTCTTTAACCAGAGTATTAAACTACAGTCAAAAATAGACACAAGGAAATTATAGCTTAAGAGAATACAATTTATTTTTCACTCATGAAACAGCATGGAAGTGGGTGGCATCCCAAATCAATGAGGATAAAAATATCTCCAGATAAGAGCAATTTTTATACTTCTAAATTTAAAGCACCATAACTAACCAAAATATAACTTGCAATGTGAGAAATTATTTGCAACGTTATGACAGCCAAGCAATTTATCTTTTCTATTTTTGACAACTTCTTATAAATCAATAAGATGCAGACCCATTAGAGTAGGCAAAAGACACAACATAAGCCAACTCTATCCAGAAATACTTGTAATAAATACAAAGGGCATGCAGGGAGGGATTCAAAAACTTGATGGAAAAAATTAATTTTACAAAACAAAACAAAACACTAACAGGTTTTAAAATGCTAGGTACCTTGGGGCCAGCAGGTGGTGTGGTGGTTAAGGGTGTTGGACTCCCACATGGCCGACCACGGTTCAAGTTCCGAACCTGGCAGCTTTCTCTCTCTCTCTCTCCCTCTCTCTCTCTGTCCCTCTCTGATCAAATTAAAATAAATAAAAA
>NW_006159561.1:1218630-1244031 GCF_000334495.1 Tupaia belangeri chinensis
TCTCTCTCTCTCTCTCTCTCTCTCTCTCTCTCTCTCTCCCTCTCTGGTCAAATTAAAATAAATAAAAATAAATAAATGAATAAAGTTAAATAAAATAATTTTTTAAAAATGCTAGGTACCAAAATAAACTTGTACTTTAATTCCATTGTCCATGAATTTTTAAAAGTTCTCTTCTATGAAAGCAACCTACATTTCCACCATCAAATGGATAAAGGTGTGGTGTAGGTACACAGTAGATATTCACCCTTAAAAATGGAGGGGGGAAACCTGTGGTTTGAGACAACATAATGAACCTGGAGGACAGTATAATAAGTGAAATAAACCAGTCACAGAATAAAGAAATACATGATTTCACTTACATGTGAAATCTAAAAGCAGTTGATCTCACAGTAGTAGAAAGTACCATTATTATTGCCAACTAAAAATATAAAAGAACAAAGAAAAAACATTATTATCCTATAACATGGCATTTTTAAATGGCTTTAAAGTATTCTACTGTAATGATGTTTTATAGTTTAGTTTAACCAATTCCCTGTAGTTCAACATTTAGATTGATTTCAATTTTCATGTTATTTAAATACATACAAGGAGTCTTCAAAAAAATTCATGGAAAATGTGTGTTATGTGAAAACTATACATAGATTTTTTTAAAATAAATTTTTAGCACCAAAATAAACTGATATTTCAATTTCATTTTTTTCTGAAATTTTTTTTGAAGTCTCTTTGTATTCTGACTATTGTGAATAATGCTTCAATGAGCATGAGAGTGAAGATATTTCTTTGGCATACTAATTTCCTTTAGATATAAAACCAGGAGTGAGATTGCTGAATTATTAGTATTTCGTTTTCAGTTTTCTGAGGAAATGACGTACTACTTTCCACAGTGCCTATATAAATTTACATTCCCACCCAAAGTGCACAATTTCCCTTTCTTGACATCGTTACCAACACTTACCTTTGTTCTTTTATTTTGTTGACAGATTTTTTTGCTATAGAGTGCATATGCTTGCCAGAGAGACAGAAAGCAAGAAATCACCCCCCAGGGGTGATGACCATGACAATCCCTCCTCCATTCTCATCTGAGGATTTGGGGCACACATGCACATACACCCAGTGTGAGTTTCAAGTTGCCAGTCTAGGACTTGAACCATGGTCAACCATGTGGGAACCCAGTGCCTTAACCACTACACTATCTGCTGGCCCCACTTTTGGTATTTTGATAATAGCCATTCTAACGGATGGGAGGTGATATTTTGTTGTAGTTTTAGTTTGCAATTCCCTGTTTAGTATAATATTTTTCCTCTAAGATCAGGAACCAGACAAAGAAGCCTACTCACACCACTTTTATTTAACATAGTACTGGAAGTTCTAGCCAGAGCAATTAGGCAAGAAAAAGAAATAAAAGGCATACAGATTGGAAAGATTGAAGTAAAATTGTCTCTATTCGCTGATGATATAATCTTACCTATAAAAACTGCTAAAGACTCCACTAAAAACTGTTAGAACTGATAAAAGAGTTCAGTAAAGTTTCTAGGTTTAAAATTGACACACAAAAATCAATAGCATTCTTGTACACTAATGAAATATCTAAAAAAGAAATTAAGAATCAATTTCAATCACAATATCATCAAAAAATAAAATTCTTAGAAGCAAATTTGATGAAGAAGGTGAAAAGTCTGTATACTTCAGTACACAGATTTATTTAACATATTTAAAATGTCAATGGAAAGAACAAAACTTTGTAAAATATTGAGCAAGGTTTATTCTTAGTCAAATATGAGTGATCGTGGATCAAGAGGACATAGACTCAAGTATCCTTAAGAAAGTACTCCAAGAGTTTAGGTTATAGTAGCTCTTTTAAATTTTTTTCCCTTTTTTTTCTTTACAAGCAAAACTGTAAATCAATGTGAGGAGCTTCTACATTGACTTGCCTTCAAAAGGTGGAACATGTAGAAATGGAGACTTACAGGTCATAGTGGCTTTAGCAATTTCTAGGTAAATAGTTAAATACTCAGTGTCAGCAGAAAAGAATGTCTGAGTATAACTTTAACGTAGAGAAGAAGGCCTTGCCAGTCATCGTGTGATGCGATGCAAGGGTCAGAACATAAGAAATTACCCACAATGTTATGCCAAAGAGGACTGTGGACATGACTCTTCCCAGGAAAATTCTTTAGATATTCTTAAATTCTTTGCTTGAATTTACAAATTATTTGGAAATTCTATAGTTCTTCGGAAAGAACTTACAACAAAGCAAAACAGAATTGGTCAGGGTCCATCCCTATAGCCTACTGGTTAAGGGAGCCAGAACCTACATGGTCAACTGTTAGAATCCCAGCTCAGAGACTTGAAAAATACACTAGGTATGTATGTGTGTGTGTGTGTGTGTGTGTGTGTGTGTGTGCTCCAAATCCTAACAAGATGGAGAAATTGAGCAGAAGCATTTGCAGCATGACCATGCCCCATTGGTAGGTGATTCCTCTCTCCCTCTCTCCCTCTCTCCCTCTTCCTCCTCTCCCTCTCCCTCTCCCTCTCCCACTCTTTTTCTCTCTCTGGAGAGTGCACATGACCCTTGGCAATGTAAAAAAAAAGTGATCACAAATTAATCCTCAAAAGAAATTGTAGATAAATGGAAAGACATCTATTTTCATAGATAGGAAGAATTAATATTGTTAAAATGTCCATACTATCCAAAGTGATGTACAGGTTACATGTAATCACTATCAAAATTTGAAAGTAATTTTTTACAGTAATAGGAAAAACAGTCCTAAATTTTGTATGGAACCAGATCAGACCTCAGTGAGTCAAACTTTCCAGCTTATTTGTCAAAAAAATGATTACCTGGTCACAAGTCCTAATGAGAAATCCCATTTGGTGAGTGTTTGATTAATAATTCAGCAACTGCAGAGCATTATGACTTAATCTAATTATTTTCTAGTCAAAGCAATCCTGGGGAAAAAGAGTAAAGCTAGAGGTATCATACTGACTTCAAAATTCGTTACAAACCTACAATAACTATAACAATATGACACTGGCATAAAAATAAACACATAGATCGATGAAACAAGTTAAAGATTCCAGAAATAAACCCAGACCTTCATGGTCAATTTATTTTTGACAAAAATGCCAAGAACCCACAGTGGAAAAAGGAAAGCTCCTCAATAAATGGTACTGGAAAAACTGAAAAACCATTAGTAGATGCATGAAAGTCGACCCTTCTTTCATCCTATGCACAAAAATCAACGTAAAATTGATTAAGTCCTTAAACATACAATTTGAAACTTTAAAACTATTAGAAGAAATTAGAAGTGCTCTGTGACATTAGTCTGGGCAAAGACTTCTTAGATATGACCCCAAAAGCACAGGCGACAAGAGAAAAAATAAGCATACAAGACTGTATCAAGCTAAAAAAACCTTCTGCATATCAGAAGAAACAATTATAGAGCTAAACAACAACACATGAATTAGGAGAAAATATTTTCAAACCATATATCTGACAAGTGGTATTATCCAAAATATACAAGGAACTTGAACACAATCGCAAGAAAACAAATAAGCCAATCAAAAAATGGGCAAAAGACCTATCTAAACAGTTCTCAAAAGAAGACATGCAGATGGCCAACTGATATATGACAAATTGCTTATAATATTGTTTTTAGTAAGGGTAAAATTTATGGTATGAGGGTCTTTTGAAAAGCTCACGTAAAAATTAAAGCACAAATTTACTTTAGTAAAAAAAATTTCAAATCTATGCATAATGTTTTCATAATATTGAATATGCACTTTCCATGAACTTTTTGAAGACAGAGATTGTGAAGTTTTTAATAAGTAATGGTACTTAAGTAGGTAGCTACTTTATTAATGGTACTTAAGTAGATAGGTACTTTATTACATAATTTTGGAGAAAAACATATGATGTCAAAAAAAGGATAAAAATCTACAAAGTCATATACCAAAATGTTTATAGTGCTTGCTATGCGTTTTTAAAATCTGTGGGACCAGCAGTTGATGTAATGGCTATGTCACTGGACTCCGATGTAGTAGACCACGATTCGAGTTCCAGACTCAGTGGCTTAAACTCACGCTGAGCACATGCGCATGCATGCGCAAGATCCTGAGAGGAGAATGGAGGAGAAGGGATTGCGGCATGGCCATCCCCCCCACCCCCCGAGGAGGGGGGGATGTCTTGCTTTCTATCTCTTTGTCTATCTCTGTCTTTCTGGTGAGCGCATGCACCCTATAGCAAAAACCTCTCCAAAAGAAAAAAATTCTATTTTACAATAATCTTTCACTTTGAAAAGAATTTATTTTTTCATTAGGAAAATATTAAAATATATAAGTACTAAACATAATATACACTTGAATCTATTAATGTGAAATCATTAATAGATTAAGCTAAACTAAACCATGCTGAAGCTGATAAGGACTGCTTTAGTATTTATTTAATATTTAAACTAGTTAAGATTCACTTTCTCCCTAACAGCACAAAATAGTCTCTCTAGGGGAAGAACTCTCTTCTCCATTTAGTTTCTTTATCTCATTTAGAGAAATGTCTTTTATGGAGTAATAAGTGTTATTAATATCTGTAATATTTCCACCAATCAGAAGAGTTGTCCTCAATCTCTAAGGATTCCCACTTGTCAGTAGGACCTTAGAGAACAGTTATTTTGATCTTCAAATAAAAACGCACTATGAAATTTTGAGGTAGGATTATCACTGAACAAGGATATTTATGTCTGCTGATGTTGCTCAATCAGTAGGTTTTCCTCTAACCATCTCTGTGGTTTTTCAGAATTATTTTAAAAAGCCATTGAGACATCAGGTATTAAACAATTTGGCAACAGTGATGTCTGTTTCTCGAAGTCCCTGGGGCTGTCTAGTAGGTGTTGAGTATGACTTTTCTGTCCAGCAGAGTCACCTTAAACACATGAAATAACTACTCAAGACACAGAGCTCTGAGTCGAGGAAGAAAAGGAGGGGGAGACCATACCAGGCATGAGCCTGCCAAGTCTCTGTGGCCCTCCATATTTATTAGGGTAAAGGAGGAAGGAAAGTTATTTTTTAAAAAGTCAGAAAAATAAGGTTATTTCCTGGGACATGTTAGTTTCAGTATTGATTAGAGGAGAAATTGCTAAATGATGCTAGAGAGGCTGGAAAGAATATCTTGGAATTTGGAAAGCACATTTATCACATAGCACACCCATCTAATTTGCGTCCTGTTTTTCTCAAGCAGGAAGGCATGAGATACGTGTTTTTGCCATTTTTTCCATGAGTATGCATTTATTCATTCACTCAGAGCTTATAAATTCATGGTGTTCTAGAAGCATGGCATTTCTGTTTTTTTTCTAACAAGTAACCTTAATAAGGTTAACGGTATAGAAGGAATAGTTGAGATGATAATATCCATGGCAGGTAATTCTATGAAAAATGGCAAGGACATGTGTCAAAGTTGGGAATAAAAAGGGAAATTTCAGGTAAGGCCAATAAGTTGTACAACAGGCCCAGACAGACCACGTTGAGACCATAAAATGGTCAGATTGGTGAAGAATCCAATGGGAAGATACTATTCCCCAGCAATAAGGTTTCCATGAGGTCCCCAATCAAGAAGAGTTTCACTGGTGGAAAGTGAAGTTGTTCGAGGGAACTCCTGGGTACAAGGTTGTCTTTCAATACTATAAAGTTGGTATTCTCAGTTAAGTGCTGGTTCACGTTTCTTTAAGGAAGGAGGCTGTATATTTATAGTTGTTGTGGTAGATACATTAAATGTAACCCCTGAGATAAAAGTTAAATTAGCTACATCATTGGGGTTTGGGGCTGATAAATAGAGATATTTCTGTGGAATAACTTGAGGGCATCTATAAACAGAGGGTTTGGTTGTAAGGCAAATGTATAGGTTAGGGGAAGTGAGATTAAGAGAAGAATTCATGTGAGTCATTCTAAATTTCTAATAGAGGATCAGCTGGCAGGAGCCAAACTCCTCAAGTCCAGGTTTTGTCATTAGAGAGAGGCGGATCAGCATCCCACCAAGTAAGTGGTCTAAAAGGGGAGGATTAGGGATACGTGCCTAGTATTGGGTGGCTGTATGGAGGGAAGACAAAAGAACAGAGTACATATATAAATCAAACTTATTTCCTTCTATTTTGAGAAATAACATGGAGGTAGGCAAGAAATGGATTTTCTGGGATGTTATGTTCTCTTACAGTTTGAAGAATGCTTTCTGTTTGTGGGTCTAGCTTTTTCAATTGGCTCCAGGTGATTCCCAGGACTTGTGGAGTGTTGGGTAATGGTTTTCGGTCATTCGGGGCTGAGATTCTGGAGTTGAGGCTGAAAAATGGAGTCCATGATATTATTTGATCCTTTTCAGTGGTATCCATTGGGTTCCTGTAAAGAGATACATGTAGACCCTCTGGCCCAAGTTACTAAAGGGGAAGTCCTTCCCGTTATGAGTTTGGTTCCCATCCTCAGATATAAACTTGTAATCGGGGACCAGATTGATGTTGGGATAATTTCTAATGTCTTTGATAGGCTGCAGTATTTTGTTCATTGAAATATATATAATTAATAGTATATAAAGTTCTGGAAAGCCTGTCTTGAGAGTATTCCCCCGGAGTAGAGGGACTGTTCCTTTTTTTTTTTTAAGGTTAGCCTTAAGAGTAAGGTGAGAACATACTATAAAGGCTTGACCAGTAGGATTATAAGGAATTCCAGTAACATGTTGCAAATGGAAATCTTGGAGAACATGATTAGATCTTAGGCTGGTATAGCAGGGGCCACTATCTATTTTTAATTTTTTAGGGACACCCATAATAATAATGCAATCAAGAAGATGAGAGATAGCATGATGTGTTTTTTCTCCTGATAAAGGGGTAGCATGAATAAATTTAGAAAGCATGGGGAACGGGGACCTTTAAGATTTTTGTAGGAATTTAAATAGGAACCTGAGTAAGAAAGGTAAGGATTTCAGAGGAAGGGTAATGGAACAAGACAGGGCTAATGAAATCGGCTAAAGCAGCTTGCCGATGTAACCTCTGTTAGTCCCTCTGTTAGTCCGAAGGCTAGAAAATCTTCATGCCTAAGGAGTAAATAGACATAGTGAGGATCAAAGATTAACAACTGAATACGGCATTGATGGCCTTTGATGATAATAGTGGTGATAAGGTCAGTGGAGAGGGTGAAAGTCTCATGCTAGGAAGAACCTAGAAATATCCATTCTAGTGACCACCAGATGGCATAATGGTTGTGTTACTGGACTCCCATGTAGGTGATAGTGGTTCAAGTCCTGGACCTGAAGGCTTGAAACTCACACTGGAAGGGATTGCAGCATTGCCATCTCCTCAGCAGGTGATTTCTTGCTTTCTCTCTCTCTGTCTCTCTGGCAAGCACATGTGCCCTATAGCAAAAAAAGTTATCTGTAAAATTTATGAATTTATGAATTTATATGTAATATAATAATATTAAATATTTAAAAATATTTAATATTTTAAATATTTAAAATATTAAACATATACATTTATAAATATCCCTATATTGTTTGCTTTAAAAAATTCTTTTTTTACAATTTTTTTTTTAATTTTTTTTTTAGAGGTTTTGGCTATAGGGCACGTACACTCGTCAGAAAGACAGAGAGATAGAAAGCGAGAAATCACCTCCCAGGGGGAATGGCTATGCGGAAATCCCTTCTCCTTCATTCTCCTCTCAGGATCTTGGCCATGCACACACACATGCCCGGCATGAGTTTAAGTCATTGGGGCTGGGACTACGTGGTAGACTACACGGAAGTTCAGCGACAGCCATTACGCTAACTGCTGGTCCCTAAAATTATTTATTTAATTTTATTTATCATTATTATTATTTATTTTAAATTTGCTATAGGGCACATGTGCTCACCAGAGAGAGAGAGAGAGAAGACGAGAAAGCAAGGCACCAAGTCCGGGAGTCCTTAACCACCATGCTGCCTGCTGGCTCCCCCAAAATACTTAATTTCATTATTCTACAAAACCTTATTCACTGTAATTTTTAACCATGAAGAATTACTGAAAAGAGAGTTTTAGATTTTAAACTATTTAGATTTTATCTTTATTATTATTACTGTCAATTTATCATCATTTAATACCTGTGCTGACTAAATTTTGTATGTGTGGAATTAACAGTATGGAGCTGACTTAGGTGCCTGATTTGGTTCTGCCTGTTGGGTGGAGACCAGGCTGAAGAGATACTCGGAACACTGGAGGAAGTCATGAGTCAAGGGCAGGGTTTGGAATCCCCATGGTCACTGGAGCATGTTGACCTGCATGAAACTCACTCAGCACTTGGATAACTCAGCACTTGGATAACTTAGCTCAGCCTCTCCTACGCCTTTTCTCATGTCTTGGCAGGCAACCTTCAGAGTAACCTGGTCCAACAGACCCCGGGGAAGAGTAAAATGGCTTAAATCCATGCTTTGTAAAGTCCAAATTATACTGTCAACCTGTGAGTCCAGCAAACAACACAGTCATCACTATATTGTCTGTAGCTTTTAAGCCATTTGTTCTGAAAGAGGAAAGGCAGAGAATTCTCATTAATCATAGAGGAACTCTTACCTGGAGAGATCCTGCCCATAGTTCAGTTTACCATGGTGGAGCCTCTATGTCTTTGTACTGTCACGTTCTCTGGAGTAGATAATGAATGAAAATTGCTGTAGTAGAAAGCTGGGGCTTATAAATAATGCAGAGTGACTTCTCTAAGTCAAGGGAGAATTTTCAAAGAATAATAAACATGAATGTTTTTCATCAGGCAGGTCCAGAACCATATTGTCAAAAGGTGACCATCCCTCCCCAGCAACACACACCACCATTTTACTTGGTCAAAAATTAATCTGATATCCTCACTTTAGCCTTTTGTCTTTCCATTGAAATATTAGTATTCTTTCTGGAATCTTAAGCCTCTTTCATATTGGGTTGTTGGTAAAGTCAGAGGCATTTTTGCATAGAAAAACATACCTTGACTTTCCTGACAACCTGGCAGAAACAATCACTTGACAAAATAACCTGTACCAAAGTGTTCACTGGATTCAATGGATCCTCTCTCCCTACAAAATTGACCTTTGACATGTTAGTACTAATCTTCTGGAAACAAAGTGGGGAAACCATAAATTTTGGTTTATTTGTAGCTAGGAGAGTACTTTTTTTTTTCCCTGCTAGAGAGCACTTTGTTTACCAGAGAGAGAGAGAGGAGAAAGGAACCCCCTTAAGATGTGATCACATTGCAATCTCTTCTCCATCTCTACTTCCTATTGAGATTTAGGCATACATGCACACATGCTTAGCATGTTTCTCGGGTCACCAGATCTGGGACTCAAATCTCACAGATGGCTATGTGGGACCTGGCAGCCTTAACCACTAGACCACAAGAGGATACTTTTAATAAGGCAAGGACTGACGTTTCTGAGTTAGCTACTACCAACTCTTCTGACTGATCTAAACTGGGTTCCCAGACTCCAGAATGCATCAGAATCAGGGTGAAAGCTGGTAAGATACAGCTTGCTGGGATACCCACTCAGAGTTTCTGATCTGGTTGATCTAGAATGGCCTCTGAGGATTTGCATTGATCACAAGTCTCAGATGATGCTGATGCTGCTGGTAAGGGAGACCCCCACTTTGAGAATCACTGATCCACAGGGTCAAATTCCTCTCATTCTTTGTAGGACTGGGCCTACTGATTACCTACATGCTTATTCTGGAAGCATTTCTTCCAACCACTTCCTTCCTAGGTAGATTTTCTGCTTTGTCCCTCTTATTAGGCCCTATTTTGATCCTGATTTAAGGTCCTGCTCTCTCTTTTACCCAGATAAATTGAAGATTCAGAGAGGCTGGTCTTCCTTGCCTGTGAGCTCTAAACTATAGAACCTTACTGGTTAGCTGACCAACCTCTCTCACCAGCTGCTGACAAAACAGCTCCCAGCTATTTGCAGTCTGCTCTGGTCCTTTCGATTAAGAGCTGAGTCAAATGACCAGCTTTGACCCAGTTCTTGTAAGCAGTACCTTCAGTAAGAAGATCTGCTTTAGAGAAAATATGTTGGGGCCTATAGGTCACACTATTCACACTATACAGAAAGCCGCACATTCTACCTATGTATGCACTAATGCAATATAATTGTAGTGAGTTAAGTGAGACTGAAATGTCCAATATGAATGAGAGGTACTTAATGAGATGTGAACTTAATACAAAGAGATGAGGTATTAGGAAGCACTAGATCAGTCTGGATAAACCTCCAGTTTAAAAGATTCCTGTGTGCTAGTCTACACATTTCTCGATACAAGAAACTAAAAATACCTTCACACATGAGTCTTTTGGTTCCCACAGTCATCTTCAGTGGAGGCTGAAATATGACTCTTGATTAAAACAAAGGGAAAGACATTGAAAACATTAACAGATATTTAGTAGTATAGAAAGATGATGATACCACCAACTTGTTTATTGGGCATTTAAGTTTAATTCAGACAAGTAGCCACATAAGGGAAATGCTTTGCTAGGGTTTAGGAACTAAGTCCTATCCTCTTGACGTAGTTCTGTAAATTTCCATAGAATTTATAACAAACTTCTGTAAGTTTTTGATAAGGTATTATTACTCCTACATAAACATTTATTATTATCAGAAAGGAGATTTTAGTGAATAAGAGAGGAGCTCCATCCCTGACTCAGAGAAAGCCGAGAGCTGAGAACTTAAGGATTTACAAAGGTCATAACTACACATATAACTAGGATTTGAATACAAGTCTCCTTGTCCAAAAAACCCTCATTACTAACTACAGTGTATCATAGTTTTATTCTTCTAGATAAAAGAGCCATACTGTACCTGAAGTTGAAAACCCAGTGGTTTTTCTTTCTCAAAAAAAAGAGGAAAAATAATAATACCATTGTCCTTTATTGGTATTAGCTTTTACAGCTACAAAGTAACTTTGAAACTTTATGGCCAGCCCCATGGCCGTGTGGTTAAGGGAGTTGGATCCCACATTGCCAACCATGTGATTTAAATCCTGGCTCCAGTGGCTTGAAAAACACACCAGGCAGGTGTGCATGCATGCCCCAAATCCTGACATGTTGGAAAGATGGAGGAGAAGGATTGTGGCATAATCACTTCTCATTATTGGAGGATACTCCCCCCCTTTTCCTCTGTCTTTTAGTCTCTCTCTTTGGCAAATTAAAAACAACAATGGAACCAGTGGATAGAGTAATGGTTACGTCGTTGAACTCTCACATGGTCGACCAAGTTTTGAGTCCTGGACATGGCGACTTGAAATTCATGTCCAACACATGTGCATGTGTGCCCAAAATCCCAAGAGGAGAATGGAGGAGAAGGGATCGCAGCATGGCTATTCCCCCTCGGGGGGTGATTTCTCACTTTCTGTCTCTCTGGCAAGCGCACATGCCCTATAACAAAAATCTCCCTTAAAAAAACAAACAAAAAAATTCTTTAGAAACAAGTTTTAATAGCCTCATTTTATAAATAAAGAAGCTGATAATCAATAAGTTTGAAGGGTCTTCACAAGGTCAAATAACTGGTGAGCAGCAGAAGCAAGACCTCAATCCTGTGAGTGATTTCATGGCCAGTGTTGGTCCCACTACCTGCGATACCATTCCAGTAGGAAATGGCAGCAGAATGTGTGCCTTGTGAGATGCTGCTGTTTTCTCATGAGATGTTCTGGTCTAAGGACACTGTTCTGTAGAGAACAAACACCTGAGGAAGTATTTGCCCTCAACCTCTTGCTCTGACTCATACCCTGGACCAGGAAGATCTAGCCCATTTGTCAAGAGTTATTGAGTCAACCATAGATAAATGCTATATAGATATACATAGATTGGTAAATAGATAGGTAGATATCCATACATCGTAAATAGATTACCCTTGCAGTAAGAATCTGTGAAAAGTACTATATAAATTAAAACATAAAAATGTATCCCACTGGGACCAGTAGTTGGCATAATGGCTATGTTGCTGGACTCCCATGTGGTCGACCATGGTTCAAGTCCCAGACCCGGTGGCCTAAACTCACACCAGGCACGTGTGCATGCATGCCCAAGATCCCGAGAGGAGAATGGAGAAGAAGGGATTGCAACGTGGCCATCCCCTCTGGGGAGTGATTTCTTGCTCTCTGTCTCTCTGTCTCTCTCTGTCTTTCTGGTGAGCGCATACGCCCTATAGCAAAAACCTCTTCAAAAAAAAAAAATGTATCCCACTAACCAAAATAGATATTAAATATTTCTAAATTTTTTTAAACAGAATCTGTTATGTTGCCAAGATCAGCCCTGAACTTTTGATCCTCCTGCCTCAGCCTTCTGAATTGTTAGAAGTACGACACATGCTCTCGCACTAAGCTCATTTTTGAAATCTTAATTTTTTGTACCAAAGTAGTCTCAATGATCTCCATAATTTAAAAAAAGCTAACAATTTTTAAAAAATGTTTTAAGATAAGGTGATGCATCAGTAACTCTTTGTGTGATTTAGTCAGCTAATAGCAGATTCCCTCTGTTGCTCTTGGAGGAGGGAAAGTGAATCTTTTCATCTCTTGCCCAGTCTTCACCTCCAAACATTGCAGGGACTTTCTAAAATATTTCATTGTTTATAATACCCAACCTCTAACCTCTATTCAGTTTTGAGTAACTACATCATAATACATTATTAGAAGTTTCAACTATCCTGTGACATTTTTCTTAGTCAAATGTCAACATTAGTTGCTCTAAATATTTGTCAGTCCTTAATCAGACCAGCTCTATGGCCTAGTTGGTTAAGATAACCAGATCCCACATGGCCTACCCTACCACATGGTTCACATTCCAGACCCAGTGGCTTGAAAAACATACGAATTGTATGTGTGTATGTGCCCATATCGTAAAAGGAGAAGTGGAAAAGGGATTGCAGCATGACCATTCCCCATTGGGATACCATCTCCTCTTTCTCTGACTCTGTCTCTTACCTATCTCTGGTGAGTGCATGTACCCTCTACCAAAAAAAATAAAAAAAGGAATTCATCATTATCCACATACTAACTGACCACACTGGTTAATATTTATAGACCATTTGCCAGACCACTGCTCTAAGTGCTTTACACACTCAGTATTAATCTATTCACTCTTTATAATTGACCTATGCAGTAGATGGCCTTTTATCCCCACTTTCTAGATAAGGAAACTAAGGCAAAGAAAGGTGAGACAGTTTACAAAAGATCACCAAGAAATGGTAAGAGCTAGATTTCAAGTCCTGGCTGCCTAACGTTATAGTTTGGACACTGACTTACACACTACTCTATGGTGTATACTGAGAGGTAAACATAACACCCTTTGAGACCTAGAGGAAAGAAACTTGGATCTCAGAGACAATGAAAGGCAAAATTAAAGATATAATGGAGAAAACATAAAAAGAAAAAATAACACTGGAGAACATAATTTTTCTTTCTTCCAATTAGAATTTTTTTAAAAAAAAATATAACTAGGTAGCAATGAATAAAATGTGATTTAAACACATTAATACATGTGGGGAGCAAATCAAAATGGAGTCAGAAAATGTCAAGTGAGAAGGTTTCATGTTAGCGCAGAGCCCTAAGAACTTAGTTCCAACACCAGCTTTCCCACTAATACACTGTCATGCAAGACAGTGGGAGTAAAGAATCCCAAGTCTGCACCTACCCGGAGTTTGCCAAAGGTTGCTCTAGCTTTGGTCCTTTCATCTAAGAACTGAGGACCTAGGGTTGGATAATCTCCAGGTCTCTGACTGCTTGCTGTTTCTGTGACGTTGTCAGTCATACATCAATAATGTGCTTTGTTCTTTCTCCCTGCCAGGCACGGGGCTGGGTACACAAACGCAGAAGGAATGATCCACTCCTGGGAGTGGCTCTGGATGCTCAGCTGTGCCAGGTGAACTACCTGGAGACATGAATCCATAACCAGTGAGGTTGGTACCTGAGGCCAGCTCATGTTGACACTGTAATCGGCTCAAGATTAGACGTTGTTAGAATTTCACAACTGCCGGAATGCTTACAAAAGAGTTTTAAAGAGTACCTGGGGCTCGCAAAGGGATTAAGAATTTGGAGTGAAATTCTTTTTCCTTTTACATTTTTTCAGATTTATTGGGGCAGAGACTCGGTTGTCCCCCAATAGCCATTCTCCATTTTCCTTGTAGATGGGATCCTGAGTCTCAGCTGGCCACATCTACAATAAGCATTTACATTCTCCAGTCATCCTTGAAGCTACATGTGGCTTTCTGACTAATTTCTGCCAATGGGACATGACAGAATTATTACATGTCTTCTGAGAAGTGTTCTTAAAGGGAAGGAGCAAAGCATTTAGCCCTCTTCCTTTCTGCTGGCTGGAGTACAGACATGATGACTGGAGTGTAAGCAGCCACTGGACCATGAAACGGAAGCCGTGCACTGAGGATGTGGTGCAGTAAGATCAAGGAGTCTAAGATGGGTAGGTGAGGTCAGGTTCAGCAAAGCTCTTCTGAACACCACCTGAAGTCATTCCAGGTTTGACAAGTAACCAAGGCTGGGCCTCTGCAGACCTGAACCTTGGGAGGGACCCAGATTCCCAGCACTGCTACTGTAACGTCACACGGATCCAGAAAGCAGCATAGAAGGACACAAAACCACACAGGGTCTCACAGCCCAAACTAAAAGAAAAACCACAAAACATTTGGTATGTGCAAAATGCAATACACAGTCTCCCAGAATAGCTTAATCAGTTGCCTTATAAAAAGAACCCCCCTCCTTTCCTGACAGAAAGACTGAGGCATCTTCGGCTTCAAACCCCCCCAGGCACTCTTGCTCAATAAACGTTCCCTGTTCTCTTGAGTGGTGCCTCCTGAGTCTTACTCCGAACCATGACACAGTTTTTCATGATGATCATGAAATTACTTTCAACTAAGGAGCAGCTACGTTCAGTCTTTTAAATTGTGTGTGCTGGAGAAACTTCTTACATTATTGTTCTATAACCTCACTATTATTTGGGAACATCTGTTGCGTATAGCTGCACCTTATTTTAACTGATCCGGGTGTCTCTGAAATACTATTAAGCAGTGATTGGGAGTTTCTTGTTCCACGTGTAAGATAAGTCCCTGTTTTCCACTGAGGACAGATACAAATGTAAAAACAAATAACTGACACAGAAACACCTGTACATAAAGTATTTCTTACAAGCGAAACTATAGCAGAAACACGCCCACTGTGCTGCTGGGAAAGATGACCTACGCTGGGCACAATCATTTTAGCGTGTCTATTTGACCACATGTTTAGTTTGTTGGTGCTTTGCTTTGAGGTATGTAATAGACATTTTAAAACTTATCTTGTCTGGGGCCAGCAGGTGGCATAGTGATTAAGGTGCCAGACTCCCATGTGCCTGACCTCAGTCCGAGTCCTGGACCCAGCTGCTTGAAACTCACACCAGGCACATGTTTACGTGTGACCAAAATCCCAAGAGGAGAGGGGAGGAGAGGGAATTGCAGGATGACCATCCCTCCTGGTGGGGGTGATTTCTCACTTTTGTCTCTCAGTCTCTCTGGTGAATGCATGTGCCCTATATTAAAAATTTCAAAAAAAAAAAAAAACCTTCATCTTGTCTGATTAGTATGAAGGCAATATAAGGGGAAGGACTTATGTGAAGTAAACTTAAATAGAAGAAATAGCAAAAATATTCAAAGTAGTAAGGGAAATAACTGTTGCATGTTATGTTAGAAAGAAATTGTTGATGGTAGAGATTATTTTCAGTGACCATGAGAGACTACCACAAAACTTGGAAATGCTTTCATAATACCTAGACAAGAGTCAGCAAGAGATGAGATCAAATGAAAACGTGTCTGACAAGGATAACACCTGTACAAGATGCCTGTCGCTATCGTGGCCATCAGTGAGAAGCCTGAGGAATTTAAAGACTCGGTTGTCCCCCAATAGCCATTCTCCATTTTCCTTGTAGATGGGATCCTGAGTCTCAGCTGGCCACATCTACAATAAGCATTTACATTCTCCAGTCATCCTTGAAGCTACATGTGGCTTTCTGACTAATTTCTGCCAATGGGACATGACAGAATTATTACATGTCTTCTGAGAAGTGTTCTTAAAGGGAAGGAGCAAAGCATTTAGCCCTCTTCCTTTCTGCTGGCTGGAGTACAGACATGATGACTGGAGTGTAAGCAGCCACTGGACCATGAAACGGAAGCCGTGCACTGAGGATGTGGTGCAGTAAGATCAAGGAGTCTAAGATGGGTAGGTGAGGTCAGGTTCAGCAAAGCTCTTCTGAACACCACCTGAAGTCATTCCAGGTTTGACAAGTAACCAAGGCTGGGCCTCTGCAGACCTGAACCTTGGGAGGGACCCAGATTCCCAGCACTGCTACTGTAACGTCACACGGATCCAGAAAGCAGCATAGAAGGACACAAAACCACACAGGGTCTCACAGCCCAAACTAAAAGAAAAACCACAAAACATTTGGTATGTGCAAAATGCAATACACAGTCTCCCAGAATAGCTTAATCAGTTGCCTTATAAAAAGAACCCCCCTCCTTTCCTGACAGAAAGACTGAGGCATCTTCGGCTTCAAACCCCCCCAGGCACTCTTGCTCAATAAACGTTCCCTGTTCTCTTGAGTGGTGCCTCCTGAGTCTTACTCCGAACCATGACACAGTTTTTCATGATGATCATGAAATTACTTTCAACTAAGGAGCAGCTACGTTCAGTCTTTTAAATTGTGTGTGCTGGAGAAACTTCTTACATTATTGTTCTATAACCTCACTATTATTTGGGAACATCTGTTGCGTATAGCTGCACCTTATTTTAACTGATCCGGGTGTCTCTGAAATACTATTAAGCAGTGATTGGGAGTTTCTTGTTCCACGTGTAAGATAAGTCCCTGTTTTCCACTGAGGACAGATACAAATGTAAAAACAAATAACTGACACAGAAACACCTGTACATAAAGTATTTCTTACAAGCGAAACTATAGCAGAAACACGCCCACTGTGCTGCTGGGAAAGATGACCTACGCTGGGCACAATCATTTTAGCGTGTCTATTTGACCACATGTTTAGTTTGTTGGTGCTTTGCTTTGAGGTATGTAATAGACATTTTAAAACTTATCTTGTCTGGGGCCAGCAGGTGGCATAGTGATTAAGGTGCCAGACTCCCATGTGCCTGACCTCAGTCCGAGTCCTGGACCCAGCTGCTTGAAACTCACACCAGGCACATGTTTACGTGTGACCAAAATCCCAAGAGGAGAGGGGAGGAGAGGGAATTGCAGGATGACCATCCCTCCTGGTGGGGGTGATTTCTCACTTTTGTCTCTCAGTCTCTCTGGTGAATGCATGTGCCCTATATTAAAAATTTCAAAAAAAAAAAAAAAACCTTCATCTTGTCTGATTAGTATGAAGGCAATATAAGGGGAAGGACTTATGTGAAGTAAACTTAAATAGAAGAAATAGCAAAAATATTCAAAGTAGTAAGGGAAATAACTGTTGCATGTTATGTTAGAAAGAAATTGTTGATGGTAGAGATTATTTTCAGTGACCATGAGAGACTACCACAAAACTTGGAAATGCTTTCATAATACCTAGACAAGAGTCAGCAAGAGATGAGATCAAATGAAAACGTGTCTGACAAGGATAACACCTGTACAAGATGCCTGTCGCTATCGTGGCCATCAGTGAGAAGCCTGAGGAATTTAAAGATCAAGAAAGTAAAAGTGTACAAATTATAATTTGTTACAAAGCACAGAGAATTCAAGAAACTTTTTTTTTTTTTTTGGAGAGCTTATTGCTATAGGGCACATGCACCTGCCAGAAAGACCGAGACAGAAAGTGAGGAATTACCCCCCCAGGGTGGACAACCATGCTGCAATTCCTTCTTCTCCATTCTCCTCTCGGGATCTTGGGCACACACGCACACACATCCGGCGTGAGTTTAAGCCACCAGGCCCAGGATTTGAACTGTGGTCAGCTGCATGGGAGTCCAGGGATGTAACCATTCCACCATCTGTTGGTCCCTCAAGAAGTTTTTGAAACTACATAATAATATCAAGGTGGGTGTCTTAAGTAATACATTTTCTGAAAGGTTTCCCGTCAAAAGTCAGATTTTTTGGTATAGATAAAAGGGCCTACTTGGAGATCAAAATGCCTAATAGAACATTTTTCAGTAAAGCATCTAAAGGAGTAAATTATACTTTAGTTCACAGAAGTGCTTTTGAAAATCAAATGTTTAGGACCAGCCTATGGTGCAATGGTTACATTGTTGAACACCTATGTCCAATGTGGTTCAAGTCCTGGACCTGGGGCATAAAACTCACACTAGGTATATGTGCATGTGTGCCCAAAATCCTAAGAGGAGAAGGGATTGCAGCGTGGCTATCCCCCCTGTCTCCTCTCGGGATCTTGGCCACACACGCACACACATCCGGCGTGAGTTTAAGCCACCAGGCCCAGGATTTGAACTGTGGTCAGCTGCATGGGAGTCCAGGGATGTAACCATTCCACCATCTGTTGGTCCCTCAAGAAGTTTTTGAAACTACATAATAATATCAAGGTGGGTGTCTTAAGTAATACATTTTCTGAAAGGTTTCCCGTCAAAAGTCAGATTTTTTGGTATAGATAAAAGGGCCTACTTGGAGATCAAAATGCCTAATAGAACATTTTTCAGTAAAGCATCTAAAGGAGTAAATTATACTTTAGTTCACAGAAGTGCTTTTGAAAATCAAATGTTTAGGACCAGCCTATGGTGCAATGGTTACATTGTTGAACACCTATGTCCAATGTGGTTCAAGTCCTGGACCTGGGGCATAAAACTCACACTAGGTATATGTGCATGTGTGCCCAAAATCCTAAGAGGAGAAGGGATTGCAGCGTGGCTATCCCCCCTGGGGGAGGGGGGTGATTTCTCACTTCTCTGTCTCTCTGTCTCTTTGGCTATTGCACATGTCCTATAGCAAAAACCTTTCAAATAAAAAAAAGAGATAAAATAAAATGTTTAATCCTACATGAAGTTACTTAGATTTAAGAACAAATGGTGGACTCTCAGAAGTGGTTGCCGGAGATGTTTTGAATAGAGAAACGTCCTAACAGATTTAAAATAAATTACTATTATTCAAGTTCAGTGAAAATAAAAATACTAAATATTAGAGCATATGCATAGTTTTAGTTTTGTTGAATGAGTAACTAAAATTGGGTGAATAATTTTGTGTAGAATATGCATACTGCACTTAGTATTTTCATAGTACTTTGTGATATATTTTTTCATTGCCACAGGGCATGTACACATACAGGAAAGCAAGAAAGCAATACCCATGAGGATTGGTCACGCTGTGATCACTTCTCCATCATTTCTCTCTCCTTTTGGTATTTGGAGCAGTCATGCACACATGCCCAGCATGTTTTTCAAGTTACCGGGTCTGGGACTCACAAGAATGCAGTTGGCCATGTGGATTCTTCCTCACGCTACCACCAGGCTGTGGGCTAGACTGAACTTTGTAAGATCTTTGTTCAAGTTAAGTATGTTAACTTAAGACATTTTTTTCACTATTCTGTTGACCATTTTAATATGTTATTATACCATAGAAACCTAAAGCAAAAGAAGAACCTATGATCTCATTCATATCTCTATTTTATAAAACACTGAAACCTGATCATCTCAGATAACCTTAATTAGAATCTCCTCCAGCCCAACTTTTAATTTAAGAAGTCAATTACTAAGAGACAATGTTCCTTTAACACAAAGAAAGCTTTCAAATTACCATACTATATTCTGTGTTTCTACTAAAAAAGAATTGTTCTTATCTAAATATTCTAGTTCCTTAGGATGTCTTCTAAAGCATGAAGCAGAAAACACTTTTTTTCTACCCTTTATTAGGAGTATATTTAGTTCACTTTTTAAGTTTTAAATCACAAAATTTAATTACACAGGGGACCAGCAGTTAGTGTAATGGCTATGTCACTGGACTCCCACATAGTCAATTGTGGTTCGAGTCCTGGACCCAGTGGCTTAAAACTCACGCCGGGCGCGTGTGTGTGCATGCCCAAGATCCCAAGAGGAGAATGGAGGAGAAAGGATTGCGGCGTGACCATCCCCCCTGGGGGGGTGATTTCTCACTTTCTGTCTCTCTGCCTCTCTCTGTCTGTCTGGCAAGCGCACATGCCCTATAGAAAAAAACCTCTCCGTCTCTGTCTGTCTGGTGAGCACACATGCCCTATAGCAAAAAAACCTCTCAAAAAAAAATTAATTACACAAAGAAAGACATTTAATTTTTTCAGTGTGTGTGTGTGTGTGTGTGTTTGCACCAGAGTTTAGGACTTTTAAATTTGCCATAAAATCATTGACCTAAAAATCATGATGAAACATTCTACTTTCCTTTATAATTCCCCAACACACACACACACACACACATACTATTTGTAGAAAAAATGGTTTTGGACATGAGATGAAACAATATAAATTTAAAACTTAAAGATAAGGGTTACATCAATCGCTCATCTCTTCAAAAAGTTTATACGAATATCCAGTCAAAACCCACAAGAGAATCTCCCTTGAAATGTCATTTCCATGGCTTTCCAGGTAGACCACAGGACTGCACACTGTCTGGGAATGTCCTCAGAAGGCTCTGGCAGTGATCTGGTAATGGAGTAAAAACCCCAGAGTCCTATTCATCTTCTTTTCTTGTGGCTTGTGGTCGCCTCTTCCTCCTCTGCCTCCTCGGAAGCCACCTCACCCTCCAAAGCCTCCTTGGTCTCTGCCACCAAATCCACCTCTGCCTCCTCTTCTTCCACCTCAACCCCTGAAGCCACCTTCACCCTTAGGCTTGGCCCAGTCCAAGGTAACTTTGTTTCCATCAATTTCACCATCTTCCAGGGCCTCCTTGGCAGCTTTGGCATCTTCCTCACTGTTGAAGTCTACAAAACCAAACCTCTTTAAGGATCCTGTTTCCCAGTCAGTGACTATCCATACATGAACAGAGCCGTCAAAAGACTCCTTTAATGTCTCTTCGGTGGTATCCTCAGATATACCTTTGACAAACAGAGTTTTAGAGGGCTGACTTCTTGTGTTAGGTGATCCCCTGGGTCCTTGCAACTCCAGCCTGATCGCTCTGCCTTCAATTTCCGTTTCGTTTTAAAACTTCTTTAGCATCTTCGAATGATGTAAACACATCTTTAAATTTGCCATTTTGGCTCTGAGGCACTTTGATAAAATTGCCTTCTCAAATACTTCCTGAAGTGTCCGTTCAGTTGCATTGTAGGAGAAGTTGCTCAAAACCAGAGTTTTTGATTCATCACTATAAGTGCTATTCTCTCCACCTCTATAGTCTTGATTTTGACCTTTCTCTCCAGTGTGGTATAGGGAAATGGATCAATCAATATCTGTTCCCTGCTTCTCTTCAAAGGGTTTTCTCTGCATCAGCTTCTATCTTAAATTCAATATAAGCAATGCCTTCACTTTTTCCATCTTTCCTGATTATTCTGATCTCTGTGGCATCTTCAAATACTTCTTTTAATTCATGCTTTGTTGGGGAGATTCTTGGCCAAAAGTGTTCTTGCATTTTGATCTTTCTGTCTTTTCCTTTTTTTTTTTCTTTTTTTAAAGCCACTTTCAGGCTGTTGCAATACTCCTACCTCAGCCTATCAGCTGAGACGCTAATGCACACCACCATACTCAATCTTGTTTGTTTGTTTTTTACTGTTATTTCTTTTCTCCATGAATGAGAGATGTAGAAAGAAAGACAGAGACAGCATCCCTAACAACCCCTCCCACTACAATCTACCTACAGTTTCAGCTATCCCAGGTCACCTATCTGCTCACATACCCGGCTCTTATTTAGACAGGGTCTCATTATGTTGCCCAGGCTGGCCTCAAACTTGCCATCCTCCTGCCTCAGTCTCCTGAATGCCTGGAACTATAGACTCAGAACACCCAGCAAAGACACTTACTTCAGAGTAACCCAAACATATAAACACATTACTCTCCTGAGAATGTGAGGCATTCCTCAGAAATTTAACAGACCTTAACACAAGTGTTCAGGGTTGCCTTAATTACTTATAAATCTTAACAATTATTGAAAACTAGTATGTGATAGTTTTATTTCATATAACCAAAAAAGGGTATCAACATTTTAAAGTATATTCTTATTCAGAATTCCTGGAAAATATACTCTTGAATTTTCATAGTGTAATGTTGATTACTATTTCCACTTTAAAATAGTACATACGGAAATGAAGTTTTCATCTGTTTATAGCTATACATTTGAGTTTATAGTAGGTCCAGTTAATGTTACACACTTTGTATAGGCTTTCTTTACATCAAGATGACCATTTATTTGAATGCTCTATAGTTTCAAATTCTGACCAAAAGAATGTTTTTTAATAGTCATTACTATTGATTATATATAGTCAGAAAATTGGCTTAATGCATTTAATATGTACATGCCTTGAATAATTTAAAAGAAAATGATGTGCCATTGGATAAATAGTATTAGATATCATTTTTTAAAATATTTATTTACTTAATTCCATTTGTTATTATATTTTAATTTGACCAGAGAGCGAGAAAGGGAAAGCGAGAAAGCAAGCCAACAGGTCCAGGACTCGAACTGTGGTCGGCCATGAGGGAATCCAGTGCCCTCAACCACCATGCTATCTGCCAGGCCCCTATAGATACATTTTTAATAGCTTCTAAGAAAACATACTGTCTCTTCACAACATTATAGTTATGGATTAAAGAGCTATTTTTCACACAGTCTGTTACTATTTGTTCCCAACTACAGGAAATTGGATCGACTTGAGAAGAATAAAAAGAAAAAGAAAAGAGATAGAAAAAAGAAAAAGTTTCAGAAGAGCAAAAGTAAGCACAAAAAACATAAAAACAAACCCTCTTCCTCCTCCTCTTCGTCATCTTCCTCCTCTTCCTCTAGTGAGACCTCAGAGAGCAGCAGTGAGAGTGACAACAAAGAAAAAAAAGCAGAAAAGAAGAAAAGGAAGAAACACAAGTGTTCAGGGAAGCACAACAGTGATTCCGAAGAGGACAAGTCCAAGAAAAGAAAACAAGAGCGTTCTGGGGAGAATAGCTCAAGGAGCCACTCTGATTTCAACAAAAAGTCCAGAAGCCATCATCAGAGCCCAGAGAAGAGAGGATCTGACAGAAATGAGGGGAGCAGCAGGAGCCGTACCAGGGACGAGAGAGGTAGGAGAAGCCGAAGCCGAAGTCACGACAATTATAAGCAGAGGGAGAGGGAGAAATGGTCACAGCGAAGTCCCAGTGACGTACGGAATAGAAGAGATGACACCAGGCGCCATGGCACAGACACATACCGAGAAAAAACATACAGAGAACACTCAGGAGATTGTAATTAGGATCGACTTGAGAATAAAAAGAAAAAGAAGAGAGATAGAAAAAAAAAAGTTTCAGAATAGCAGAGGCACAAAACACATAAAAACAAATCCTCTTCTCCCTCCTCCTCCTCCTTGTCTTCCTCCTCTTCTTCTAGTGAGACCTCAGAGAACAGCAGTGAGAGTGACAATAAAGAAAAAAAAAAGCAGAAAAGAAGAAAGGGAAGAAACACAAGTGTTCAGGGAAGCACAACAGTGATTCCGAAGAGGACAAGTCCAAGAAAAGAAAACAAGAGCGTTCTGGGGAGAATAGCTCAAGGAGCCACTCTGATTTCAACAAAAAGTCCAGAAGCCGTCATCAGAGCCCAGAGAAGAGAGGATCTGACAGAAATGAGGGGAGCAGCAGGAGCCGTACCAGGGGCGAGAGAGGTAGGCGAAGCTGAAGTCACGACAATTCTAAGCAGAGGGAGAGGGAGAAATGGCCACAGCGAAGTCCCAGTGAAGTACGGAATAGAAGAGATGACACCAGGTGCCATGGCACAGACACATACCAAGAAAAAACGTACAGAGAACACTCAGGAGATTGTAAGCATGCTAAGGTGACAGAAAGAGAACTAAGCAGAAGTAGAGAATAAAAGAGACATGTGTGACAATTACCTGAGAGTTAAAATATCTCTACTTACTGAGTACCTTTAGCAGGGGCTAAATTATGTATTATTGTCTTTTTAATAAAAAAAGCTTATTTTAATTTTCCATTTCTGTAAACTGTCATTCCAAGTCCAAAACTTCATGAGTACCATAAGAATGAATTTGGCAAATATTTGTAAATAATCCATTTTGGGACTGTAGAAATATTTTCTGTTGGTAACTATTTCTTATGCCCTATACAAGATAAAACCCCCATATAACTCAGTGACATTTTCTTTGTTCTGAAACATCATTAAAAGAATGACAGTATATTGAAAAGAAAAAAAAAAAAAAGAATGATCACATTTCTAATCTTTCTTTTGCAGAGCTTAATTATTCAGCAAGGCCTCAGGATCTACACTAATTTAAATGTCCTGTTATTGACTGCAGCAAAGCAACCTACAGTTATATAGAGTACAAAATATTTTTGTTTTGAGAAAGAAAATGAAGGAGTCCTTTTGGAACCTGCAGAGACACCTCAATGGTGTTGAAACAAACAAACAAACAAGTCATAATTTGGATTTGTGCCGGTTGATTTATTAGGCTTGGGTCTCTGTCTAGAAGCATACTTTCTCTAGGATAATCTTTACATTTTGTAGATATAAGAGTTCAGAGTATGGGAGCAGATTTCTATAGCTCTAAGGCCCTTTCCAGACTGAAAAGTGTATGCTTCTAATAAATACTAAACACTCAGAAAACAAGCAAATCGAACAAGTCTTGTGTTTCACTGCAAATTAAAAGTAATGTATCCTCAAAGTTATAGCATAAAGCACAAAACAATTTAAAAGGTCAGAATTTGTAAGTAGGAGTATAAATGAGTAAAGAGAGTTTATCCAATATGGCCTAGCCTCTCTGGCACAGTTGGCAACATGCTAGACTGTGGTGCTGCAAGCCACATGGCTGACTCTGGTTTGAGTCCTCAGCCTGACTGGCCTGCAGAAAAACACCAGAGGCATATGTGCATAGGATCCCAGTGGGTTGGAGGGCTATAGGAATGGCCCTTTGGAGGGTGCATCTCTCCCTCATGTGTGTGCACGTGCTCTATCATGAATAATAAAAAAATCAAATATGGGGAATAATATTAACAATGTCAGTGAAAAAGAGAAGGCACACATGAAGATATCAATTGTTAACATTTAGAGTCTTTCTGAGTGTGCTTTTGGTTTTAATTCTATTAATACCCCTTGCTGTTCTCATTTTCTGTTTTAATTATCTCTATTTAAGCTGAACTTTTACTCTTTTCTATGATCAGCCCTTCTCTGAAACTTCCCTTAATTACTCCCGCCCTCACTGGTGGTCACTGTTTTCTGCATTCCCCAGTTGGAGGAATGCCTCTGTAATGATCAGTCAGTATTTAATAAATTGTGATTTAAAAAATAACTTTAATTGAGCAT
>NW_006159561.1:1244062-1251013 GCF_000334495.1 Tupaia belangeri chinensis
TCCCTACTGATATATAAAAGTTGAAAAAGTCAAGTACAGTAGAAAGAGAAATATTCGACAGGAGCTATATGGTAGATTCTGGCTTACAAACCAGCATGCCAGGAGCTAGGTAGATCCAGAACCCCCAGCAGCCTTTTCATCAGTTCAAGTCCTCATTAGTGATAAATGAGGGTGGTTGTACAGCGAGGTGAAAACGTACTCTGTTCGCCAGCTTGGATGAATCACTAGGCTTAGGTGGTATTTTTCTTTTCCTGTCTTTTGAAAGCTGGCATTCCCTATGGGAAGACAGCACAGGATTGATCAAGAGAGATGAAAATCCAACACAGCCAAATACTTTGCAACCTCATGGCGAAGAGGAAAAAAGCTTGGGTGTGCCTCCTTTCAGGTAAAGGTATTGGTCTAACTTGAGGAGGGTTGAGGGCTCAAAAATGTCAGTGATGTTCAACAATAACCGCATGGCCTTGTGTGGGTCCCTTTGTAAAGGAGCCTAGGTTGGCCACAGAGGTAGAAGGTGGAGTGACCAGAGGTCCAGCTAGAGATGATAAAATAAGAGATACAGTAGAACTAGGGAAGCAGGTGACATGGGTGGACTTGCCATCTGCATGGATGATGGTGGTGGTCCCAGTGCTGGACTTGCCAACTGGACACAATATAAGAACAGGACTACAAATGTAGTGGCAATTAGACTGGCCAACAGACACAGCAGAAATGTTTTCCAGAGTGACCATGGAGTTGCTGCAACCTGCAAAGGTAAAAATGTGACTATTACAGCAAATTACCTAGTGGTAACTTAAGTAACTGATTTCAATCAGAGCAAGACTAACAATTTCATTTCTCCAAATGGTGTGATCTAAAATGCAAATATTTTTCTATGTCTCTTGCTTTCATACACGCAAACACACATACACACACACACACACACACACACACACATCTTGTACATAAACCTATGAAGACACAATATCCCCTCTTAGTTATTCCTTTTTACCAGAGCAATAAGGCTTCATTGCAAATGCAAATAGATTGCCTCAGGAATATATTGCATGAAGTTATTATCAGCTACTAACATCTCAATATAAATTAAATTATCTAATTAGTCTTGATGGGTAGAAATATAATGGGAAGGCATATCAAAACATTTAGATTGGTTTGGTTATCTTTGGGTGGTGGAAAACCGCAGGGGTTATTTTTGTGTTTTGCTCATTGTTATTTTCAGTTTTACATTATATATTGAAATTTTGTCATTAAAGAATTATTTATTAGATAACTTGGAGTTTCAGTTAGTTTGGAAATATAAAGTAATAGGAAGATTCCTTTTTACCAGAGCAATAAGGCTTCATTGCAAATGCAAATAGATTGCCTCAGGAATATATTGCATGAAGTTATTATCAGCTACTAACATCTCAATATAAATTAAATTATCTAATTAGTCTTGATGGGTAGAAATATAATGGGAAGGCATATCAAAACATTTAGATTGGTTTGGTTATCTTTGGGTGGTGGAAAACCGCAGGGGTTATTTTTGTGTTTTGCTCATTGTTATTTTCAGTTTTACATTATATATTGAAATTTTGTCATTAAAGAATTATTTATTAGATAACTTGGAGTTTCAGTTAGTTTGAAATATAAAGTAATAGGAAGAAAAAAAAAAAAGTTCAGCTGTGAAACAGGCTCTCAAAGGAATGGAAACAGCCCTGATACGCTGCTAGGGACAGTGTGGTCCTGGGGTGCCAGGTGCTGTCGAGCCTCAGTGGCAATGAGTGCCATGGAGGTGCTATGGGAAAGGCCTGCCTGTCCTCTTTGACCTTGTTCCAAAGGACCACTGAAGACTTGCCCCTTCTCCCATGCCCCAAACTTTACCCACTGTGGCTGGAAGGTCATATTGTGCCATCTACAGCCACAGTGTGTTACTTCATTTGAGCAGCATGGATTTCTGGATAACTGTAAAGACAGACAGACAATTAGATAAATAAACACACTTTTTTAAGGATGAAGAACAATTATTTTATCCAAGAACATACATATACAAAGTATATACAAAATGATACAAATCTAACATGCATTAAATAAAGAAAGAAATGCCAGAGAAATCTAAAACTGTCGTAATGGTTTAATGATATGAAATAGACAAACGTATTTTCACATCGAACTATCAAAGGGAAAATAAAATCATCTTCATAGATGTCAAAATATCATTGAACAAATTTTAGCACTCAGTTCTGAAAAAAGCAGGCAAACAAAATAGATCTCCATAAACTAAAAATAAAAGAATGATTCTTAAATGTAGTAAGGAACGTGTACACGCTCCCCTCCCCCCAAAAAAGTGGCAAACATGATTTCTGACAATGAAATGTCGAGGGTATTCTATTGTAGTTAAAAGTGAAGAGTGTCTTCTAACGCCATTCCTCCCAGAAGTTCTGGACAGAATAGATGACTAATGAAAATTTTAAGGCTAAATTTTATTTGCATATGATATGATTGTCGACCAACATAATCCCAAATAATCAACTACAGAAGCTGCCAAAAGTAATAAGAATGCACTCAGTTTGCTGGTTGCAAAAATATTAAAATTATGCAGAGCAGCAATTGTTTTATGTGTATGTGTTGCTAGTTACTATAATAATAAAGCATAAAAAATACCTAAGCATACATAATACCATAGAACTCACATGAAAAACAGAACCTCTAAAACTTTGAGAAACAAAAAAAGCAACTTGAAAAAATATCCTCTTATAAAAAAAAATTCAGAACTGTAACCCAGTCAGTTCCTTGAATTTCAATGAACATCTTCAGAATTTTGGGAGGAAAAGCTTAGGTAATTTAATGAGACTTTCATGTGGCAAAATAAGTTAACTGAAAGAATAATACTGTATTTGATTAGAAAGAGAAGGATCAGGGGTAGGAGGAGCAGGAAGAAAATATTAATATTGATTTTCTCTGAGCAAAATTATAGGTGACTTCTCTGGTTGTTGTTATTTTCTGTTTTAAAAATGTTCTAAAATAAGCAAATAACACATGTATACGTTGTTGAAAACAGCATCTTTCACCCCTTGTGTTTGGGTTTCTAACACATTATAGGTAATCTGAAATATTACCAGAAAAAAAATGGAGTTTTAATTATTCCTTTTTCTCTCACAATCTACGAAATTTGTCTCACAGGTTTTTTTTTTTTTTTAAGAATAATTAACAAATTATTTGACTTACTGAAATAAATTATCTAAGTGTTTTTATGAAAATAATACAAATCACATTTAACACATTATGGAAAGGAAAAGGAAATAAAATGCTTTATATACTATATTAAAACAATGATATGTCATAATTTGCTTGGACTATGGGGCAAACAGAAATGAGTTTAATTCAGTCCAGTTACTACCTGTCTACACTGATTATATATCCAAGTTATAAACAATTCTGTTAAATCCTACCTTTGTTTTATACTATGATCAAGTTAATCATAGAATTCAATTTTTCTTTGCTAGGAACATAGTCATGAAGTTTCTTGAAAAGTAGTATTTTATAATAAAAAAATCATATGTGAGAAACCAGAATTCCATTTCCAGCTCTGCCACCAGCTATGCAGACTCCTAATATTTTAATTTCCTCATTTGTAAAATGAGAAAATTCATTTGAAAAATGAGATCTTTATAAGTTTGTTTCTATGGTTCTAATACACTTTTTAAAAGAATTGTTTATTTAATTTTATTTATCACTAGTATAAATCATTTTATATCTATTACAGGGCATGTGCGCTCACCAGAAAGAGAGGGAGAGAACATGAGAAAGCAAGCCACCAGGTCTGGGACTTGAACCATAGTCAGCCATGTGGGATTCCAGAACTTTAACCACCACACCACTTGTTGGCCCCATAGAATAATGCATTTTAAACATAAGTCCTCCAACCATGAAACATTTCCCATAATTACTACTTTAAATACAAGCAGGCCACAATTATAGAGGAAGGAAGTAAAACAAATACTGTCATTATACGAAAATATATAGAAATAAACATTGCTAGTATTTGCTATAAACATGACATTTCAAGTCATCTACTAACTTTTGTCTACTCATATCTTATTGTAGGTTCCTGATATACATACAAAAATTTAGGCAAGAAGTCAGCAGGTGGCCTACCTGCATTTGTGCTTCAAATCCCGAAAGTAGAATGGAGAAGGGATTGGCATGGACATTTCCCCTGGGGGTAGTTTCTCATTTTCTTTTTCTCTGTCTCTCCTGTGAGTGCACACACCTTATAGCAGAAATCTCTCTTAAAAAAAAAAAACTTAGTCAAAAGTTCTAATGTATAATCCCTAAATGATTTAAGGGCAGTATTTGCTATACTAAACAACTCTGTTAGACTCTGGTTACTGACAATAACATCTCAGATATGAGTCATTCTGTAGTAATAAATATCTCTTAAAAATCCAGCTTAATATTCTTGAAGGATTAATGTTAAATGTTGACAGCAATATTAGATATGAAAACATTTAAAAGATATTTAAAATACTCGCCAGCTTAGCCTCCCTTTCTCGAATACTCATAGCACACTGTTGTCGTTTTTTCATCCATTCTGAGAGTATTGATGTTTCAAACACAATTCCAAAAATATCTGTACTGACTTGTGGATTAAAAGTTAGGAAATAGTGGATTTATGTTACATTACATAAATTACGTTAAACTTATGCAAACTATTAATTGTTTATTGTCTGAAAAACTGTCCAATTTAACTCAAAAGTACATGATTTTTGTTAGGTGAAAAAAAGTAAATAAAAATACCTGCTCCTTTCCAAAAATGATGTGCATAAAATGATCTGCCTGTAAGAATGTTTCCAGGATTGTCCCTGGATGTAAGTTCCTGCCCTCCTTATTTCAGGCAACTTACACGAAATCACTGAAATTTGACTTTTCACAGGCTAGGAATTTATTTTTTGCTTCTACAGAAGTCCACAAAGCCTCTCCTTGATTATGAATGTTCCAGAATTCTATGGCTGAGTAAACAAACAGAAGGATTGTGGAGGTGACTGATTCAAAACTGTCCAAAATAAGACAATCTGAGGTTATTGGATCATGATTAATTTAGGTGACTGGTGAGTAAAATCTACCATACTATCAAAGTCAGTGACTGTATTGAACTAAACAAGGAAAAAACTCATTGAAATGGCTTTCAGGAGTTTCGGCAGAGTGCGGTAAGGAACAACCTGGTCCCGGGTCCTCCGGGCTCTCCTGGCTGGGGCAGAGCTGGGGGCTGGGAGGACAGGTGGCGGTGTCATGATGCAGACACTGGGATTCTTAGGGCCACTGGCTTGTCCCAGACCTTCAAGCAGTGGGAAAATCCTCCCCCTTCCCCAACTAGAGGACCTAAAGAATGGAGACCGGGAGATGGTATAATGGTTACATCACTGGACTCCCATGTAGTGGACCACCATTCAAGTCCCGGATCCAGCAGCTTGAAATTCACACTGGGCATGTGTGCATGCGTGCCCAAAATCCTGAGAGGAAAATGAAGGAGAAGGGATTATGGCTTGGTCATACCCCTGGGAGATAATTTCTTACTTTTTATCTCTGTCTCTCTCTGTCTCTCCAGTGAGCGTACATGCCCTATAGCAAAAATCTCTCTAAAGAAAAAAATAAAAGAAAGAAAATACAGAGAATGGAGTTAGAAGGGAATTTATTAAGTCAAAATGGTCCTATTTAGAAGATACCTCAGATTACCACCATCGTTGTATGTATGCAACTTTATTTAACTGTTCTTTGTACATAGTGGATAATTTCTTATATGAAATATTTACTATTTCTAGATATTTATAAGTCCTTGATGTATTTAATAGTAGAAGTAGTAGTATAATACTTCTTGTAAATATTTTTAAAAACTGATGGGACTTTGTTTTTAAAACTGTTCGTAAATAGAACCTCTGTGAGCTGAAGAAGGTGGGAGGGAATAAATTGCAAAAGGTGTTTTTGCTAGATTTTAAGCTTCTCCATTACTCTATATGTTGTGTGCATTTAATTTGGTTGTTGCATATATACCCTACAAATGAGTCCTAATTTTATAATAACTAGTCTCTAGATATTAAACAGACTGTATGACAAAAGTAGATATAGTAAACTAATGTGTTTTGAATACTTTGTGTTAGAATTCATAGAAAGGCTACCTCCAAGAAGGATTTTTGGAAGTGATAATGTAATTACTAACCTTGTGTTTGATGAATGACAATCTTTTAGATCAGCGGGGACTGTTGGGTCATCGGAAAAGTCATGATGCATTTTTACATAGAAAAATATGTTATGACTTTTCCAATGACCCAATAGGAAGAAAAACAAAGGATGTCTGTGGTACTTTCCCACTCCTCATAGGGAAAAGCGCATGTGATACAGCATACAAAATTAATGATGTTTCATACCAGTCTGAAAGTTGATCTCTGACCCCGTAGCAGAGTGGCATTGTAATACAAAATAAAGAAAAAAAATGACTTAATCACGTATTTTAAAAAAGTATCTATATTTCATCACAGAGTGAGAGAGAAAGGCTGACATTTTCTTTTCTTAACTTAATTTTATTTGTTATTATTATTTTTTAATGTAACCAGAGAGAGACAGAGAGAGCAAGAGAAAGTGAAAGTGAGAAAGCAAGGTGCTAGATCCAGAACTCGAACCACAGTTGGGAGTCCAGCGCCTTAATCACCACGCCACCTGCCAGCCCCATGACCAACATTTCAACAGGGTCTAATACTGAAATCCTCCACCTAACCCTCCCAGCCAGCCAACATCATGGGCACATGTGTGTGTGCCCACTTTGCACAAGTCAAACCAGGACCAAATCCACATCTTCCATCGGGCTCCAGCTTTGTGGAGCACCATGCTGATGCTGTGTCATGGTGGCTGGGCCAGTCATGGATTGTTTTTAGGCCAGCCACTTTTGAGGCTAGTGGTATGGTTTTTCAAAATATTAGT
>NW_006159561.1:1252058-1255948 GCF_000334495.1 Tupaia belangeri chinensis
TTTATATATTTATATATCCATAAATGCATTGCTTCTCTGTGAAAACATGTGTCTCTTACACTAATAATAATCATTTGTTAGGAACTATAAACTGTGAACAAGTTACTAAAAAAGTATTATTATTTTTATATTACATTTGAGAAAACCTAGATTCAAAGAATTTAAGAAATTTTCTTCAGGTTACAAAATCAACACCTGCAGCAGAGTAGAAATTTAATCCTTAATCTAAATAGAAAATCCATGTAAAGTCACTAAATTGATTTATTTTACATAGAGGTCTAACAGACAAATCACTTACTAGCAGATACCCTGATGGATATAAGATATGAAATATCCTATGATCTTTCTAGATTTCTTCTGTACTTCAGCTTTAAAGTAATGTTCCAATCACCACTATTTGAAAATTCAAAGAATATTAAGCATCCATACATCCTTTCATTATTCTACTTTAAGTCCAAAAACTTTCATTTCCATTTCTCACTATCCCAATTACCTATCTTTCTTCTTGTATCTAGGCCATGAAACATCTGAGTTCATATACATTTTCCAGTTAGACAATTAATGTAGGAGCCAGCAAGTGGTATGGTGGTTAAGGCATTGGACTCCCACATGGCCAACCACTGTTCAAGTCCTGGATCTAGCAGCTTACTTTCCCACTTTACCTCTCTCTCTCTTTCTCTGTCTTTCTGTGTCTCTCTATGGTCAAGTTAAAAAGTAATAATAATAAATAAGATTAAATATTCTTTAAAAATTAATGTAAACTTATTTTGTAGAAAATTCAAAGTAAATCTCCTATCTACTGTTGAAGTTTTATGAGTTCCTCCCAGACTTTTTAAAACACACCTAAAGATATTTGGAGGTTTTTGCTTGTTTGTTTTTGAGTTTCATTGCTTGTGGAATAGTCTATTATACATAAAGCTGCCACATCTTACTTAATTGTGCTTTCATGTTTAAGTACGTAGATTGTCTCTACTTTATTTACATTATATTCAATATGATAATCATCTTTGAAAATATTTTCCCCAAAATTCCTGATTTTTATAGGTTGCAATTAAAAAATAGACTTAATCTGATCAAAACCTGTTGATAAATATTGCCAAATTAATGAAGAAAATTGTACCAAATTATACTGTCACTGCCAATGTAATAAGACTATCGTATTCAAAGCATTATCTCTGCTTTGAACATTACTTCAGTATTTGCTAATTGAGTCAGGAAAAAAAATGTGTGTATCTATTTCCTTCATTTGGTAACGATGAAACTGAACACTTAACCATTTACATATTGTTCAATATTCATGTTTTAAAGTATCCATATTTATATGCTCACATGTTTATTTACATTCATATTTATGCTTTATGGTAGTTCAACTATTGTAGTTGTGTTCTTTTTCCTAAAAAGCCTTGTGTACATCAAGATTCCAGTGACTTTTTTATTCTATGTGTTGCAAATATATTTGTAGTGGTTTTCTTCCTGGTTTTTTTTTTCTTTCAAAAATTGTTTATTTACTTACAGAATTTTTAAAAAGAATTATTTTTTTATTTAATTATTTAATTAATTGTTATTATTTTAATTCACCAGTGAGGAAGGGGGGGTGAGAAAGCAAACACCCAGGTTTGGGATCAAACTGTTTTGGTTGATCATATGGGAGTCCAGCACCCCAACCACCATACCACCTGTTGGCCCCACTTTCAGAATTTTTAAACACTTAAGTTATACTAATTATCTCCAATTTGTATATTTTTATTTTCATTGATAAACTTAGTTCATTTTCACATTACTTTCTATTTTTCCCCAAATAGTTAAGCAATTTTCCTGGAACATTTTGTTGCATAATATTTTCTTCATTGCCTATTTATAATAATCTGAGTTTCTCCATAATACATTGTTTTGATTAAATTCTCTATAAACAATTTGAGTTAATTACGAACCAATTTAATGATTTAATCAAGAGCCCAAGATAATTAAAGTTTATTTGTTGGACATCCTGGCTCCCTATAGAGGTCATAACTATTTAGACAAATAGGCCATGAGTGCCCAAATGGTTCCACCTTATTTGAGTTTCAGAACATTGGGCTACATGCATTGTGTCATACGAGATCGAGTCGCAATTAGTTATGGGTGTCCCTAGATGACATCCTACCATCTACTCTCCATAATAATTTCCCTGACTCAAGTCAAGTAATATGGACACTTGACTTTTGACAGGTGTCCTTTCTTTTACACTGTCTTTTTGTGAAAAATTTCCTCACTTTAATTACCATCTGCATTTCTACATTTTTATCCTATGACTTAATTTTCCCTCTGCAGATATTATAGTCTTGGGTTAGCTCTGCCATAAGACTGAGTATAAATAATTATAATTTAAAACACTATAATATTAGTTCCTTAAGGGTGGAGACCAGGTCTATTATTTACAATGAATTTCCTGAGTGGTTAGTATCCAACTGCACAATTTACGAGAACTTAATTAATACTATATGACTAACTGATAAATTACTGGTTCTACATCACAAAGTTCCATAAGTATGTAGAGTATGATAATTATAGTCTCTCTTTAATTTTGAAAATATATGACAGCCAACAGATTTAGAGTGCTCAAATTAACATTGGGTGTCACTTTTTAAGTCTAAGGATTCTGTCCATCCTATAAAATATTTTATTATAGTGAAGATTTCAAACCTCTCATTTCTTTTTAAAAAAAATTTTTAAAGAATTATTTCATTAGTTTTATTTACTATAATTTTTTTTTTAATTTTGATCAAAGAGAGACAGAAAAGAAAAGTGAGAAAGCAAGCCATCAAAGAGAGACAGAGAAGAAAAGTGAGAAAGCAAGCCACCAGGTCCAGGACTCAAACCACGATCAACCACATGGGAGTCCAGTGTCTTAACCACCATGCCACCTGCTGGTCCAAACATTTCCTTTCTAATTATCTTGATAAACATTTTTAAATTCTGCGACCTCTTTTATGACCGTAGGTATTTTGTGCTGATCAATAGCAAATGAAAGCTAAAATCCACATGACAATAAAACCTAAAACTTTTGTAATCATTGCTCCAACATCTACAAGGACATTCTAAAATCTCCCTTCCAAAGTGATTCAGGCAGCTCATTTTGACATAGAAGTACAAGTTCAGGAAGGAAAAAGGGTGATTATATTTGTTAAATTATTTTATATTGCTAGCCATCCACCAAAAAATATTTAACAGTAAAAAATATAATAAAAAGACACTTAAATAGCTACTGCTCATATTATTAAATGAAAATTACTATTAATAATACAATTGATTGGGACCAATACACGGCATAATGGTTATGTCGCTAGACTCCCTCACAGTCAACTGTGGTTTGAATCCTAGAGCTGGTGGCTCAAAACTCACACCAGCACGTATGCATGTATGCCCGAAGTCCCGAGAGGATAATGGAGGAGAAGGGATTGTGGCATGGCCATCCCCTCTGAGGGGTGATTTCTCACTTTCTGTCACTCTGTCTCTCCAGCAAGCTCATGGACCATGTAGCAAAAATCTCTCTTTAAAGAAGAAAAATACAATTGAAGCCCCAATATACACTCTCCAGAGAATATCTCTCTGTCTCTCCAACAAGTACACACACCATATAGCAAAAATATCTTAAAAAAAGAAAAACACAATTGAAGCTCCAGTATACACTCCCCAGAGATCATATTTTCCTACCCTCAAAAACAGCCAACACACGAGGAACCAGCAGTTAGCATAATGGCTATGTCGCTGGATTCCCACGTAGTCGACCGTGGTTCGCGTCCCGGACCCGGTGGCTTAGAACTCATGCCAGGGGCGTGTGCATGCGTGCCCAAGATCCCAAGAGGAGAATGGAGCAGAAGGGATTGCGGCGTGACCACCTCCCCTGGGGG
>NW_006159561.1:1256034-1262885 GCF_000334495.1 Tupaia belangeri chinensis
CACAGTTTGAGTCCTGGACCTGGTGGTTTAAACTCACGCCAGGTGTGTGTGTGCATTCCCAAGATCCTGAGAGGAGAATGGAGGAGAAGGGATTGCCTTGCGGCCATCCCTCCTGGGGAGTGATTTCTTGCTTTCTGTCTCTCTGTCTCTCTCTGTATTTCTGGCAAGCATACACATCCTATAGGAAAAAAAAAACTCTCCAAAAATAAATAAAATTTTTAAAAGAATTATTTCATTTTAACTTATTATTATTAATTTTATTAATTAATTTTAATTAATTAATTCCATTAATATTATTAATTTTTATATACCCATGTGTGTGTATATATATATATATGTATATGCTCCTACATATACATATTTACTTATACTTTGAATGTTCTGTTTTTACATTCTGCATTCCTATAAGCAGAGAATGTCCATTGTTCTACAATAAATTGCTGCCAATGTTTCAACTTTTCAGTCTTTAACAAATAAATTTCAATATAATTGGTGTAAACTATCTCAGTGTGACTGAATAATTTGCATATTCCTGGTAATTAATGAGTCTCAGTATTTTAGGTTGAGATGTTTATTGGCTATTTACATTTCCTTACAACATGAAGCAGGAGACTTCAATGGCCAAAAGTCCTGAAAAATGTCCCTGTCCAGGATGGCTCAGATTCCCGAGAGACTCTGAGAAATGTTATAAATTGTCCCATGCATTATCACATATTGAATAAGTTGGTGATTTGATTGCTCACAGTAATTCACTAATCCCATCTCCAATTTGAGATTTCTTTATTGGAACCATAAACTGGCATAGAAACAGACAGCTTCTCACTCTGAACAGATGTAAAAGGTGAGAAAGAAGAGGAGCATGTACAGTCAGAGAGAAATGGAAAATGGACAGAAGCTGAGAAATAATGGCTTTTGGATGTGGTTAAGAGGCCATGAAGAAACACAAAGAATGATTACAAATAGAGGGAACCAGCAGTTAGCGTAATGGCTATGTCGCTGGACTCCCACGTAGTCGACCGCAGTTCGTGTCCCAGACCCGGTGGCTTAAAACTCACGCCGGGCATGTGTGCGTGCGTGCCCAAGATCCCAAGAGGAGAATGGAGGAGAAGGGATTGCGGCGTGACCATCCCCCCTGGGGGGGGTCGATTTCTCATTTTCTGTCTCTATGTCTCTCTCTGTCTGTCTGGCGAGCGCACACGCCCTATAGTGAAAATCTCTCAAAAAAAAAAAAGTTAAAGAATGATTACAAATAGAAAAAAATGCAAGAAAGAGTGATATGAAATCCAGACAAAAAAGAGCAAAATATGCAAAAAGGAGTGAAATGGGCATACCAACCCTATAAGGATTTAAAAACATGCAGTTCAAGAATGGGGTGAAAATACAGTATTTGGTAGGAATCATGGTTCAGGGATCAAGCAAAATGAATTAAATCTATTTCAGTTATTTGACATTTACACTTATTTTGGTCCTAATTCTTTATTCTTTATAAATATTACTCTTTTGTCTTTATATGATTTTCTACTTTATGCACCAGAATTTCCAACCATAGCTTTGATATTTTTTTTTTCCAGTAGTAAACTGATTGGATCAAAGATTCCGTAACTGAAAATTGTGTATTCTCCCCTTCCCAAAGTCTACCATCGTGACTCTGAATGATTTTAATGGACTCTAATGATTCTTCATATCTTCTTTCTTTTTTCTAAGCCAGCCTATATACTGCTTCTAGGAGACTGGCCATAGATGCTAGTGTTAGGTAAGTCCGCAGCTGTTCTGCGCATTTCCACCACATCCTGGGCTTACGTCTATCACAGCCGCGTGGCCCAGTTTTGTAATGGTTCATCCTATCACATTGTCCTTTGACCTCACAGCACTCAGCACAGTGCTAGATGCATAGGAAATATCTAGTGAGTGTTATGGAAGGAAAGGAACGATATTAAAAGTCTTTCATAGTAAAAGACAATTCTTTACATTAGCATTCAGTTAAGGTTTCCTGATTAATCTGGTGAACCACAAAGACTGATGTTCTTTTAGGACAGAAAGATCTGATATAAGTTGGACCCTGTCGCTTGTTAAATACCCATCTGTCTGTTCACTGATCCCTCAATACTTATAACACACTGCCCTATTTTCACATTCATTATGATTTACAACCAGCCAAACTTATTTAAGTGGTTGGTATCTGTTGTCTTTTGCAAAATACGATTAGGAGGTTTAGAAAGCATCAAAGTAGGATTAGAAACCTACTATAAATTAATGATGAAAAGCATCAGTGTAAATTATACTGTGAAGACATTTGCAACATTCTACCTTTAGATTTGTGGCTAATTAACCAAATAACAAAAACCCAAACAAGCTGACATTAAATATAACTAGGCAATAAGAATTTGACCTTCACCAGTTCCTAAGGCTTAAATATTCATCTATGTGGCTCATCTTGAGCTTGAATTAAAGTGTCATCACAAGGAAGCTAGTGGTCATCATTTTAAAATGCAAAGCATATCCATTATAAAGCCCTTCTGTGATTATATTTCATTGAAGAGGAAATCCACAAAGTGTCAGGATAAAGGCAATGATGCCTCCTTCCAAATTAAGTGCCTTTCACTTCACAACCCTTGTATCAGGACGTTGAATACACCAACTTGTGTGTGTGTGTGTGTGTATGTGTATTCAAAACTCTGAGGGTTCTAAGTAATTCGATTCTTACAACAACCAAATGAGATACAATGATTATCACCATTTTACACAGGAGACTAATGCTCTCAAGATCACAAAGCTAGGGACCAGCAGTCAGCATAATAGCTATGTTGCTGGACTCCCATGTAGTCGACCGTGGTTCGAGTCCCAGACCCGGTGGCTTAAACTCACAACGGGTGTGTGTGCGTGCATGCCCAAGATCCTGAGAGGAAAATGGAGGAAAAGGGATTATAGCATGGCCATCCCCCCTGGGGGGTGATTTCTTGCTTTCTGTCTCTCTCTCTCGTCTCTGTCTTTCTGGCGAACACACGCGCCCTATAGTAAAATCCTCTCAAAAAAAAAAAAAAACACAAAAGAAAACACAAAGTAGTACTAGTGTACTAGCAGAGTTGTATTTGCACCCACAAAAAGTACTGTCACCAGTCCTTCTTTGCCATAAATGACAGGTGCCTTCATCAGAGTTGTGATAACTGCATTTTCTGCCTTCCTCACAGGCATTTAAACTCCCTCAGCCAATGACTTTGTCTCTTGATTATGACTACACCTCTGGTTCTTTGAGCAAGGCCTGGCACACAGAATGTGTGCAGTTTAGAGTGTTTCATAGATGAGTGGATGGATGGATGAATGCACATTCACTCAGAACTGTCAGCGTTCACAAGTGGAAAAGAGCAACACTGCAGCATGTGGAAAGGAACAGAACTTTAGAGTCCAGTTTGTGAGGATCTCTGAGTAACACTGAGGGTTGACGGCTATACTATGGATTTTAGTGAGAAGAATAAACCACTCTGCTCACTTCAATTTAGTATTCTCAGCATCACCACTTGAAAAGGGAGGTTTCCTCTTTTGGAATTTTATTTAACAGAAGAAATGAATAGGGTGGAGATGGGAAGAAGAATAATCTAACTTGAAAGAGCTCAGGTACCCCAGCCCCTGGGAAAGACAGATGGGGTCTCCTTTGTCTTCTTTGGCAACCTAGACAGCCAAGAAAAGTCTAGGCTAGGTTGGAGATGCCCCATGAAAGCTGCAGTCACACAGATGAGCTAATACTCCTCCTGGCAGCTAAACAATTCAAGAAAATGAGTCATTTCTTCCACTATCTCCCACCACTCAGGAAGCCATGGTTAAAGGTGTACTTCTCACATCTTACTCTGCAGGATAGTCCAGGGGAATTAGTAGAGAGAGGGGCTGCTGGGTGCCCGAACCTGGGAGAGGCCTGGGCGGCCCAATGGAGCATCTCCATAATCAGACAAATATTTTCAAGTAGTGCTATTAAGTCAAGCTGGCGATACTGACAGACATTTTTCTATTACTTAAAAACAAGCACAAATGGGCCACCTCAATAGCCTGTGTGTATGTGTGTGCCCAGAATCCCAACAGGATGGAGAAATGATTGTGGCATAACTATGCCCCTGGGAGGAGGAAGGATGCTTCCTTTTTGTCTCCCTGGTAAGCAAACTTAACCTTTAGCAAAACAAACAAACAAAAACAGGAGTAGAAATTTAAACCATAGCATCTAGATAGCAATAAATAGGTGTCAATAGGCTGGATAAAGTCTTGGAAAGTGATTGAATAACATGTGCAAAATCCTTCAGAGTTTTGTGGTTGGTTGTCCACACTTACGATCAGCCTTTTCTTTTTTTTTTCTTTTTTTTTTTTTTTCCATTGCTCTCTTTTTTAATTTCCTTATTGAAATCTGTCTGAAAAGAGGGCATGTTGACTTGGCAACAGTGCTTGATTCTGTTGCCTGTTTTTCCCATCTCCACACAACTGAGCTCACTGGCTGCCAAGGCTACCATTTTTCTTAGCTCTCATCCTATGTCACCAGACACACACCCACACCCTTTCTAAGATAGCTCTGCAGGATCTTCCTCATCTCAACAACCTATAATTATTGGAGTACCAGGGCTCAGGTCTTGGACTATCTCCCAGTTCTAGTTTCATGCCTGAGGTTAGTTTATCCAGTTTATGGTTTTAAATACTACCCACAAGCTTATAACTCACAAATTTATATCTAAATCTTGAATTATCTTCTAAACTCTAGACACATATACCTGTCTTCCAACCACTTCGCTGTGATAGCTAACAGAAAACTCAAACTTATGTGTTCAAAAGTGAACCCCTTATTTTTCCTTCCATTCCTTACCTCCAGTTCCCCAAAACCATCTGATGTAGATGTCCTGGACAGGTGGGATAATAAACCTACGAACTCAAAATTCCGCTTGGATATCAAGATTCATGGTGCCACACTAACACTATGAAGGTATGAAGGGAAGTATTACTCATGTAATGGGCCTTTCTGGGGACTCAGGGCAGGGTTGTAAGCAGGTCTGAAAAGGACTTGAGAGAACAGAGAAAAGAGAAGTGTTGGCTTTTATTGTAGTGAGAAAGTGGGGTTGCAGCGAAAGTTTCTGCATACAGGCTATGCCTTGAATGGCTTGTACTTTCTGCTAATGGTGAAGGAGGGAGCCATAGGACTTTCTTATCAGTTTGCTCAGCCGTGAACCAGAAGGACCAAGAGGAATGGACCTTGAAAGCTGCTTGCATCAGAAATTGAATTCTTATGGGGCTTTCTGCAAATAACAGACCAAATTGAGATTAACCTAATTTTTTTTCAAATAAGTTAGTTTATACCTCTCTTTAGTAAAAGGGGAATGGAGAAAGGAAAAAAAATGTTTCAGGAGAAAATTCCAGTGCACTTGTCACTAAATTCTAGCTTTGTCCATACTTTACGATCTTTTGTGAATCAATAAAATGTTAGAAAAAAATTTATTATGGAAGGGAGGGAAGGAAAATGGGAAGGAAAATACAAGTAAAAGTATGCTTAACTGACAGAAAATGAGAAGCTATTTGCTGATGATAATGAATATAGTAATATCCTTGTCTTGATTTACAGGCATGGTATTTGTATTGGAAAAAGAAAGGTATATTGTAAAGATGTGATAAAGTGTAAATTAAAATAAATTTTTAAAAAGCTGTGAGAGTCAAACATCACAAAAGGAGTCAGATCTTTATTATAGACTCCATGTCTGCACTCATTCCAGTAATGGCGACTGCATCCTTCCAGTAGAACAACTGCAAAACACATTCCCTTTACCTCATACCTCATAAGCAATCCATCAGCAAATTCAGATGGAACGAATTGCTCTGTTGTCAAATAGACCCCAAATCTAGCATTTCTCATCACTTCCACTGCTACCTTCCTGGCTTAAGCCTTGATCCTCTCTCATCTGGGTTAATCCCATGCTCTCCGAACTACTGATAGTTTCCTTGCTTCTGCTTTTGCCCTTTACTGTCTGTTTGCTGCACTGCAGTCAGTTATTCTCACGTTACCTCTCTGCTAAAAACTCCTCTGTAGGTTTGCATTTCACATAGAATGGAAGTTACTTCTTGTGATGATGTGAGAAGCCCACAAGTCTTCCTCACCACTCTCTTCTCTGACTTCTACCACCTCCCTCTCGTTTGCTGTGTAGTCACACTGCCTTGCGCCCTGGTGGCTCTCAGAAGAGCACTCTGTCCACAGTTATCTACAGGGTTGTCCCTTTATTTAGGTCTTCACCTTTCTTGGTGAGCCTATATAAAATAGCATCCTGTTTACTCTGAAATCTCTTTATTTTCTACTTCTCCATAGCACTTATCCTCCAGTGATAATGTGTAGATGTCATTTTTCATTGACTTTCTTCACCACTTGGTTGTATTCTCCATGAGAGAGAGAGCACTCTATCATAGTCCTATCATATAATAAGTAATCTATGATTATTTGTTGTACGTGTGAATGAATGACATATACCTCTGGATGACTAAGGTCAACCTCTTCTATACACAGAATTCTGAGATAGCCATATGATGTATAACACAAATTCAAAAATATTCTAATTCATTCCTTTGTTCAGTCTACAGAGGCATTTAGGTCTGTGTCATCTGAAAACAAAGAACCTAAAAAAAGTGCTAGTTCTACATCTCTTCTTAATTGTTCTCTTTCTTTTTTGCTCTTCACAGTCTAGAGTTTTGTAAAGAGGGCTTAGTACAGTATGTCCCTTTCTTCCTCTCCCACCCACTGTCCCACCCCACTGTGGCTTATGCTTCTCTACCCAAAATGTTTCTGTACTGATGTTATTTTCATAATGACTTCCTCATTGCTAAATCTAATATATATATAT
>NW_006159561.1:1263717-1277570 GCF_000334495.1 Tupaia belangeri chinensis
TATATATATATACACACACACACACACACACACACACACTCACATGCACACACACACAATTTTCTTATGGGTATCTGCCTCATCTGACAATGCTGAGGACTCCTCCTTTGGTTTCACCCTCCTCTGCCTTCAATGACTCCTGTCCCTGTCATGGACTTCTTGTCCTCCTTCTAAAATATTGATGTGAAATATTTGGAGCAGAAACATTCATGCCACTCTACCAAATGGTGGATTTCAGAGAAGAGAGAAAGAGAGGGAGAAGGAAAGACAGAGAAGGGGTGGGTGAGGGAATGAGGCATGGACCAAAGAAAAGAGTCTACAAAGAACTAGGAGTGAATGACAGAAGTGATCTAAACTGCTTTACTATCAGAGTAGCATAGGCCCTGAGACCTACGTACCATTTTGACTTAATGGGAGTAAGAGACACAAAAAAGAGAAATAGCGCAGAACTACGAGAGGTCATAGGTCTGGTTTAAGAGAGTCACAGGGGGATAATGGTATAGCATAAAACACACCGCTCTACAAGACACACCCCCAAGGGAAAGTTGCTTGTGCAAACTCGGAGACCTCCCTGAGTACAGCAGTCACATGTGTACTCATCATCTAGGCTGGAATAAGTTGGGGGATGAATTACATCAGCGGGGCCCTGTTGGGGTGTAGTGTCTCTGTCTCTGTCTCTCTCACTTGTGGGTAAATGAATAAACAGAAAAATTCAAATAAAAGCATGACAGGTGAAGTCTCAACTCACCAGCAATAAAACAAGACCTTCTTAAAATGATCAGTTGTTTCAGAATTTCTCAGGAGTAGGGTAGAGGTGGGAGGTACGAAGCTCTGGGAGCCAGCAGTGGTATACCTCATGGAAATTGTGGTGACTCCCTCAGAATTGCAGTGGAAGCAGAGAATGTGCATGTGGCAGTTGTCTCTGGAGACTGCTGCTCATACTGCTATAGTAGGGTAGGCTCTGGGACAATCAAAGCAGAAAAAATTGGAGGTTAATTCAACTGAGAAACACCCTGAGGCATTCTGGAGAATTGAGCCTGGTCAAAAGGCCAACGGTAGCAAAAATGAAGTACCAAAAAGAAATCTAAGGATAGTCTTTGGCCAAGCAGAATCCTTTACAAAAGAATTTAATCTACCGAAAAGTACATTTGAGCAAAGCCAATCTGATAAATTACAGAATTACCAATTCGACAAGAGCAAATTTTCTAAAGTGGAGTTTGGGCAGAGGCAAAGAAGAGGGGCTGTCTTAGATACTCAGGGCTTCTGTAATACACCATTAGAGTGGGTAGCTTACAAACAGTTGAAATTTACTTTTCACAGTCTAGAGGCTAAGAAACCCATGGAGGCACCAACAGATTTAGTGTGGTAAGGGTTCACGTCCTGATTCACAGATGGAGCCTTCTCACTGTGTCACCATATGGTAGAAGGGACAAGGGAAGTCTCTAGGGTTTCTTTTTAAAAGCCACTATTTTCATTCAGGAGGTTTCAGCTTCCATAACCTAATCATCTCCCAGAGCCCCACTTTCTAATACCTTCATATTGGGAAGTGTGTCAACATATACATTTTGGAGAAATAGAAAAATTCAGTCTGCAGCAGGAAGATAAAGGCTTTTTTTTTTTTCTTGGACAGAGACAAAAGTCAAAATTAACTTTGAAAAACTTGAATGAATAGTTCTTTTATAAAATGATCACTTGGAAAACGGGCTTTCAGTGATTTGGATTTGTGCCAAATAAAATTCAGCCAAATGGCTTTCCACTGTTAGCAAGTGTCTACCCGATCAGGAATGTGCCCCTTTGCTGACTCACGTACCAACCATGGAGTGTTGCAGAGGAGGGCAGGATTCATTTTAAGATCAAAAATAGGACAAACAGACAGATGGGAGCTGTAGCAGACAGAAACATAGCTAGAGAAATGGCTGAGCCTTCAGCCACAAGACTATACAAAATGACTGTGAGTAGTTGTCCAGGGGCAGATGAGATGATGGTTGGCATTATGGATAAGTTCAGAAGTGGCAATGTGCTTCAAGAAATATTAATAGGTTGCATTCCACTACAGGTCATCAAATGTGGTCAAGGCAGTTACTGTTCCAGACTAACAAGGATGACTATCACAGATTCATTTGGCATGGTAACTCTTCCTGAGTTGCAGACATCTATGAGAATATTGCTTTGGTTGTGGCAATAGCTGTCATAAAATCAATTGTGTTAGTGAATACCTACGTTAGTTGTCCCAGGTGAAATTAAAGTGTCATTACTGGTGGCTTACTGGTGACAATACTGATAAACTGAGCTTATTTTGGTAAGTTCATTTGATGTGCTATTTTGATATGTTCCAAATGTTGTGGTGGCTATCTTCCCAAGGTAGAGTTGGTTAGGGATTACCCTCATGATCTGTATACATGTAGATTGCTGTGAGTGGTCTGGAAAGTGGGTGGTCCTTGCAGAATTGGTAGGACCAGGCGTGGTGGGAACTGATGGAGTTTCTGGATTGGCACAGACACCTGACGAGCTGGGGTTGACCCCACCTTCACACAGTTTGGGACAGGAAACAAGTAGTATCCTTGGACACTGGGGTGAGGGAATGACTTCAGAAAGAAATGTGTCAGGCTCATGTGAGGAATGCATTCCCTTCTGTGCGCCTCCTGGAGCTTTGTTTATTCATAGATTAAAGTGCTTCTTAAAAACTACCTGCCCACCCAAACACTGTGGTGCAGGCAGTAGGACCACTGCTGCACAATGATGGGAGCCATATGAGAAGATTCCATGTTCACATATTGGTCTACCTGAACATGATGAGTATGTCTGCTAGTGCATTCAAAATACTGCTCAGGTTGCTTCTCTGTTTTTCTTGGAGAAGGAGAAAACTAGGAGATGATAGATGGCTAAACCCAGGGGAGAAAATACTGTCTTCCCTTATTTTTACTTTTATGCTGGCTTGCTCTGCTTCTACTAAATATTATTGAAAACCAGAAACTCACTTTGTTTATTTTAGTTACATCAGAAGAACATTGCACGGGGCCAGCAGGTGGCATGATGGTTAAGGGCACTGGACTCCCACATGACTGACCGTGGTTCGATTCCCAAACCTGGCGGTTTGCTTTCTCACTCACCCTTTCTCTCTCTTTCTTTCTCTCTCTGTCTTTCTCTGGTCAAATTAAAATAAATAAATAAATAATAGATAAAGTTCAATAAAATAATAATAAAAGAATTCTTTAAAAAAAAGAAGAACATTGCACAATAATGAGCCTTCATAAAAGATTGTGGCACTGAATGGAATTTTTCTCCAAAAACTTAAATTTGTATCAAGTTTCTTGATATGGGTCATTATTCCTGTTAAGTGTTTTTATAAAGATAACATACAAAATTAATAATTATAAAACCATTCTCATTTTGGCTACTAGTAAGACACTTTCTGCAAATGGAGACATTGAGCTAATAATGGCTTCACTGAATGGTGTGACACTCTTATTGATTGAGCATAGGGTAAGGTAGCCAGGAGTTATTCAATAGAAAAAGGTAGGGAGGTGAGCGAACTCATCTGCTATGAAAGAGAATTAGGAGAAGCCATGTGGCATTTGGAGACTATTGAAGGCCAGTAGGACTTAGTAGAAGGATACATGGAAGGGTAAAGAAAAAGGAGTTGAGGCTACAGACACATATAGGTGTCAGACCATGCTGGCCTTATATGCTATGAGAAGGAAATGGAAACTAATATAGAGTTTTTCCTCTTGGGAAAGAAAAGTTCACATGTACTCTTTTTATTAAAAAAAAAAAAAATCCTTGACAGCCATGAATTGGGAGAGGGGTGTGCATGACTAGAGTGCAGGAGAAACAGAAGCTGGAACAGGAACTCAGATAATAAGGGAAATAAAATCTTTCCAGTAGAATGAGCAATAATGGAATAGATTTAAGAAATATTGCACAGCTAAAACTGACCAGAATTAGTGATCAGTTGGTGTCCAGGTTAAAGTGTAGGAGGAAATGAGAGGTGACTTCCTGTGTTCTAGTTTATGATCTAGTGGAAGTGGCAAGTTTACTAAGGAAAGGAAAACAGTGGAGAAGTGAATCCAAGTGAAGCATAACCCCCAAACATGCCCTCCTGCCAGACTTTTCTCCAGAGTCTACATCTCTGACTTTCTCTAGTATACTCCAAAGATACCTCACGATGCACTGGCAGGGCTGGAACTTGTGAATTTGGATTAACTGTAATATACAGCCATGGAATTTTCTCCAGGAATACTCTATGGGGAAGATAAATTGGATTCACCTGAGTCAATCTGTTTTCCTGGAAGATCTGTGGAGGAAAATGAAGGAATCGCATTGTATTTGAAAGAGGAGTGCTTGTCTATGATAGGTGAACAAAGGTCTAGTGATGCCTGAGTTATTGAGGGGATTAGAGACCCTATTGTGGTTCAAGAAAAGTGGGGGCCAGCATGTGGAATAGTGGTTAAGACACTGAACTCCCAAAAGACTGACCATGCTTTGAGTCCCAGACCTGGTGACTTAAAACTCATGATGGGCATGTGTGCGTGTGTGCGAGGAGAATAGAGGAGAAGTGATTGCGGCATGACCATCTCCCCAGGTGATGATTTCTCACCTCCCCTTTCTGTGGTGAGCTCACAAGCCCTATGGCAAAAATCCTAAAAAAAAAAAAAAAAAAAAAAAGGGTCAGTGGAAATCTAGAAAAGGAATATACAAAAAGAGAGGTATCTGCAGTCAGAGTATAAAATTTAAATTTAATTTTAGAATTTTAGGTGGAGGAACTACTTCTATAATGACAGGGTCTAGGTGTAAGGGTATGCAGCCTAATAGCAGAAGGCAGTTATCAGAATGCCTCATTAATTGCTTCACTGGAAACCAGCTGACACACACCTTGATTGGGAGGGGTTCTGTGAAAACATTCATGGAACACGGGAAACATCCTGACCCTGGCTAGGTTATGTGATGCTGTTTGACACAATGTTTGTGGCTTGCCCACTATCCTCTCTGAAGTAAACCAGACAGCCTTCACTGAAGTTTCATCAAGCCAGCACACCTGCCGATAAGCAAGCTGGCTTGACACATGATGCATACCTGGGTCACACATGACAGCAAGAAGACTCTGAAAATGTATACTCTGAAGGTGCTTATCTCTAACTATTAAACCTATTCCTGCATGCTTGCAAGAATCTCACCGAGCTTTGTAAAACACATAAATAAAGAAGCTCAGCATGACTGAGCAACACAGCTTGTCTGTGTTCGTCTGTGTTTCTGTCTCTGTGCCTTTTCTTTCTCCCCAACATTTTGTCTTGCAGGACCAAGCCCTGCATTGGACACTGACAGTCTAGGGATGAATTGTGGGTTTTCAGGGACTGAATAACCAATCACCACTAATTACCTAAAGTGATAGTCACTGGTATTGAAGTCATCAAATAATTATGATGACAGCATGTGTTGAAGACAAAGGGGAACATATCTTACGGGGAAAGACAGTTCCCATTAAGGCAAAATGACAATGAAATCATTATTTAAAAAGACTGCAAGTGTAGGAGAGATTGTTTCCTTGGTAGTGGGGATTCCAAGGCACAGTAGGAAAGATTAGGAAAAAGGGGAAAAAACAGAAGGACTAATAGGAGAGAGGAAGCCAAGAACAAAATGAGGAGGGAGTCAGGTAAGAGACTGAAGAAGAGAACTTTGCTTAGGTCATAGGCCAAGTGGAATTTGCAGACCTCAAGTTTCCAAGAAGCATTCTAGTTAAATCTGTTTCAGAGTCTTACAAGCTGAGACCTGAGTCTTAGGGCTAAAGAATGAATGGTTGACACAATGAGTCAAGGCCAATTCAGCACGCTCCACAAACATTCTCTCCCCTTGGATTACGGCCTTGGAACGGTGCTAAACACTGGGGATTAGGCATTTGTGCACCTTAACTTTAGAACCATACACACAGTTAGCTTATAGTTCCAACATGCTCAATGTCATAATTGCTGACCTCTCTAAAGTCTGATTTTATTGCCAATATTTAGAGATTATTCGACATGCCCAGGGGTGACAACTCTGCAAAACAAATCAGAAATATTTAATTTAAAAATATTTTAAAAACCTCTTTTTTAAAGCAGATTTCTTTAAAAAAGGAAGAAAGAAAGAAAAAAGAAAAAAAAACAGATTTTGACTTAAAATGTCAAAATCTCAGTGTTTCTATAGCTGGTGAGCTAAATAGTATTAAGTTTAAAGGTTGAAAATTTGTCACCAAAAGCTTAAAGTATCTACTGTTTGTTTGTTTCTTTGTTTGTTTTGGAGAGGTTTTTACTATAGGGCGTGTGCGCTCGCCAGACAGACAGAGAGAGACAGAGACAGAAAGCGAGAAATCACGCCCCAGGGGGGATGGTCACGCTGCAATCCCTTCTCCTCCATTCTCCTCTCGGGATCTTGGGCATGCATGCACACACGCCCGGCATGAGTTTTAAGCCACCGGGTCTGGGACACGAACCGCGGTCGACTACATGGGAGTCCAGCGACATAGCCATTACGCCAACTGCTGGTTCCCAAAGTATCTACTGTTTTTATGAAGTGAAACTTTCACTGCCTCAGTGTCAAGAGTGCAGGGAATTACGAAGTCCATGATTCAAGTTGTGTCTTTCCACAATGTCAAGGCTTTATTCTTGTCAAACACCCTAATATGCAAGCAAGCAGAGCACAGTAAAGGACAGGGTGATGTGAGCCTGCTTGAGGCAAGTACCTGCACCACACCATGAAGTGGCTCTATACCGAGTTCATCCAAGGCTGTCACCAGGATGGAGGTGTCAGCAGAAATCCACCTTCAGTCCCCTCAGCAATGCAGCATCACTGCGTTCTAGGCTAAGCTGTGGCAGAGAGGACTTGTCTGATTCACTCTGGTCAGGGTCTCAGTGCCTCCAGAGAGTGGGGAGGAGAGGCGCCAAGGTGAGTGTTTGCTCACAGCAGTTGCTCAGGTTCACACATGGGAATGACCAAAGAGCACATGGCATTGAGCTGTCTGAGTGTCTTGTTCATATACCCCCCTTACCAAGGCTTTGCACTGTGCCACACAATCTTATCTTTGCAACCAGTTTGATTATCAGCTTGCTGTGGCTTGTGACCACAGTAGTTTCTGAGTGGTTCAGGCGGGTCTTGTATGAAGGTCCAGGAAAGCATCTAAATTATTGACCAATGTCCATGAAAGCAGTCAGATAAACATGTTTGTCAAAATATGTTGTTTTGAAGACTGTGGTTTTGGGTGCTTAAGACCATTTTGAGCAGTGCTGAATATACTCAGAAAATCCCTGGGTACTGAAACAGCAACATGAAAGTAAGGAAATCTTGGTGAGTCACTGTGATCAAAGAAAATGGTCGACATGCAGATGGTCATTAAAAGGTCACTGAAAGAATTAGTCAACACCACGTTTACTCCCTATGTGTTGAGTTTTTAAGATCAGATTTATCATCATTTAAATCCTTGTTCAAATTGCGTGTGTTGGCTTATTAGAGCCATATTTAATATCACAAGTCCTTGTCTTTACTACAGGTATGTGAAACTATAACCAAATATTTTGTTTTCTAAAAAGAACCTTTCTCTTCTTGATTGCAATGTACAATTTTATGAACAAAGCACATTTATATATAAATCTTAATTTTATTGCAGAAGTTTGGAGATTACAATTAGAGATTTAATTATGCCATTTAATTTAAGTTTAAATCTGAATTGAACAAATAAGCACTAGAATTTTCAAATGATTTGAAAGTCACTTTTATTTGCCTTTTTATTTATTTTATTATTATTATTTTAGAGAGATTTTTGCTATAGGGCACCACTCCCTCACTGAAGAGACAGAGAGAGACAGAGAGACAGAAAATGAGAAATCACCCTCCGGGGGGATGGCCATGATGCAATTCCTTCTCCTCTATTCTTCTCTCAGGATTTTGGGCATGCACACACACACGCCCAATTGAGTTTTAAGTTGCCAGGTACAGTTCTCGAATTGTGGTCGACTATGTGGGAGTTCAACGATGTAACCATTACGCCATCTGCTGGTCCAATTTGCCTCATTATTTTAATGGTGGTTTGATTTTTTTTTTAAGTAAAATTACTGAATTTGTGCAATAGTAGTGTGGTAATTATCGGAGGTATAATTATGCTTTAGCTAGGGTGTACATAGTTAAATGATAAAACTAAGGACTAAGAATAAGCAAGTGTAAGTTCATGCTATCTACTTCTAAGGGAATTCTGTTCCTTACAGCTATGTAATTTTATAATGCCACTGATTCACTAGAGATTTAAATTAATTCTGTGGCATAGGGCACCAAAATTACTAGTGTTCGTTTTCATCTAAGGTCTTTGTTCTCTAATGTTCTTGGTCCTATTAAAACATTTCAGTATATAAAAATACTGCAATGTTAAACACCCAAGAGAGAAACCATTGTCATTTGTATGCTGGTCCTTATTGGTCAGTGTGGTACAACTTCTAAAAATAAACACTCATACCCAACTAATGCATACAATTGTTACCTATGTGTTTATATACTTGGCTCTTATTCTATGTACCTGACTTTTATTTTATTAGTAGAGTTACTGAGGTGGTGAGTGTATTTAAAACCTTTGCTTCCGTAGGACAGATTGCCTATAAGCCAAGTCATCATAGAGAAGCTGCTAACTAGTTTTATCTTAAAGTAAAAGTCTACCACCTCATCCCTAATCCCCATTTTATGTTTCTTTTGGTGTTTGCTGCCATAATTCTAAGCGATTTATTTTTGCTATTGTTTCATTTATCAACTTTGACTAGAATATTTTCAAACTTTTTACTTTGAAAAATAAGAACTTTGGGACTAGCAGTTAGCGTAATGGCAATGTCGCCAGACTCCCACGTAGTCAGCTGCGGTTCAAGTCCTGGACCCAGTGGCTTAAACTCACGCTGGGCGCGTGTGCGTGTGTGCCCAAGGTCCTGAGAGGGGAATAGAGGGGAAGGGATTGCGGCGTGACCATCCCCCCCTGGGGGGTGATTTCTCATTTTCTGTCTCTCTGTCTCTCTCTGTCTGTCTGGTGAGCGCACGCACCCTATAGCAAAAACCTCTCAAAAAAAAAAAAAGAAAAAGAAAAAGAAGAACTTTAATTTGTATTTATATTTTAAATCCTTTCTCATGTTCATTTATTGGGAAAATTAAACAGGGTACTCAAAACAAATACAAAAATATCTTTAAAGATTAATTTCCTTCTCCCTTTCAATCTCATTCACCTAAAGAATAGCAGGTGCGATGTACCTTCCAAATCTTACATAAATACATGTGTGTAAGTTACTATGTGGATTTTTCTGTTTTGTTTTTGTTTTTGCCATAAAGTTTGTATGCTCACTGAAGAGAGACAGAGGGCACCCCCCACTGGGGAAGGGGGATGGATGGCCATGTCACAATCCCTTTTCATTCTCCCTTTGGGTCCTAGGCATGTACACATTTCTGCCCAGTGTGATTTTGAAGGCCCCAGGTCCAGGGCTCAAACCCCGGTCGACCATGTGGGAGTCCAGTGCCTTAGCCACTATGCCACCTGCCGGCCCCTGTTACAGTGATTTTTTAAAATGGGTTAATTCTATATACAGAGCAATTCCTTTCAACATGCAATTCCTTTCTACTCATGCATCACATTACATAGCATGGATATACTCTCACGCATTCAGCCATTCCTCTGTTAACACTGACGCTGCTTTTTCTTTTGTCCCTATACAGACAATGCTACTTAAATATCATTTTATACCATGCTTTTCTTTGTGTATGCTAGGTTCCCCAAGAGCATGTGAGTTTTAAGTTCCCACAGGTAGAGCCAGGTGACTTTCTCAGTGTCATCAACATTGTACAAAGATACCAGTCCTTTGTACCCTTGTTAGAACTGAAGGCTGGGAACCAACAGTTAGCGTAATGGCTATGTCGCTGGACGCCCACGTGGTCGACTGCGGTTCGCGTCCTGGACCTGGTGGCTTAGAACTCACGCCAGGTGCATGTGCGTGCGTGCCCAAGATCCCGAGAGGAGAATGGAGGAGAAGGGATTGCGGCGTGACCATCCCCCCTCAGGGGTGATTTCTCGCTTTCTGTCTCTATGTCTCTCTCTGTCTGTCTGGCGAGTGCACGTACCCTATAGCAAAAAACTCTTAAAAAAAAAAAAAAGAACTGAAGGCTATCAGTCTTCAATTTCTGTGAATCCAACTCATAAAAATATAGCCTATCTCATTTGTTGTTTAAGTTTATAGTAATGATGGCAAGTTGAACAAAATTTTTGCTTAGTGTCTGCTTTTCAAAAAAATAAAAATATAAAACATATATACATAAACAACCTCTCTGCCAGCTATTTCGCAGATTCTCCCTGCCCAGTTGGGATTCTGGTACTCATAAATAGGCTGTAGAATTGTTTACAGAGTGAGAAATAACTCCTTTATTATGAGCCTGCCTAGGAAAAAAAAAAAAAAAACTACGAGAACTGTATAAAATGGCTTCCATCAACATACTATTGTGTTACTGTTAATGTATTAAATTCTTCAAAAAGGAATAGGAAGACCATTTGTTTTGACAAAAGTCCAAACTCCTTGGTATAGTTATTAGAAACTCTACTGACAACAGCCAAAACACTTTCCAAGATATATTAATCCTCCCACAATCTCCTAGGTTCACCTTTCATTAGCTTCCAAACTTTCTTGGGAATAGATGTCTATTACCTGCTATTGACAACAAAGAAAGCAAACTTCCAGTTCATCTAGCTTCCAGCCTATCTTGTACAAGGACTCAACTTTTTTTTCTTTTTTAATTGAACATTTTTAAGAAACCAGAGAAATTATCTACCTCCATTTTCTCATTTAACAAATTTGCAGAGTTGTGACAAAGTAGACTCACTGACACCTAAGGCCACCTTTCATGATTCTTATCCTTTCCGTTTTGTTTTAAATGTCCACTGTCATAAGCTGTCATAAGTTACCATAACTTTGAGAAGTTATAGGTAAGTGCAAGCTGAAAGGGAAAAAAGGTAATTACCAAAATGAGTTAAGATGTTACTCATGAAAAATGAAGTAGTAATGTAATATAAAGAAGATTATGATGATGATAATAAAAAAATAAAATTAAATTAAAAAAAATGAAGTAGTAAAATGGAGAAACGAGATTCTTATCCTAATTGGAACTTGACTGGCTTGGAAAGTTCAACCTGTGTGTATGAAATTGTCCTAGGTGAGTTATATTAGTGTTTACTTATTTATTTCAAAAATCCAACATTTTCTTTGAACTAGAAATTTCTGCTTAAGGCCTGCATTTTCCTCTAAGCTGGGACTGGTAAGGTGAGACTAGTGAACTGATAATACATCTATAATCCTGTCATTATTACTTGATTACCTTCTGTCATGTTAAAATAGAGATCTTTATTTGTTCACCTTCTATAGTTTATTTTTTTAATAGCTGAACAAATAAAGACCTCAGTTTTAACATGACAACTGGCATTTTGCATTTATTTTGTTTAGCACTTCATTGCATAATAATACCTTTCACCAGAGTTGACTTAGTTGACACTTCATTCTAAAGATAATCATTTAAAGACTACATTTAAGCAAGAGATTCCAGTAATATATGCTTTGATAGGGGCGCTTAGTCTTTATGGGCACTCAAAGGGTAACAAACTACCTAACCTCATTGGTGAAATAGGGAAGGCATTCTATAGGATTCAGCTGCAGAGCGGAGTTTTAAAAGGAAAGAAGTGAAACAAATACACTACAGAATACTACTCAACCATAAAAAACAATTAGATACTGTCATTTGCTAGAAAGTGGACAAATATGGACGATTTACTGCTAAGGAAAGCAAAGCCGACAACAAAAGAGAGGCATTGTACTTCTCCACTCAATATATACCAAATGTCAGCACTCTACGGCAGAAAAGGAAAGAATGGGAGGTATAAAAGCATGGAGACCAATGATGACAGTGGAAACAATGGGGGAGGAGGGTGGGAAATGGGTGAAGGTGAGAGAAGGAATCAAGGGTAAGAAGAAAGAAGCAAAACATTCAAGGAACCCAGAATGAAAAGAAATTTGTTGATTATAATGTTTATAGTAATGTCTTTAACAGGACCAAAATTCATAATAGAAAAATTCATTTGTTATGCAATAGTGATATATAGTGATTAAATGTATAAAATAATCCTTCTTTTCCATAGTTAAAGAGGACACTTGGTTTTTATAAACAAACTATGACCTCTTTTGGTTTTTTTCCTGCTCAGTTACAGCCAATCACAACAGCTAGGCTTCAGTCAATCACAGACATCCCACCTTTAAAACTGTGTTAATATAGAAAAACTTCCAAATGTAACCAATGATTTCTCTACCTCACTCCCTCACTTACAGTTTTTAGTACTACTCTTTCCCTTTTATTGCACACATCACTTTCCCATTCAGCTGACTGAAATACTGAGTCGACCACGAGGCTAGCCAGAGTTGTCCAAAAATCTGGAGACAACTGCTCGATTTAAATCATGTTAAAATTTGCTCTGTTAAAACTCTACTCTATAAATGGCCTGGTTTATTTTTTTAACTCCATTTATCTCTCTTTTTTGGGATTCTGGGCATGTATACACACACATATGCCTAGTGTGTTTTTCAAGTCACTGGGCCCAGGACTCAAACCACACTGTTGGCCATGTGAGATCCAGCCACCTTAACCACCCTGGCACCAGCTGGCCCCAGCTGGCTTCATATAAAAATCTCTTAAAGACTTTTTATGTAAACAAATTGGTTCCGTTTTCCATATGAAATTACATTATTTTGAACTACAGAACAGTGATCAGATTTTTATAGCTTAAATGTTTGGTTCTTTATAAAACAAAACAGTTCCAATAGTTAGAAATCCTAAGTGTTTATTCAGTAAAAATAGAGATAATTATTCCATTAGACATGGTCCAAATTACTGTTCTTCAAATGGCATCTTCGTAGTTGCTGTATTTATTATGTATTATAATAATGACAATGAAGACAGCTATTGTAGAATAGAAAGTTAAAATTTCAATTTGGGGAAGGAGCCAAAGGCAGGAGGGAATAGTTACAAGTTAGTTTGTAATAGTGATAATGTCTATTTATCTTGATATAGAAGTCATTTTGATGATTTATGGTAGCTCTATTAAGGTAAAAGTGGTAATGATATTTGTGATTCTGGGTTTGGATATAGTTGAACATTATGTATTTTTGAAGGAGAGTGATTGGCGTTGTTATTGCAGGGTAAGTAGAAATTACAGTAGTTGTAGATTAAATAGAAGACATAGTGGTTGTAGATTCAAGTAAAGGGAACATAGTTTTGGGTTTGGTTAATGAGAAGATGAAACTGGTGATCGTTTTGGCTATCAGTTAAATTTAAAATGCAGTAGGATTTAATGTTACTAAAGTGAAAGTGTGGTTTAACTTGAACTGGTGGCAGCTGTGGTTTCACTTGAAGTGGTGGTAGCTATAGTGGTTGTAGATTCTGTTGGAGTGGTGATAGCCGTGGTGGTTGTAGATTCTGCTAAAGTGGTGGCAGCTGTGGTTTCACTTGAAGTGGTGGTGGTAGCTGTGGGGGTTGTAGATTCTGTTGGAGTGGTGGCAGCTGTGGTTTCACTTGAAGTGGTGGTGGTAGCTGTGGTGGTTGTAGATTCTGTTGGAGTGGTGGTAGCTGTGGTGGTTGTAGATTCTGTTGAAGCAGTGGCAGCTGTGGTTTCACTTGAAGTGGTGGTGGTAGCTGTGGTGGTTGTAGATTCTGTTGAAGCAGTGGCAGCTGTGGTTTCACTTGAAGAGGTGGTGGTAGCTGTGGTTGTTGTAGATTCTGTTGGAGTGGTGGGAGCTGGGGGGGGTGTTGGTTTTTTTGGGGGGGGTGTG
>NW_006159561.1:1277668-1327663 GCF_000334495.1 Tupaia belangeri chinensis
TAGATTCTGTTGGAGTGGTGGCAGCTGTGCTTTTACTTGAGGTGGTGGTCACAGTAGTTTGAGAAGTAGTAGAAGTTGTTCCAGGTACAACAACTACAGGCTCTCCATTGTTTGTGGGGAGTTGGATAACAACGGAGGAGCTGCCATTTCCCGTATTATTTACGAGGCATATTATGAGTACTCCTATCGCTGTTGTTATCACACAAGCTAACAGACAAGCCAGGAATACTTTCCACAGAGACCAGTCATTGCAGCAATTTCTTTTTACCTAAGAAGAGTGTAAATTAAAATATCAGTAATGAAAACAAGAATGCATGTGGTGTATCATCTGTCTTGTACTGTTTATAGCTTTATTACATAATAATGTTTGAATCAATATGTGTCTCTGAAGTTCATGCATAAAGTTCAGATTTTTATCCAGGTGGAAGTAATTGCTTGTTTTTCCTAACATTAGAAAGAAGATAAATCTGCCAATATCTCATCTTCTCTTATTCTATGTGCCAGTAGGACTCTCTTTATTTATCTCTTTTAATAGGCTTTTTTTTTTTTTTGGAGAGATTTTCACTGTAGGGCGCGTGCGCTCGCCAGACAGACAGAGAGAGACATAGAGACAGAAAGCGAGAAATCACCCCCCAGGGGGGATGGTCACACCGCAATCCCTTCTCCTCCATTCTCCTCTCGGGATCTTGGGCACGCACGCACACGCGCCCGGCGTGAGTTTTAAGCCACCGGGTCCGGGACACGAACCGCGGTCGACTACGTGGGAGTCCAGCGCCATAGCCATTACGCTAACTGCTGGTTCCCTAGGCTTTATTTTTTAGAGTAGTTTTGTAATCACAGAAAAACTAAGTGGAAGATGCAGAGACAGTTCATATACACTTTGTCCCTACACATACACAACCATGCCTATTATCAACAAGCCCCCAGGCTGAAACATTGGTTACAACTGATGAATACACATTAGTATTAGGTTATCAGGAAAGTCATCATGTGTTTTCTATACAAAAATGTGTCGTAACTTTTCCCAACAACCCAGTACCATTACTCCCCACAGTCTACAGTTTACATTAGGGGTCACTCGGGGTATTTTGCTTTCTATGAGTTTATGTGTAATACACAATTTCATGTATACACCATTATTGTATCTTACAGTGTAGTTTCGCTGATTTTTCTTTCCTCCCTGACCCCTACATTTTTATGTGAATAGAAAAGTACTTTGAAAAAGTAAATTCTCACTTACATGCCTGATCCTCTAATGGTTGTTGTCATTGCTTCAAACTGCTCGGCTTTGGAAATCACTTCTTCAAGAATCCTGTCCTGTAACCAACATATCCTTTCCTTTTAACTAGCTTGTCAATGATTCCATAATGACCTTTATGGTTTCATAGAGCTTTTGGTTTAACAGCCCTTCATTCTCATCCCTCCTCATTCACCTTTTGGTTCATGGTCCATTATTCCAGTACCATTCTTGCTAATTCCCTAACATCTAGTATACTTCACTCTTCTCATCTCTAGCTGGCAAATAAATGAACACTTGCTTTCTCTGAACCTTCCATGGACCTACCAGTTGAGCATCTGAGCAGATTAGAACCAACATAAACATATGATACCAGCTTCAAATGGGTTTTCTCACTGTTCTACCACTTCACTATATTTCCCTGAATATGATACTGCCTCATCTTAAAAACATTTTCTCAACCTTCTTTTCCTTCACACTGCTAACCTTCACCCATCAATCTTCACACACGCATCGTCTCTCCTCATTCCCATCAAATGGTTTCACCTCCTTCCTGTTTCATTGGGAAACCTGGAATCATCAAACGCTAATCTTTTCAAATACCCAGTGGCTCACAATCCTCTTTGACTCAGTCCAGTCTGGCTTCTGCCAGGCAAAGAAAAAGTCACCAGTTACATTCATTTGTTAAAATCTAATTGACCTATTTCAGCCCTTATTTTATTTAAACCCTCAGCAACATATTACTGGAAATCATTGCTCCTCCTCTCTTCTAAACATTTTTGTCTTTACTTTTTTTTTTTTTTTTAATGTCTCACCATCCATTTTCGGTCTTTATTGTTCGAATTTCTAGGATTAAGGTTCTTTCGTTTCTTTTCTCTTTAGGTCCAGGATCAGCAATTTTTTCTATGAAACACCGCATAGCAAATATTTTCAGCTTTGGAGCCATCCTATTTTTGCATCAACTACTCAAATTAGCCACTAGTGTGAAAACAACTATAGACAGTGAAAAAACAAATCAGTATGGCTGTTTTTCAATAAACCTATAGTTCCAAAAACACATGGTAAGCTAAATTTGGCCATTCTATGCTTTCTCATCATTTCTAGAATTTTACTACCATGTATTACTGTATGACTCTTGAACTAATCTCCAGTCCAACCTTCCTTTCTAGTCTTCAAATGCTTTTATACTAAATACCACATGTTAGCTGTCTCAAACTCACTGTATCCAAATCCAAAATCATGGTCTTCCCAATGAAACCAGGCCAGTTTTACTAAATGGCACCATCACCCATCCATTCGGTTCCATAAACAAGAACAAAGCAATCACCCTTGAAATCTCCCAGACCATTACCAAGCCCTGTAAAATTCATCTGGTAAATATGTCCCAATATTGTTGACTTTTTCTCCATCTTTCTGATACCACTCTAGCCCAAACTCCCTTTATCTCTGCTATGAACTAGTGCAAAGTCTCAGGCCTCTCTAGTCTCCAGTTTCTTCAATGTGCCATGCTTATTTCCAAAGTAGGACCTACATACAAACTGTTCTGTCAGTCAAGAATGTCTTTTCCATCCTTCATCCACCACCCTGAATGCTGCATGACTACCCTTCAACACAGCACAATCTCCAATGGCACTAATTTTTGTACCAATTCCCAAGCATTGCTCAGTAATTGTGTTGTCAGGAGAGATATAGTGCATTACAAGGGTCTTTGCAATTGCTCTTAGAGTATCTCCAAACCTTTAAATATCACTGATCTCCAGTTGATGAATCAACTACTCATAATAACTTTTCTAACTTCCTATCATTTAGCACATAGGTGTCTGCTTTGGACCCATGTGATCAAAGGGATCCAGAGAATCTAACTGAATTCATTATCTCTTTCCTAGGCCTAACATGTACCTAAAGTTACATAGTGAAAGCAGCTCCTTAGAAGCTTCCAGTGATGTGCAATTTTTTGAAATTTCACTTTTATTTTTTTAACATCCAATCATTGTACAGCATACAAAATGGATTTTTCCAGCATGAATACACTGTATATTAGTCCAATCAAAGATGTTACCATATACATTATCATCAACAGATAATTTTCCATTTTTGTTTTGCGCTCATCAGACGTTTCGCTTCTTTCTTTTTCCCCTTGATTCTGTTTCAACCCCCTTCCCACTGCCCACCCTCCTTCCACATTGTCTCTAATATCTACAGTTACTCTCCATGTCTTTATATCTTCCAATCTTTTAGTTTCTGTCATAGAGTGCAGACATTCAGTATATATTAAGTAGGGACATACAATGCTTCTTTCTCTTTCATAGTCTGGTTTACTTCACTCAACATTAAACTTTCATATTTGTCCACTTTGAATCAAATGCCAGGGTCTTGTTGTTTTTAATGGCTGAGTAATATTTTGTAGTGTGTATGCGTCACACTTGTTCAATACATTCATCTGTTCTGGGAAATTTGGTTGATTCTATGTTTTAACAATTGTGAATAATGTAATAAACATGGATGTGCTAGTATTTTCCAACTGAGTATATACTCCTATCCTTGGGTTAGATACCCAGGAGTGGAATTACAGGATTGTGTGGTAGTTCTATGTGTAGGTTTTTGAAACATCTCCATATTGTTCTCCACAATGGTTGTATTCATTTACATTCCCAGCAAAAGTGCAGGAGAATTCCCTTTTCACCACAGCCTCACCAGTACTTATCATTCTTTGTCTTTATAATCTTACCCTTTCTGACTGGGGTTAGATAGTATTTCAATGTGTTTTTGATTGCATCTCCTTTATGATGTTGAACATTTTTTCATATGCTTTTTGGTTGTTCGTATATCTTCTTGGAAAGTTCAGTTCATTTTCCCATCTTTAATTGGACTGATTATTTTTGGGGGGTGAGGAAGAGGGAGGCTAAACTGCTTGAGTTGCTTGTATATTCTGGTTGTCAGTCCTTTATCTGAGGCAGTTTGTAAATATATTCTCTGAGAGTTGTCTCTTCACTCTAATTATTGCTTCTTTTGTCATGTAGAAGCTTTTTAACCTGATATAATCCCTACTTGTCTACTTTATGAAATTACTACCTGTGCTTTGGAGATCTTATTTTAAAAGTCTTTGCATTTTAACAAGGTACACTTAATCCCTGCTTATTTTCTCATTATTTTATCATAAATTAAGTTATGTATCAGTATAGTTTAAAATAGTAAGTAAATGTGGGTTTAGAAACTCTGTGATAGGGACCAGCAGTTAGCATAATGGCTATGTCGCTGGACTCCCACATAGTCGACCGCAGTTCGAGTCCCGGACCCAGTGGCTTAAACTCACGCCGGGCGCGTGTGCGTGGGTGCCCAAGATCCTGAGAGGAGAATGGAGGAGAAGGATTGCGGCATGGCCGTCCCTCCTGGGGGGGTGATTTCTCGCTTTCTGTCTCTCTGTCTCTCTCTGTCTGTCTGGCGAGCGCACGCACCCTGTAGCTAAAACAGCTTCCAAAAAAAAGAAACTCTGTAATCTGCCTAGGCAAATTGTTTAACTTCTTTGAGTCCCTATTTCACAACTTATCAATTGGTAACAAAAGTGGCTTGTGGTTTATAAAACTAAAACTGAAAACTTTGTTAACTCTGTAGTATTTTTGCTAATATTTTTGTTACTATTAATAGATAGGAAATATGGTATAGTAATAGACTAATTAGACGTGCTTAAATTCCATAGCTATGAAATCAAACAATTTTCTTACTTTGAGCATTAAGTTTGAAATACAGGGAAAAAATATTTAATATTATTGTCAAGAAGGTAAAAAAATAACATGTTAAAGTCACTAGTTCCCAAAATATTCTTTTTACTTAGAATATGATCTAGTGTACCTATTAGGAAAAAGAAATTTAGAATCCAACAGCTTATTCCATTATTATTTGGATGAAACCAAGACCCTCAAAGATTGGAATATAAAACTTAGGACTTTCAGACAGAATACACTAGTTCTTAAGTATTTCAAAGTATGGGCCATGATATTTTTTGGAAAATCAGGTTTTTGTGAAGAAGGTGGTGACACCAAGACTGTAGGAGCAGAATGAGGATAATCATCACTAAGGCCAGATAAATGTGGGCCACTAAGACCCAGTTAGCAATAGGAAGAATAGTGTTTTCCTTACCTTGACTAAAGACATTTTAAAAAGGTGCTCAAGAAAGGAGAATGGCTAAAAAGCTTATGTGCATCTGGAAGGAGTCCATAATACTGCCTTAAACAATCTTACAAAGAGCACTTTGGTAAAGTGTAATAATCAGAGAGTAAAACACCTAAGTTCTCTATGGCTGAGTAGCATTCCACAGTGTATATGTGCCACACTTTTTCTTTTTTCCCTAGATTATTATTTTTATTATTCTTATTTTTTAAAATGTTCAATTGCTATACATCATTTGGCTTATAAAGAGAATTTATCCAACATGAAATACTTCTCAGACCATTCCAGTTGAGAATACTATACATGTTTTCATTAACAGGTAATAAACCATAACTGTGTCCCAAAAAATGTCATGTCTCACTATTTTTTCTTCTGATATCCTTATCTATATTCTTCCTTTCTCCCCACTCCCCTGTTCCACAGTTTTTAGCATCCATAACTATTTTCACTGTTTTTATTTCAGTCTCTACCACAGAATGCAGATAGTCAGTATGTATTAAGTGAATACATGTGCCACTTAATATATACTGGATACAAAATAAAGTGGATACACTTTTTCAATCCATTCATCTGTTTGTGGACATTTAGGCTACTCCCTTGTCTTAGCAAGTGTAAATAATGTTGCAATAAACATAAATGTGCAAACAGTTTTCCAACTAAGTATACTCCTATCCTTGGAGTAGATACCCAGGAGTGAAATTGCTGGATTATATGGTAGTTCTATTTGTAGGTCTTTGAGGAACCTCCATATTGTTCTCCACAGTGGCTGTTACTAATTTACATTCCCACCAACAGTGTAGGAGAGTTCCCTTTTCACCACAACCTCATCAGCACTTATAATTTTTTGTATTTTTAATCTTAGCCATTCTGACTGGGGTTAGGTGGTATACTTCATTGTGGTTTTCATATGCATTTCCCTTATGATAAGGGATGTTGAACATTTTTTCATATGCTTTTTGGCTGTTCATATGTCTTCCTTAAAGAGTTGTTTGTTCAGCTCATTTGCCCATCTTTTAATTGGGTTGACCTTTTTTTCTCCCTGCTTTAGCTCCTTCTGGCAAAATCTGTGTGAGTTCTGAATATCCGCTATCTTCCCTAAGTCATGTTTTCTCTAATTGTTCAATGGTGGAATGAAACTAGATCAGTCATTCTCATCACTGGTTGAAGATATATATATCCAGGAACCAACAGTTAGCATAATGGCTATGTCTCCCACATAGTCAACCGTGGTTCGAGTCCCGGACCCAGTGGTTTAAACTAACGCCGGGTGCATGTGTGTGCGTGCCCAAGATCCCGAGAGGAGAATGGAGGAGAAGGGATTGTGGCATGGCCATCCCCTCTGGGGGGTGATTTCTCACTTTCTATCTCTCTGTCTCTCTCTCTCTGTCTGGCGAGTGTATGCACCCTATAGCAAAACCCTCTCCCCCCAAAAAGAAGATTATATATATCCAGATAACTCTGACAACCTATTGTTGCATGGTCTCTACCCCTGGAGTTTCTGATTTAATTGATCTTAGGTGGGTCTCAGCCATTGGTATATCTTAAATATTGGAATGGGTTGTCACAAAAGTCATGACGTATTTTGTCTATATTTTTCTATGCAAAAATGCATCATTACTCTTCCAGCAACCCAATTGGTGGTTCTTTCATGCACTCAGGGTTAAAAACCGGGGTTCTTGATAACTTTGAGATATTTCTTAACTTCTAGAATTTAAATGGAAAGATTGGACCACAGTAATACTAAGAGAGATTAATTATATGAGACTAAACTATTGAAATAGAATTTCATGACTTTTGACTAAAACATTACTGTTTTATTCCTATGCTTTGTTTTCCAAATAAAAATTTTCGTTTCCTTTCAAACTTTTGAGAGTTCTAGCAATTTGTTTAAAAAATTTTTTTCCGAAAATGAAATTGAAACAAACTTTTCTCCCTTCCTGACCCCTCTGAAATTGGAAGGTATTTGTGAGTATTTTTATGTTGTAGCAGTATGATTATTTGCATAAGTTCAATAATACCCATTACCTTGCATCAGAAATTGGAAATACTGGTTATTGCCAGGACTTTGACTGAAATGTCATATCTGGAGATATGACCAGAAAGCTAAGGAACTAAGGCTGATCTCAAGAGAGCCAACAAAAACTCTTGGAAAGATTGCCTAGTACTATCATTTCTTGACAGGCCTGAAAACTTGCAAGTACAAGAACTTAAAGGCATATATTCAGATGTTCCTGAGTTGGTTCTGTAACCTGGGGAGGTTTGTAAGAGTCTAATCTGAAGTTCCTTGTAAAAGATTCCAGCAAAGCCAACTAAATCTGTTAGTATTGTTATTGAGCTTTGTGCAAATAACAGACCAAACTGAGCCTAGGCATATATTTTTTTACAAATAAGTTAGTTTATGGTTCTCTTTTGTAAAAGGGGGAATGAAGATAGGGAAAAAATGCTTCAGAAGAAAACTGTAGCACTGGGGACCAGCAGGTGGCATGGTGGTTAAGGTGCTGGACATTCCCACATGGCCGACCATGGTTCAAGTACCAGACCTGGTGGCTTGCTTTCTCATTCTCTCTCTCTTTCTCTCTCTCTCTCTCTCTCTCTCTATGTGTGTGTATGTGTGTGTGTGTGTGGTCAAATGAGAATAAATGAATGAATAAATAAAATTAAATTTAAAAAAATTCTTATAAATAAAAGAAAACTGTAGTGCAATTATTACTAAATTTTTGCTCTGTCCATATTTGTTTCTCCAGTTTTAGTATCTACCTACTGATTAGACAGAATCCTAACCTGTTTCCTGGATTTAATTTTAAGCAAATTTTTCTTAACTTTGTTTGATTTTGATTCATTAAAGCTAAAACTCCTTTTCTGAAATTAAAAAATAATAATAGCAAACTAAAGACAGGAGAAGGGTGAGCAATGGGAAGGGGAGAGAGAATCAAGGGAGAAAAAGGAGTGGAACATTTAATGGACACTAATATGAAAAATTGTCTGCTGATAATACGTATGATAATAACTTTGACTAGGCCAATATGCAGTGTACTCAAGGTGGCAAAATTAATCTTGTATGCTGTAAAGATATACAGTGACTAAATAATAATAATAAAATAATAATAATAATAATAAAGAACCGGAAGTTTAGATGCTAAGACCTCTTTCAATTCTGTGAATAATATGAACTACTTTACTATTACAACAAGAAACATTTAACTCTACCCTAGTGAACTCATTCATTCTTTCACATTCCTTTATAAATAATAGAAATAGTTTTTATATTTTATCCAGTAACAAAAAAAAAAAAAAAAAAAAAAAACTAGTAAAGCAGTGGAGAGAGTAAGTATTCCAGAGTCTGGGAAACCCAACCAACCTGCCATGCCAAGTCAATAATTTATACTCATGTTTCTGTATGAGAGCTGAAGACGGAGATATAGTCATGAGGTAAAGTTCATTCAGCCAATAAGACAAACGGTCAGAAACCAAGGAGTGCCAGTGAGAAAGTCTAGAGAACAATCAGGTTTCTGAATCAAGATCACATATACCAGAGGAGAGAAACCAGAGAGCTAAAGAAAGTGCCACACAGATGCAGACACTGCACAGGGTAAGAAAATAAGGTGATCACAGTAGAGTAGGACTGCTGACATTGTAAATACAAATCCGTCCACCGTCAAAGTCTAAATAATGAATCAAACCCTATAGTGCCAACAAACTTGCTCTCTTTCCCCCTCCCAAAACATTGCATGTACCCCTTATATTTATTCCTTCCACTTTGATTGTCATATATCTTCACTATCTAGTGTTAGTATTTGAGTCTCCAACTAGAGTATTAGCTCTTTGAAAACAGAAACTTTCAAATGTTCTCCTTTCTTCAAATTGCCCAACAGTGACTTATAATTGTACAGAGAATACAGCAAAGAGTTAACATAAATGTAGGTGAATTAAGGAATTAAATATCTTTCTTGAGAAAGAATAGACAAAGTACATCCTCATGTAGAACATGTCCCAACTTGGGTAAAAGCTGCTATGACAAACCTTACCTGTGTGTTGCATAATTCTGGTTGTGGACATCTCGAGTGTGCAAGAATTCCTGGGTTCACCCAGACCCCAGTTAAGTTGGAGGATACATCCCCAGTTATGTCATCTGAAGGTGGACACCAACGTGTGGAGCTGTGAGCTTCTTGGTCACTAGGACATGGGATTGGCTACAGGGATGAAGTGCAAGAGAATAGGAAGACATGGTGTTGAGTTGCTAAAATAAACTCCCTGTCAAAAATAAATAAATGTGTGACTTTTAAAAGGAATAAATATTTTTTATTCTCTGAAGACAAAAAATCTATTATATTTACTTTTTAACCAGTTTTTGTAAGTTACCAATGTTCCACCTCGTGAATGTATATAATAGCCCTCATCGTATTACATGAGTATATTAAATATCCCCATGTTGCAAGCTGATATACATAGGGCTTATACTAGGAATCCTCTGTGAGGAATAGAATGGCAGAACTAAAAAGGTCTTTTGCAGCTTACCAGTAGAGCTTGTTTGGATCATATGGAAATGAAAATATTAAAGCCAGAAGAGTTGAAATGACTTTCCATCATGACACAAGATCAAGCTCTGGAGCTCATATTTTCCCATGTTAAGGTCCATGTACTTTACTATGTACTCTATTATTAGGCTACATTGTGCTGTGATAACTACTGATACCGTATATGCTACATAGTACTATCATATAGATTCACTCTTATCATTCATACCATGCTCTATCCAGTGAAACTTGCGAACCCTTTAAAAAGGACACAGAAGACAAATCATTCATCCAGTTTGTCATGTCTTTGCTGGGTTACTCTTGGGTATATAGCAGTGTAAAACAGTTCATAACAGCAAGAAGTCTTTACTCTCAGAGAGCTAATTGCTATCAAGGAGGAAACACAGAACTATGTTCAATTAACAAATAAATGCAATAATTGTAAAGTATTGTTGAGAAGAAAGGATGGATAAGGCTTGAAAATCAGCAAGTTCCATAGGAAAAACCTTGAGGAAAAATGTGTTAAAAGAGGGGAAGAACAAGACAAAGTGAAAATAAGAGAGGAGACAGTTCAAGAATTTGTGTGTTTTATGGCAAAACTTTTGTAAGATTATCAAAAATAAAGTAGAATTATCTGGGGACTTTTTATCTCATAGGAAGATAATATTGACTTTTTAGCTGTGACTCATACGCATCTTTGGCCACTCCTTGCTAATTTCCAAAAGGAGAATACTAAAATCACTCACTTGTTGATTTGTTGGGATGATTAATGAGTAAATAACTGCAAAATACTTACAGACTGTCTGGCACATGGTACACACTTGGTAAGTGTCAACTATCATTATTGTTAGTAGCAGTAGTATTTTTAGTACTACTGGCACTAGTACTAGTTGCCTTTGGTCATGTATTAGGTTATTTGATCCATTACTAAATAGTCATAAAAGCTGAATGGCTGGCCAGACAGTGAATTTCATTAAAACTATTAAATTAGGGGCCAGCAGGTGGCATGGTGGTTAAGGGAGCTGGACTCCCAGACCTGGCAGCTTGCTTTCTCACTTTTTCTTTCTCTCTTTTACTCTCTCACTCTGTCTTTTTCTGGTTAAATTAAAATAAATAAATAAAGTTAAATAAAATACTTCTTAGAAAAACTGTTAAACTAGAATTGTATGTAATCATAGACTACCATTAGGAACTATCATTACAATACCAAAAAAAAGAATAATTTTCATTAAATACAGATAAAATGCAATACTCTTTATAGTAAACAATTAGCTAAGTTACATTTTTCTATAGTTACATTATCAAAGAAACCAAGATATCAGCTCTATGTTTTATTCAATTGATTGAATGGAATTCCACCCTTTATGAACTAGGCAAATTTGAGGAAAGTTGAACTTACCTTTATTAACACCCTTGCTTATTTTCCTAAGTGCCGATTCTGTTGCCTTAGTTATATCCACTTTGCCTGTGGCTGGTGAACCTGAACACTCACTGTGCTCTGTAAACAAAGTAAAACTCACTCACTGGACCAGTCTTCCGGAAATTTCTGGCCCTGGTGGAATCCCAGTCCTTTCAAAGAAGGAAAATGATGGTTGGGTATATGGGAAGGATGGAGAGTTTGTGATCTAGGCTCAACTTGGGAGTAATCTTGCAATCCGAGTAACACTTTTAGTGTGTTAGATTGCTCAACTCTTAGTACAGGTGAAGTCTCTATCCAAACTGGATCACTGTAAAGCCATGAATAATGTTTAATCAGATAATCCACATTAGTCAATGGCCATAAGTAACTGAAGTATATTAGATGTGTTAACCAAAAAAAGTTCTATAGGGTTTTTCCCCCTAACTTTGTAAGGATTAATTTCAATCATGGATTCCCAATGGCAGAATAAAAATGCTAACATTTATTTTATGTTTGCTTATAATCTTCAAATAATTTTCAAATTCCATTGTTGATTTTGGTTTTAAGAGAATATCATTTTTTTAATAAATTTTAGCCTATTTTTAACTATTATACCTAGATATAATAAAGTAAAATATTTTGTCATATATTCAGATATATACTATAAAAACAATTTCATATACTATTTGTGACCATCTAAAAATGTGTTGTTATCTAGAAAAACTATCAACATGATGAATACCTGGCTAAAGGGACTTGCTTTCCATCTGAGTATTTGGGTGTCTTAAAGATCCAACTATAGAGTGTCAGACACAAGAAAGAGACAGAGTATTTTTAGGATAGTCTTTTTTTTGATAATTCAAAAGAACTTTTTTTTTTTTTTTTTTTTGGCAAATCAGGAATTCTCCCTGGGCCTCTTGTATTCAACTTGGAATTACTGAGAAACAGGATTTTCTTCTTTGGTTTCCTCACATGCATTTTTGTTTCCTCCTCAAGTAGTAAATGTGAACTTACCATTTTAATTTTCAATGTGTTCTCCCTTTGTTCTAATGTCAAAAATTATTAGGTCATATATAACCAGATACATATGGAACTTGTGATAACTACATGCTGAAGGCTTGGTTCTCAGTGCGAAAACATTTTTTTAAATATATGAAATAGGGTTGGGTAATGGTATAGCAATAATACAACTGGACCCACATGAGACAAGCCCTGGTTTGTATCCTGGGATTTTTTTTAAGAATTATTTTATTTAACTTTATTTATTATTATTATTTTAATTTGACCAGAGAGAGAGGGCCAGAAAGAAAGCAAGTCTCCAGGTCTGAGACTTGAACCACAGTCGGCCATGTGGGCATCCAGCACACTTAACCACCATGCCATCTCCTAGCCCCTGTATCGTGGGATCTTCAGGAGCATGTCAAAATACATGTTCTTGGTCCCAGCATGAAAGACTCTGTTGGGGTCTCTTTCTCTCTCTGTCTCTCTTCCTCCCTCTGTCATTAAGTGAATAAACTTAAAAATAGATAAAAAGCGTTGTCAACTAGATAAGTTAAAAAAAAATCTCAATTTTTTACAAAATAGAGAAAGTGATCATGTTTTTACATGTTGCACATAGTTTTAGAGGATTTACTTCTTAGGTTTAAAAAGGCTATTTAAGATTAACATCTGGTTTTCTTGCATAGCTAGAAATCTGAGTTTTGACAGGTCTAGAAATTATCTACGAAAACCTAGCTGTCTAATGGTAAATATATAACAATAAATAAACCAATGACATTATTGGGGCTTTATGTTTATATGATGCTGGATATAAAAAGCTACATAGAGAAGCCAGCAGATGGCGTGGTGGTTACATCACTGGACTTCCACACATGGCCAACTGTGCTTCAAATACTGAACCCAGTGGCTTGAAACTCACGCCAGGCATGTGTGTGTGTGTGTGTGTGTGAGAGAGAGAGAGAGAGAGAGAGAGAGAGAGAGAGAGAGAGAGAGAGAGAGAGAGAGAGAGAGAGAGAGAGAGAGAGAGAGTGTGTGTGTGTTTGTCCAACATCCTGGGAGGAAAATGGAGGAAAAGGGGTTGTGGCATGGCCGTCCTCCCTGAGGGGTGATTTAATACTTTTTTTCTCATTCTCTTTGTCTCTCTCTCCAGTGAGTGCACATGCACTAAGGCATAAACCTCTTTTTAAAAAAGGCTATATGGACTTATTTGTATATAATAGGGTTATAGAAACATTCCTAATACTTTATATCTACAAATACTTGAAATAATTTCAAAATAGAATATAGCAAAATAGAGCATGAGAGTTGAAGCATAAATGTTTATACAAGATTATTCTTCCTTTGGAGAAGAATACAGAATTATGACCTCAAGTGCATAATAGTAAAGAGATTAGATTGCTTATAAATGCTGAAAATGATACTGTAAAATATTAAAATGGAGTAACAATACTCACTGGCTGGTTTCCAGATGGTTCAACATTTACTACGTATTTTCCATGCTTTCTGTCCATTCTTGAGCTGCCAGTATCACAAGCTTAACTCCAAGAATATTTTTCAGTTTGTCCATGCCCTTTATATCTGCAACCATGAGAAATAATAAAAGCAGCTGGTTGAAAATCAACAATGATGCATCGATACAGGTGTGGGTTAAATTAAATAATTATTATTCACTAACATGGGATCCACCTTAGGCAAGGAAATGAAGTTTAATTACAGAAAGGCACAAGAAAACCAAGAGTGGCTCTGAGAGCTTACTTTGACTACCTTTCACAACCTTCTTGACCAAACAAACTCGAAATCTTACATAATCCCTGCTTCTTTTATCTTTGACCCTGTCTTTCAGACATCTGTCTTCTGATTTAGATTCAAAGCAAGAAAAACATCTTGAGGTAAAAGTTTGTCATTGCTTTCTCTCCTCAAGCTTAGGTATATTTTTCTCCTCTGCTGGCACCATCTCTTAGGCACCCATTTCCTTGGGGACATTTTTCAGTCCCTGAGTTGGTGTCTCGAGGTTTGTTTGGCCAGTTCAGGTATTTCGCACACACTCAAAACTATTAGAATGAGTTTCCTGGGCAACAGTGCCCAAGAAGTGGTGTAATACAGTATTGAAAAATCTTTAGGAAGAGGTTTGCTTTTTTGTGCTTTTGTTTGGTTTTGTCTCATTTTTGTCAGGAGATCTAGTTTGTATTCATTGTAAAAGGATTAACTTTTTTATTGGTTTATTTACTCAGTAAGTGAGAGTATTAGATTTCAAAAGTGTGCTAGGCACTTTTTTAGCGTAAACAGTTCAGTAGCACACAAAGGACCACACCCTTATCCTCTTTGGGTATGATACTTTGGATTCTGAATTTTTTTTCCTGAAGTTTGGCCCTTTGAAAAGTATGTTATGAAAGAATAATAGAGCTTCAGCTTAATGAGTTTTACTGGGTCAATTAAAGCATCATAGCTTCAGACCTTAGAATGTAAAAAACATGGAAAACTGAGGAGAAATTGAAAAGCTAGGAAGAAATTTGTTCTCTAAAAAGGACTTAAAAATATGACGACTTGCTACAATGTGGATGAACTTTGAGGACATTACGTTAATTGCAATAAACCAGTCACCAAAAAACAAATATTGTATGATTCCATTTTCATTAAGTGCTTAGAGTTGTCAAAATCATAGAGACAGAAAGTAGAACGGTAAAGAAAGGGGCTTTGGGTAGGGGGAGAGGGGAACTACTATTTAATTGGTATGAAGTTTAATTTAGGAAGATAAAAAGCGTTCTGGGGATGAATAGCGGTTATAGAAACAGTGTTGTACATTTAATACCACTGACAGTATACTTAAAAATGACTAAGATAATAACTTTAATGTTTATTTTATCACAATAAAAATATGTCAAACAAAAGCATGATGACTTACGACTGCAGGAACAAAACCAATGACACTGTTGAATGCCCACAGGGTATAAAGGACAGATCAAAAGCTGAAGGTGTCAATAATATTAAACATATTCTTCAAATAAACTGATTTATTTGAATATCAGAATGACACATTTATCAAACAGCTAATACAATTTTAATTGTATTTTATTTAAAATATTACAATTGTATTCTGCTGAGACATTTTCTTTGGCTCTAGACCAATGTAGCACGGTGCGGATCAAACTCCACCACTGTTGACAACATATGCACATCATACCATGATGTAAAGAGTGAAAGATTACTCTTGCCACTTGAATCTCAACCTTACTATTTTTAATAACCCATAATCCAACCAGTCCTAAACCTCACAATGTTTGGAAAAAAATATATGTTTTTGTTTAAAATTTTTTAATGGTAATAGAAAAATAAAACAACAAATTACTCTATGGCTAAATTTAATAGGTAAAAATCAGATTTTTCTTTATTTTGAAAGAATATTTTTTCAGCATGTATTTCTAACAGTTCTGTGACTGCCTTAATTCAAGGTCAAGGTCGACAGAAAAAGCAGAATACACTTGAATTGTTATAATAAACAGAAAGCCTGGGTATCTCCTATTACAGTGTCAGAACCTCCCATGAATGTTCTGAGCAATATTTATAGCCAAAAAAAATTTTTTGAAAGACTTGTTGGCTGATATCTGGCTGAAAGGACTCTCTTTGATAGCTGGCCATTATTGGTGTGTGTGTGTGTGGGGGGGGTGGTTCAGGTAGAAAGGTAGGGAGCTTGATTTTTAGTCAACTAATAGAGAAATCGCACTGTGATATCAAACGTTAGGTCAAACTGATTTTTTTTTAAATTATGTCACTCAAACAAGAATTTTCTTACTTAAATTTCTTTTTAAGAGATATTTTTACTATAGGGACGTTCACTCACCAGAGTTACAGAGAGACAGAAAGCAAGAAATCACTTCCCAAGGGGGAATGGCCATGCCACAATACCGCTCCCCTCTTCTCCTCTTGGGATCATGGGTCCACACACACACATGCCTGGCATGAGTTTTAAGTTGCCAGGTCATGGATTTGAACCTCAGCTAACTACGTGTGAATCCAGCAACAGAACCATTACGCCATCTACTAGTCCCTTATCCAAAAGTTCTATATGGTCTGATTATTATTTCTTGGGTTGACTAGTAATCTGAAAGACAACGTGACTTTTCATCCCTATGATCTCAGACATTTTAAGGAAAGGAAGTATTGTACATGATTTTTCATTGTGTTATTGACATTACAACCAAACAGTAGACATAGAATTTCTAAGTCTAAGTAAAATAGTTACATGTAACCCCATTAATTCAAAAATACTAAAGATCCTTGTAGAAAAAAACTATCAAAGAAAATAGAAGCAATCATTAAAAGTAAAAATTAAAATAAAAGTATTCTGCAAATTTATATATATAATTGACAACACTATGCAGGTGTTCTTTATCAATTTTTTTACAAAGCTGAGCCAATACCTACAGCAGATATTTTCTTACAAAATCAAAGGTAATCAAAAACTATTTAAGCAATGCAATAGAATTATAATAATTAGCCCTACTCAGAATAGAAACTTCAGGAGGTAAAACATGTTTTGATTCATATCATCAAATTTTCTAATTTCAAATTTAAAGTCTACTTATACATTTTAAATATGGATATATTGACAAAACCTGGTCTTTCATTAATTTATTCTGAAGTATTTCTTGAGGGCCTAACACATCCTATGCATGTCTTGAACCAGAATATCAAGTTAGTAATGATCAAGACTCTGGCTTACACTCTATTCTTTCGTTATTGAATGTTTGGCTTTTGCTTTTAGTTTTTAAATTCATTAAAAATTTGGGGCCAGCAGGTGGTGTAGTGGTTAAAGTACTTGATTCCCACATGGTTGACCAGTCCTGGACCTGGCAGCTTGAAACACACTGGGTGCATGTGCTTGGATGTCCAAAATCCTGAGAAGAGAATAGAAGAGAAGGGATAGTAGTGTGGCCATCCCTCCTGGGGGTTGATTTCTTGCTTTCTGTCTCTTTGTATCTCTTTTTTTCTCTCTCTCTCTCTCACTATTGAACTCACATACCCATAGCAAATATCTTTCTTAAAAAATTTATTTATGATGTAATATTTTTGTTTAATATTAATATTTTCTTTAATTGGATATTATGCTTATCTCTTTTTTTTTCTTTTTGGTTCATGTAAAGAGAAGCTTTTTTTGTATGTTGGGGATGGTTCAGAATGGTTAGTATAGATCAGCTTCTACCTAATTAAGGACAACTGCATAATTTGTCTCTATTTAACCATAGTGACTAGAAATTTGTCACTTTTCTAAGGGATGGTTTTCATTTTAGGGTCACCTTCACTCTTGAGAGTTTTTTCTTCTGTTTAGCTGAAATCATCCTTGCTTCTTTGGTTGACATACATATTGACCCTCCTATCTATAGATACTCAAAATAAAACTAATTTTTTCTTCAGTATATGGGTATGTGATCTCTGATGCACAACTTCGAAATCTAAAACACTTTGGAAAATACAAATGATTTTGTACATTTGGCACAAATTTATTTGGCAGCAAGTGCTAATCCAAACAAATCTATTTTTAGTCTTTAAGAAATTTAGCATAATTATTTGTATCTTCAATTACAAAATATTAATGTGTATTGCAGGCCACTTCCACATGTGTAATATATAGTGTGTGTGTGTGTGTGTGTGTGTGCACATATACATATATGTATATATATATATAATATTGCCTTTAGACATTTTTAAAATATAAATTATGAAACATATCTGACCCTAGCTTTTCATGAGAGACTATGGGTTTGTAGAAATTTTACAAGTTTTAAAAGATAGTTTATGCTCCACCTATTCTTACTGCACTGAAAAACTGTTTAATAAAATATTTCAATTAGTGGAACCAGCCTATGGTGAAATGGTTACGTTGCTGGACTTCCATGTAGTCAACCACAGTTCAAGTCCCAGACCCAGTGGCTTGAAACTCACACCAGGCACATGTGTGTACATGCCCTACATCCCAAGAAGAGAATGGAAGAGAAGAGATTGCAGCGCGGCCATCCCCTGAGGAATGATTTCTTGCTTTCTGTCTCTCTGTCTCTGTCTCTCTGGTGAGCACGTGTGCCCTACAGGAAAAATCTCTTTAAAAAATTCAATTAGTAAACTGACTCTTAGTTTAAAACTGGCATTTTATTATGTAGATAAAATATCCCACTCTGGTGGGGAATGTAGACTATGAGGCTAGTGGGGTTGATGCCTTGGGGGGGCAGGCCTCAAAATTTTTTCCTCTCTGTACATTCCACTCATATTTTCTGTTACTCTAAATCTACTCTAAAAAAAAATTAATTTAAAAAGAAAGAAACGAAAACAGATGATGGCACAGTGGTAACACAACTGAACCTACATGGGACGGTCCTGGGTTCACTTCCCAGAGCCTCCCTGTCACTAGACACACACATGCCAGTGATTTAGGATGGCTAAGGCTGGGGGTAGATCACACTGTGAAGATCCTGTTGGGTGTACCTGTCTATCTCTTCCTCTCATGGAAAAAATAAACAAATAAGCCACAACAAAGCAACCATGATCTTTCCAAAACAAACAACAACAACAACAAAAAGAGAAATAATAATAGCTTTAATGATTGCTGGATGGTAGCTAATGGTGCTACCCTTGGGCAGCCTCCAACATTACAGAGATGTTTTTGTCTGTTTGAATGGGTGTACCGCACTGCTCATAGCTAATCCTTGTAACACCTACAAGAATTAAGTATTATTATCATTATCCCTACTTTCTTGATGAGACACATATGACTTCCCTGACTTTTTATAAAGCTAAGATTAGAGTGCATGGTTCGCATATGCTCCATTTATTGTCTCGTGTGCACTACACTGTGTCCAAAGAAGGATGGGGAAGAAAGGTGAAAGACAACTCAGAGGATGAGCAAATTTACTATAAAGACCATACAATTGAAACTTTAAAGACTCTGGTGACACATGTCAAGAGTCATCAGAGAAGTATAGATGTTTACCGGAAACAAGGCCAAGGTGGTGCTACCTGGAATTCAACCTGCCCACAAGGACAGAGACTTCTGGGATTAGGCTTCAAATAACAGCAAAGACAGAAATTCTCAGGGTGGAGATATGGCTCATCACGCATGATGACTCTACGAGTTCTGCCCAAACATTAGACACATGTTGGGACCAGAGCATCTAGAGTTTCAGAGCATGGGAATCAGCATCAGCCATGTAGACTACATCTTGTCCTGCAGAGGACAGTCAGACCTTACATCTGAGAGCTGAGGCGAGCACACTGAAAGGACCCCAATATGCAGAATAAGGTGGGGCTCCAGGCCTCACTAAACAATTGCAGCAAGTAGTCTGGTCATTAGAATGGGAACCCAAAATGGAAATCTCAGAAATACTCAGGTCTTTATGGTGGGGCAAATAGAGAAATCTAGGGTAGACAGTGGCACAGTGATAACCCAACTGGACTCAAATGGGAAGCTCCTGGGACCCATCCTCAGGCTTCCCTTTGATCTCAGTGTGTGTGTCCATGATCCAGTTTGGCTAAGATTGGGCTGAATTTCAATATGAGGACACTGTTTGAGAGAGAGGGTGTCTCTATTTCTCTCTCACACACATACATAGAAGAAAAGAGAGAGAGAGAGAATGAGTCTTGTAATGTCCACATTACAAGGAATAATAATGTTCTTCAGACATGATCCTGAGGACATTGTGATGTCCTCATTAAAATGAGGTATGTAATGTCCACAAATGGGCTATTAGATGTGGCATCTAGATTGGGGTCAACTCTACACCTAGACCTAGAGTGGCATCCCAGGACTCTGCTGGGACAGCCCAGCCTGCTCAGGGCTTAGTACCCTGTCTCAGGGTGCAGTGAACAGTGCACATCCAACAGTCCCAGAATTCAAAATTAGGACTTGGCTTATTATATCAACCTCACTTGGAGTGGAGAGTAGAATGGTAAAAGATGGCAGTTATTAGAGCTGGAGCAGCTCATAGAAATCCTGCTTGAGTCAGGACTCTATCTGGAACAACGATGAAAACAGGCAGGACTGGAGGAGGCTGCGGCAAGACAGTGTAGTCAGGTGAGGTGAGAATAAGCCCATTACAAGTGATATCCACAACATTAGGAAAGCAAAGAATACAGTAATCTTTGAGGGATAAAGCACATCATGAAAGCGGCAAGTTTAGATCCAGATCTTAAAAGTCCTTGACACACATGGATAGGTAGACAAGAGGAAGGAGATAATGCAGAACAGAGGAACTGAAGCAGACATGGAAAGGCAGAAAGAGGCACCTGAAGGAAGTAGGAAGGGTGGTATGGATGTAGAGCAAGGCTATAATAGGGATATGGAAATATTAATGAGATAAACAAAAGGAAAGATCACTATCAGGTTGTGAACATTAGCATACAAATTCAGAAATGAACAAAACAGTAGTCTTTGAAGCAAAAACATCATGAAAATTATATATGGAATAACTAATTAAACCACAGTGTCAATAAAAAAGAAAAGGGATCAGCAATTAGCGTAAGGGCTATGTCACTGGACTCCCATGTAGTTGACCGCGGTTCAAGTCCTGGACCAAGTGTCTTAAACTCAGGCTGGGAGCGTGTGCGTGCATGCCCAAGATCCCAAGAGGAGAATGGAGGAGAAGGGATTGTGGCATGGCCATCCCCCCTGGGGGGTGATTTCTTGCTTTCTGTCTCTCTATCTCTATCTTTTTGGTGAGCACACGAGCCCTATAGCAAAAACCTCTCCAAAAATAAATAAATAAATAAGAAAAGATACAGGCCAACACATGATCTCCCAACTCCCATGTGTGCCCCCTCGTATTCATACTTCAAAAGCTAGCCCGAATGTTCTTTCCAAAGTATCAACCTGCTTTTTATCTCTATCCTGCTCAAAAGCCTTACATGATGTCTTACTCCTGCAGGGTAAAAATACCAAACATTTCCTTCAAGTCTTGAACTTTCTGGCTCTGTTCACCTCTGAATCCTCATCCTTTACTAATTTACTTATCATTAAATAGTATCTCTCAGCCACACTGTTTAAAAAAATTTGGAGGGACCAGAAGATGGCCTAATGGTTACATCACTGGACTCCCATGTATTAGGCTGTGCTTTGAGTCCTGGACCCAGTGACAAAATTATGTGGGGCACATGTGCATGTGTGCCCAAAATCCTTAGAGGAAAATGGAGAAGGGATTGCGGTGTGGCTATCCCCTCTTGGGTGGGTGGGTGGGGAGTGATTTCTCGTTTTCTCTCTCTCTGTTTCTCTGTCTCTCTGGTGAGTGCATGTGCCCTATAACAAAAATGTCTCAAAAAAATTGGAAACATTTTAAATATACAAATAGGTGTAAAAATAGCCTGATAAATAGCCAAATTCTTATTATCCAGCTTGAGAGTTTAGAGTTTCTACGCACAGTTGGAACTACCTGTGGACCTATTCCTGTTCATTTTCCTTCTCTGCCTGTCTCCTCCACCTTCCTACAGGGGTCACTGCTCTCCTTCACTTCATTTTATATTTCCTAAGTATTTTTTATGTTTTAATATAGTCCAAAAATATATAATTTTGTTTTCCTGTTTTAAAATTTGTATGAATCTCATTATACTATATCCTTTATAGTACTGGAAGTTTTTATGTATGAAAAACTAAAATTAATGTATAAAATCCAACTACAAGGACACTTGAAATGACTTCATTCACTTTCACTGTTTGCTAATATTTCATCAGTTGAATATATTGTGATTATTACTCTATTCTTCTGTTAATAGAAATTTAGTTTTGTTCCATTTCTTTACTATTATAAACATGATGCTTTAAATATTCTAGTATGTACCTTTTTGGAAACATTTACCAAAATGTATAAGTGTATAATAAAGAGTAAAATTTCTGGATCTTCAGGTGTATGTTTTATCAACTTTACCATATAGTCTCAAAATTGGTTTCAAAGTTGTATGAATGTTCAATTCCATCAAAGAATTTTCATTTTTTTAATAATTACTAACATCTAGTAGTGTCAAAAGTTTAATTTTGCTAATGTATATAATGTAAAAAAAAAAAATTCTGGACCAGCGTCTGTAGACTGTGGAGCTGAATCCCACATGCCAACATTGGCTAGACTCCTTGACCTGATTGGTTTGAAACACACTAGGTCCATACACACATACCCAGGACCCTGAAGAACTGGAGGTCTGGAAGAAGGAGATCACAGCATGACCAGTCTCTGAAGAAGAGCCTTCCCTCGCGCTTACTCATGCACATACTCACATTATGAACCAAAATAAATAAATAAATAATTTTAAATATTCTACTTATTTTTTCCTTCCTGCCTAAATGTAAGAGTTTGTCAACCTTCTTTATTTTGAGCTACACAAGAGATGTTTAATGTGAAACTTTTTGTTAACTCCTTTTCTCTCTCTTTATTTTTCTCATTTACTTTGTATGTGTTTCAGAAATAAGTGTGAGGAGATTCTGCTATAGCAATGGGCAATCTTCTTTTTGTCATTTATTTTTTAAATTTTGATTACATTATACACACACACATAGTATCCTCTTTCTCACTTAGCATTTTACATGTGCATTTGCCCTAGTAATTCAAAAACCTTCTATAAACATCACATTTAATGCCAATGTAATCATTCAGTGAAGGGTGTGACAGTTACTATGCTCCCTGGTGCTGCCTCTCTGTGTTGTTGTGCATCTTCAACTATGAGTAATACTGGAGTGTGTCATTCTCTATATTTCAAGCTATTTTCTAATGACCAAGTTCCAGAAAGTAAGATTATACAATCAAAGGGTATGAATATTTTACCATCTCTAATACAAACTCCTTTTCAAAATACCATAAAAGTTTTGATTTACCAAAAACACTAATAGCACATGTTTAAACACATCGATTAAGAAGAGGAAACGTTTAGTTCATGGCAAAAAAAAAAAATGGATTCAGAAGACTAAGTAGTACCTAAACTGGACTGTTGTGGTGATATAGGAGACAACCAGGGTTGTGAACTAAGCTGATTCTTTCTGATTGCACTGAAGAACATAGAAAAGAAATGGCAATAACAAGGATAAAGTTCCTTAGCTCAAAACAAAGTGAAAAAACAGAGGAACATTTTTGTTTGGCACAAAACTTTTTTTTGTTTTTATTTATTTATTTTTTAGATTTTTGTTATAGGGCACATGCACTCATCAGAGAGTGATAGAGAGAGAGAGAGAGAGAGAGTGAGTGAGGAATCATCCCTTGGGAGGAATGGCCATGCCCAATCCCTTCTCTTCCATTCCCCTCTTGGGATTTTGGGCACACAGGTTTATGCACTGGGCATGATCTTCCAGCCATCAGGTCTGGGACTTGAACCATGGTTGGTCAAGTGGGAATTCACCTAACCACCATCCCACCTGCTGGCTTCAAACAGTTCTTGTATCTTATAGCAGGAAGGCTTATTATATAACCAAAATTCTTATTCTTGAAATTACGGAATTGCAACAAAAGTTAAATTAATAGACTGTGGTGGTTAATTTTGTATCAATTCAAATAGGCCACAGGTGCCCAGGTATTTTGTCAAATATTATTCTAGGTTTTTCTCTGAGTGTGTTTCTGGATGAGATTAACCTTTAAACTAATAGACTGACTGAAGCAAACTGCAATCCCTAATGTGGATGGGATAGGACCTCATATAATCAGTAGAAGGATCAAATATAAAAAAAAAAAAAAAAAAAGTCCAACTCTTCCCTAAATAAGGTTTTCTCCTGATTAACTGCCTTCGAATATGAATGTTGAGGTTTTTTGCTGCTATCAGACTCAAACTTAAACAGCAGCTCTTCCTGGTATTGAGCCTGCCAGCCTTTGGAATAGAACTAGACCATCAGTTTTCCCAGGTCTCAATAATGTCAATGTAGATCTTGGGACTTGTTAGCCTCCATAATTGTGTAAGCTAATTCCTTATAATAAATCTCTCTGTATGTATTTATCCTGTTGCTTCTTTTTGTCTGGAGAACCCTGACTAATACATAGTTAAGCCTGAGGATTGGAACATCATCCATAATTGCCACCAAATCTATAGAGTCAAGCTCCAGCATGTTCAAAAAGGAGTACAAATCTGAACCACAGAAGATTTGCAATATCTGACTACATAATATTGAAAGAAGTATAGGAAATATATATAGTAATAGATTCTGAGGGCACTTGTCAATATAGAAACATTGGATTGGGTCAAATGTGTTGATATGAATACATCTGCTCAAGGTCTGGATTTGATGTGTTAGCCAAAGGGCTCAGAGTAGGTCTCATTGTGTGTTCAGTTGCATGAAACCTGGCCAGTGAAGATTGCATTAAAGGGAGCTGAATTGACACACATTTTTTGATTGGTTATGGGAGCATGACTATCCCTGGAAAGCTCTATAGATAGTGCCCCCTAAAGGCCAGGGAAATGCAAAACATGTGGCAAGAGGCAAGTGGCTTCACCACCCACCCATGTCCACTAAGTCAATGGCATATTGCTTAGTATACTTTTTGCATTTTGGAGGTGACATCCACTATTTTTCAAGTGTGTTGCTCTCACTCATTTATTTAGTACCATTAGGCCATCAGATTGAATGGGTGTTATCTGATCTGCCATGACACTGAAGATGTATGACAAAGAAATGTACACGTTTAGGAGGGGGTACTACTGTAGATAGTACTACTAGGCATAGTTTATCCCCAAACTCTGTCATTCTCTAATTGAAGCTTATCAGCAGTTAGATTCTGATTCTGTCTTCTGGAGCATCATTGGATCTGCCAGGTTTTAAGGTCCAAATGGGATATGTGATTTCACTGAAGCCTGGCACAGCTGCAGCATCTTCTCTTGAAGGTGTGTTGTCTTGCACATGCCCACCTTCATGACATGGTAAGTCAGATCATGACAAGCAGCTGAGATCATATAGTCATTTGATGTTCCATGGTTAGGCATGTATCTCTATCAGAGCACAGAACAGTCATGACACATCTCACTGACATAATGGTAAGTTAAAGAAGTCATACACAAAAGAATACATACTATACAACTTCACTTACATGAAGTTAAAAGATGAGAAGAGTAGATCTATGGTGGTAGAAGTTAGAGTTACTCTTATAGGGACATTGACTTAGAAGGGATACTTACTTAGAGAAGGTAGATGTAAGACTCTTAAATCTAGCTATGCATCAAAATTCATTGTGAAGGTGTTTAGAAGTATAATTCCTGGCCCATTCCTGATGGTTACAAAATAGTACACTTGGGTGAAGCCCAAGCAATATCAAAATCTATGTAAACGTCCCTAATATCCAGTAATTCTAAACAGAGTATTCAAATAAAATATTTCAGTAATTATTCCTATATTCTTATTTGTTCTGCATCTTCTTCAGTATTTGGAGAGACAGATGCTTAGTAAATGCCTGACATTTAACTAAGTGATTATAAGATTACATAAAGAACAGCAAATAATTAATTCTAGCTATTGTGATGCTAACATCAAAATAATCTAAAGAAAAATTATGAAAATAAGACAATTACATATAAGCAAAATTAGATATATAACTTCAAATTATTCTATGTAAGTTTATCTAACATGCTTGCATGGTATATTGTTTAAATACTTGTACCAAAGAACAAAATGTTCAGAATAATGCAAAACCATGAGGTTTTATCAAATTGTTTGGAGAGTGGTCTGTAGATTTGAGTCATTTTATTAGGAAAATTACATTACCTAAAATTTTATGAAATGATCCAACTCTTACAAAACAAAATACAGACCTAATGAAATGAAGTTCTAATAGGTCTTGAAGACAATTTAAGTAGGTTGGGATGTTTTGTGGTGGCACTGGAGCATTAGTGATGGGCTGAGTTATTAATGTTGGAGTAATTTTTGTGTCATTGCTATAAAATCCAATGAATTTGTGTTGGACAAAAAAATCACCTGTGATAGCATTTTCAGATTCAAATTTAGGTTATGAGCAACCTTGGGGATGCTTGGAATTACCATAATCAAGATAGTCATTAAAAGTGTGGTTGCTGTACAGAAGGTCATTAGTGTTGTAGTTTAGGTGAGAATGGTAGCATTCCCACTTATATTCAGTAGACTAACCAGCAGTGAGAGTTGTTGTCACTTAATGTGACATGATGATATTGGCATATTCTGTAGACATTGTGATAGCTGTATTATAGCTGAAGTAGTAATAAGCAGAAGCTTCATTTGATGTACTAGTAGTAGACAGTTTAGTTGAAATGGTGGCAATAATGGCAGCTCTTGTATAGTATGTATTCTTTTGTAGTTTGTTTTTTGGTTTAGGTGAAAGTGGTAGTTCCTCTGGTAGCTGTAATTGAATTGAAGCAGTAGTAGTTGTGGGCCCATTATGAATGGCTCTTCTGTTGGTGTAATGCTATCTGTAGGCTTAAATGATACATAGTGATTGTTCGGGGATTGTAATTTCTGTTGATGTGGTGGTAGTGGAGACTGGTAGCAGGTGTGACTGAAATGTGTAGTAGCAGAGGAGTCAAAATGGTAGTATTCATACCTATTACGATCACACATTCAGAAGTTGCAGTGATTATATTGGGTCATTGGGAAAGTCATGATGCATTTTTGCATAGAAAAATAAGTCATGACTTTTATAATGACTTAATAGATTCATAGAGTTGCTATGGCAGTTTTCAGTCAAGTGGTACTATTTGTAGATTCAATCCATGCTTATGTGTCTGTGTGTTCAAGAGGCATGGTTATTGTGGTAGTACATCCAGTGGAAGTGGTGGCCATGATTTAGAGGTCTTTCTGGTATTATGTAAAGATGAAGTCACCATGGCTACTTGTGATAATATTTTAAGTTGTAATGTATCTATGTACAGGTTCAGTTATTTTAGTAACTGGTTAGTTGCAATGGGGACAGAGGGGGTTATTGTAGTTGTAGGTTCAGAAAAAATTGTGGAACTTGTTGGTGTAAGTGAAGAGGTATTATTTGTTAATATAGTTGACATAGTGGTAGCTATGGTTGTTTGTTCTGCTGGTACACTGTTGATGATTGTCATAATAGTAGTTTTGACCACAGTGGAAGAGCAGGCTGTTGTACTCCTTGCTGGTACAGGAGTTGTTATAATAAATTGTGTTGTAGTAGGAGTCACTCCAGGCCCAAGTGTAGTTATTCCTTGTCTCATGTCATTTGAGGGTTTATCAATAACGATAAAACCAGTGTTATTTACCCCTTTATCCACCAGGCACACTATGAGTATTCCAATTATTGTGATCATACAGGCTTTTTTCCACAGTGAGCTAGTACTTTAGATATTATGTTTCACTTATAAAGGATGTAAATGAAAATAGCCTTCATGAAACCAAACATTTAAAAAAATAATTTATTCTTTGTCTTATGTCATTGAAAATTTATCAGAGAAAAGAGAAATATATAACTGTCAATATTACAGGGTGCGTCCTCCAGTAATAAATACTGGCTCAATACTAAGCTTCTATCCTAGGAGAGGACTGGTCTTGTGCTTAACATTAGAAAAAATAAATGTCTACTAACTTCTCAGATATTTTTATATCTGGATTTTACAAATTAAAAGTCGATGGAGAGACAGATAGATAAACCCTGAACGAGGTTCTGCCTGCCAGAGGCAGCTGCTACGTAGAGACCACTAACACCTCCCCAGGTGAAGCCACTTCCACCATGTCTGACCAGGAGGCAAAATCCTCAGCTGAGGAGTTGGGAGATAAGAAGGAAGGAGAGTACATTAAACTCAGTCATTGGACAGGATTGCAGTGAGATCCACTTCAAAGTGAAACTGACAACACATCTCTCAAGAAATGCGAAGAATCATACTGTCAAAGACAGGGATTTCCAATGAATTCATTCAGGTTTTTCTTTAAAGGTCAGAGAATTGCTGATACTCATACTCTAAAAGAAGTAGGAATGAAAGAGGAAGATGTGATGATAGTTTACCAGGAACAAACAAGGGATCATTAAATGGTTTAGATTTTCTTTTATTTTTTCTTTACCCTCAATTTTCTTTTATTTTTAAAACTAATTCTTTTGAAATGTGGTCTTCAAAATGGAGTTGAAAACTGGTTCCCCATCTCTTTAAAACATCTGGTCATTTGAATCCTAGTGCTCATTATTGGTTATCGTTTGTTTCGTTGTGCTGATGCCTCAGCTCCCCTCATATTGCCCTCTCCTTTGTAAAAGTTGCACATGTGCACAGAAAGAACACCTGTTTCAGGACTGCATTTTTCAGGCTTGTGGTGGTAACTAAGATTGGTCAGTACAAGTGTTCATAGTGACTTTCGAACTGGCCTTGAAGGTTCAGCATGTGATTGCTTCACCCCTGGACTATGACTTTCAGTGGGAGATGGAAGTTTTTCAGAGAACTGAACTGTGGAAAAATGACCTTTTAAAAATCTGAGGGTCTGGAACAAAAGAAGAGGAATATTAGATTGGAGTCAAGATGACAGATACCGTGAGAGTTCACTAACTCCAAAGACAGCTTCACTGAAGAGAATGCATTTTAAGATTAAAATATTCTTATCAAAAGATTCCAGAAAAGTTCTAATTTCCATTATCAGTTAATAAAGTTATTCATGCACAAGTGTATACAACAGAACACTGCTCTTTTTTAATTTCATTTGTACTTTTTGGACTGTGATATGGGTTTTAAATGGACATTGTCTGTACCAGCTTCATTAAAATAAACAATATTTGTAAATAAGTAAATAAAATAAATAAAATTTGGTGGGAATTTGTTAAACATTTACATCCACCCAGAGTGAAATCAGGACACATGTAGGAGCATTTAAAAACCCTAAAAGACATAAAATCCCTTCTTCTCTGATCCCAACAATACATGAAAGTTTCCATTTATAAAACTTGCTGGAGCCATCCAGTAAAGTGCATTTTAACAAGGTTGGTTATTGGTCCTGACACATGCTCCGGCTGACATGTCAAGTCAGATTAGTATTTGACAGCATGCAATTTGGGCTGAGTTTGCCTTTGTTGGAGTCTAGTTCCTGTAGGCTAGTTTTGCTTAGAGGACTGCTTATCTTACAACAGTATTTTGTTATCTGTAAAATGCTACTGATAAAAACTTCTCACTCATAGGACAAACATAAAGATTCATGTAAACAAAATAGCTTTGTAATTTTTAAGACTTCCCTGTGTAAGCGAAAGGGGAAGGTGAATGTTAGAGCTAGACTGCTGGTAAGCTTTTGAAGTCCCTGACCTCTGAGTCCTCATGTGTCCAATCTGGATTATTATAGTACTTATCTCACAGGGTTTCTTTGGGCTTAAATAAAGTAATGTGTGCAAAGTGGTTAGATTACAGCCTGCCACTTTGTCAATGTTACATAAAGATTTATGAGGCAATAATGATGCAGTAAATATTGGTTATTGGTATTATTGGACAGACAGCACTACAGAAAGAGTGCAGCTACAAAATAGCTTTGTAATTTTTAAGACTTCCCTGTGTAAGCGAAAGGGGAAGGTGAATGTTAGAGCTAGACTGCTGGTAAGCTTTTGAAGTCCCTGACCTCTGAGTCCTCATGTGTCCAATCTGGATTATTATAGTACTTATCTCACAGGGTTTCTTTGGGCTTAAATAAAGTAATGTGTGCAAAGTGGTTAGATTACAGCCTGCCACTTTGTCAATGTTACATAAAGATTTATGAGGCAATAATGATGCAGTAAATATTGGTTATTGGTATTATTGGACAGATAGCACTACAGAAAGAGTGCAGCTTTCTTTTTAATTGCCAGAGGGTGTGTGCACTCTCCAAATACAGATGAAGAAATAGAAAGCAACCATACCATGGAGCATGTCATGCTGCAATCCCTTGTCCTCCATTTTACCCCTTTATGAGGATTTGGGGCATGCATGCATAAGCTGCTGGGGCCCAGGTTGAGAACATAGTCTGACTTCCTTAACCACTCGTCTACTGAGCCACCTCCAAACAGCACAGCTTTGAAGTCAAACAAACTTGAGTTTAAACGTTAAACCTCTGGGATCTACAAAAAAGCTTTTGAATGCTCTGAGTCTTGAATGTCTTCTCTAAAGGAGTGAAAAACATTTATCTCACTCATCTTGAAAGAGTTAGGGACCAGCAGTTAGCGTAATGGCTATGTGGCTGAACTCCCATGTAGTCGACCACGGTTGAGTCTGGACCCAGTGGCTTAAACTCACACCAGGTGCGTGCGTATGTGTATGTGTGTGTGTGTGTGCCCAAGATCCCAAGAGGAGAATGGAGGAGAAGGGATTGCGGTGTGGCCATCCCCCCAGGGGGTGATTTCTCACTTTCTATATCTCTGTCTCTCTCTGTCTTTCTGGAGAGCACACACGTCCTATAGCAAATAAAACCTCTCCAAAAAAAAAAAAAAGAGTTATTCAAATTCCTATAATATTATTTATTATTTTTTTTATTTATTTTTGCCTTTTTCAGAGCAGTAAAGTAGAATGACCCAGAGCTTTGGATTCCAAAGTTTTAGGATTTAACATTTTGTCTGACTCTAGCAGACAACTTTCTGGCAGTTTTCTTAATGTGCTAAGGTCCTATTTCTTCATAAGATAAAGTATGCCTGTATTAAAGGATAATTATAGGGATTAAGCAAGATAACTTACATAAGGTACTTAGTGCAATAATGCCTGACACTTGGTTTACAAACTGTCATTTGAGATAAGCTCATTGTCACTCATTCTTTCTTGAGTTCAGGGAGGTAGGAGAGAGGAATGGGGTATGTGTTACTGCTGGAAAATGTGATCTTTTGTCTTGTGAAGAAAACCTCAGTTTCAGGACCCAAAGTGACAGTTCCTGGGAAGCCAGAATTAGAATCAGACAGGCAGGGAAATGAAGGACACCAAGTTTCACCTCCTGTGCTGCAGTGTCTGACTTGGACAAAAGGAAGCTTGTAGCAAGAGCAAAATAAATGGCTGCCATCACAACTCAGAATAAGCATTATTTCCATTTGGGTGAGTCAAAACCAGAAATGAAATCAAATGCAGGCAGATTGGAACCTTGCAATAGAGTTGAGCTCTCAGACTGAGTCCACTGCCCATTAGTCACATGAATTCTACAAAAATGTAGACCTTCAGAACAACTATTTTGACCATCTGTTAAAGAAGGTCTTAAGGCCAGATGGTAACTGCAATCTTCTGCTCAATGGGAAATAAGGTTTTCAACCAAGAAAAATCATTGAAGTAACTTCATTAGATCAAGGTTTTTCATTCTTCACTTCTCAGATCCCCAAAAACGGGAGTGAGGCTGGGGGATGGGGTGAATACTGAACCTTGGAGCCTCCAGCTAAACAGCCAGCACTATCAGTAGTCAGTCCAAGTCATATTTCTCCCTGAGGGTGAGGACTCAGAGATAAGACTATACATTCAGGAACACAGATCTGAATCCAGTCATCAAGCCAAGGAGTATTTATGGGGTGGGAGGGGGGACCAAGATGGGAAGGATAAAGAACAAGGACATAAGGAAGGATCACAGTCAATCTCAGAAGGAGAGGGAAGGTCAGTGAGACAGAGCACCCACAGAGCAGAGCCTGAGTCACTAGACATGAGAAGCTGTCTTCTACCTGAGTCTTATTTGCAAGCCAGACCCTTCACTACAGGTTATTTTCTGTCTGTATACCTAATCCCCTGCCTGAAATGAGAACTCCAGACCTTGCTTTACCCTGATTGTTGTATTATTCTTTAACTATGTACCTACATTTTTAAGAGTATTTTGCCTTAAAGTTCATGTAGTCTCTGAAGAGAGAAAGAGACAGACACAGTGAGAGGGAAAGTGAGAAATCACTGCCCCCCCATCCCCCACCCCCTCACCAGAGGGGATGACCATACCACAATCCCTTCTCTTCCATTCTTCTCCTAGGATCTTGGGTCTGCACACATACATACCTGGCATGAGTCCAGGTCCAGGACTCAAACCATGGTCGACCATGTGGGAGTCCAGTGACGTAACCACTACACCATCTATCTACTGGTACCCCTACGTGTGTGTGTGTTTGTGTGTGTGTGTGTGTGTGTGTGTGTGTATAGAGAGAGACATGATCTACTTACAGCTACTTATTTTAATTTGACTATTGTGACACAATGATAACCTGTCAGGGAACTGAGGACTCAGAAAAACTTGATATTGTCTTTGTGGGGTCTTATGAACTAGAACAAATGATGGGGAAAATCTCTCTTGCTTTTAAGGCAAAGAAATCTTCCTTCCTGTTCAATCATTCAACAAGTATTAATTGAGCAATATGACTTTTTTCCTCGGTCTATATCTTAGGTGGAGAAGATATTTCTCCATACGTTTTTAAATTATTCGTTAAATTGTTTATTTCAAACTACATTTCCATCTTTGCTTCTGTTACCAAAGTAGCCATAGAAACTAAACAACAGATTTGTTCTTGGATGTGAAAAACATAATTGCCAAATAATGTTTATGTAAGAACCAGAGTTTTTTTCATTTCTTTTTGAACCTCTACAGAATATTTAAAGTTAATTTCTGATGTTCAAAGACATTAAAATGATTAACTCTAAAAATTCTAGAATTGGTCACAAAAATTTATTAACTCTTTACCAAAATCTAGACATTAAACTTTGAAAAAAATGTTTCCTAAAAGTAGCTAAAGTCAGTATTAAATGGTTATAGTTGGGGAGCTAGCAAGTGGCATGGTGGTTGGGGTGCTAGAATCTAACATGGCTGACTGTGGTTTGAGTCCTGAACCTGGCAGTTGCTTTCTCTCTCTGGTAAACTCACGTGCCCTATAGCAAATTAAATAATAATAATAATAATAAGTAAAATTAAATAAATCTTTAAAGAAATGGTTATAGTTATATATTGTTATTTTAATTCATTGTTCAATTATAATCCTGGAAAATATTAATATCTTAGGTTGATAAATATATAGGATAAAATTTTTAACTATGATTTTCTTGTCACAGGGCACAAGAAATATAAGATTTCTGATTCATATGTAATAAATGAGAAGTTAGTAAATTACCTTTCAGCAATTATAATTATACTATACTAGTTTTTTGGAGAATGCATGTTACTTCTATGAAATTATAAGAAGAGCTACAGGATTTTCTTTTAAAACTAGAAATAAGATTCACACATGTGAGAAATAAAAGTAGAACAACAGATACTCATGGGCTCGTTTCTAGAGGGTTCAATATTTACTATGCATAGTTCCCACATTTTTTCTCCATTCTTGCACTGATAGTATTACATGTTTAACTTCAGGACTATTTTTCATTTTGCATATTGCTCTTTATACCTGCAACTTTAAATAATACTGTAAGTGTCGGATGGAAAATTTACTATGATGCATTTGTGCTGGTGTTGAGTAATTTAAATGGTAAATAACAGTCCTTACAAGGGGCCCACCTTAGAATCAAAAGTAAAGTATTTATTAATTGCACTAAGAAACAAGAAAATCAGCCCCGAACTCTCAGAGATACTATTGCTTCTCTCTCAGCAACAGGCCTAGTAGAAGCAAACCTGGGGTTTGGAATGAGATTCCAAAAGAGAATGAGATTTGGGAAAGCTGACCTGATGAATAAGTTCTTACTGGATTACAGAGTTTGTTAAATGTTCCAGCTCATCAGCACCAGGAAAATTGAGTAATGATGGAAGACTAAATGATGGTATCAACTCCTTTGGAAAAAAACACAGCTATTTGTAGAAAGGAATCCAGATTTCTTCATTACTTCACAGCGACTAACAGACTTTTACTGAAAGTTTGCTTATTCCATCACAATTATTATTTTAACTTTTCAAGTGTATCTCTAATACTTTATCTCAGAAGTACACTCGTCTGTATTTCATTACCAAGATACTTTAATTTTTAGTAATGGTGTCATAATGAATACAACAAACTACAGAAATTATTTACTTATGTAACATTGCTGATCAATAAATTTAATAACCATAAGAATTTCAAGGTTTAGAGAGAGAGCATGTAAATAGCACAGTTACTATCTTATTTTGAGAAAAGTTTCAGATTATTGTATGGAGGTTTTAGAGGTAAAATTCCATCAAGATTCTGATATAAATAATTCTATTTGTCTTTAAATTAATAATTGGATTTATTTTTCTTCTTTTAAGCCTATTTACATAATACTTTTTTTCCTTCCCTTTGCCATGGTTTTTCAGACACTGTTCCTGAATTGCAGAATTCTGCAGTAGGCAAAGTTTCCAGTTGTGGATGACCATTCTGTTTTCCTTTGGTGGCACCACCCCTGAGACATCCATGGATCCCAATATATGGCTTCAATGAAAGCTTCCCTCGATGCTGTGAACTTTCAGGTCCTGCAGTCCCAGCATTAAGGAAAAGGAAATTCTCTCTGCTCACATTTTCTAGACCCCAACTCTGATTTCTAAAGCGAGAGTTCTGTAGCTTAGTAAATCAACAGCTGTCAATGAATTTACCAAGTTCTGTTTTTTGCATAGTAATATATAAAACTAATCTTTGACATTTTTGTGTACGTTTAATAATTTTAAATTGTAGTTTAAAAGTATTTGGGGGGACCAGCAGTTAACGTAATGGCTGGACTCCCACGTAGTCGACCGCAGTTCGCGTCCCGGACCTGGTGGCTTAAAACTCACGCCGGGTGCGTGTGCGTGCGTGCCCAAGATCCCGAGAGGAGAATGGAGGAGAAAGGATTGCAGTGTGGCCATCCCCCCTGAGGGGGGTGATTTCTCACTTTCTGCCTCTCTGTCTGTCTGGTGAGCGCATGCGCCCTATAGAGAAAAATCTCTCCACAAAAAAAAAAAAAGTATTTGGGTAAGCATTCTGCTCAAGTCCTTCCATTATACCTCAGTAAGTCTTCATTCCCTTCCGTAGAAATGACTTTTTTTTCATCAGTCATTTGTAGGACTCAAGAGATAACCTAGTTACTAAACTGAAAAGCTACCCAACAGAATCAAGCATACAAGCAATGAGACTCTACACTGACCTAGCGACAAAAGTTTTTTGATTAAGAATGATAGAATACTTAAATTAATTTATCTGATGAGCTAAATAAACAAACAAAAATTCTATCCTAATAAAGGAACCAAGGCAAAGTAGTAGTAGTTTCCTTTTTGGAAATTGCTTATGTCATTAGTACTCTGCCTAGACATCCATTAAACTTCTCATATCAAAATTACCCTCCAACAGGTTAAAATGAAGATGGACATTAGCAACTGTTGGTGATATGTGAATAACTGGAATTCTCACATATTACTGATGGGAGTGGAAAATTACACTGTATGACCTAGCAATTCTATTATGCTCATAAACTGGAAGTAATTCAAATGTTCAAAATTGGTAAATTAAATTCAGCCAACTTATATGATAAAATTCTGCACAGCATTAAACAAATAAAAGATCCACATACACAAATGTAATTTTATAATCAGCTATTATTACTTGGAACATGTTGCATGTCCACTCAGTATATCTAGTGAAATCAATCAGACCCATGTATGAGCTCATTATAAGACGTTCAAGAATGAATAAAAAGTAATCCATAATGGTAGAGGTCAGAACAGTCATTTATTTCCAAATTGATAGGGAGGAACTGATGGGAAAGAGACATGAAGGAATCTATAAGGAACTAAAAATGTTCTATCATTTGACCTGGGTGGTGTGTGTGTGTGTATATGTGTGTGTGTGTGTGTGTGTACGTATGTACTCATCAGATTAATACACTTTATTCTACTAACTTTAGTTCACAATACAAAAGAAAGAAAAATTAACCACTAAAGAGTTTAAATTTAAAGGAGATTTAAGATGCAGTACCCTAAGTCTTGGAAATAAAAAAAATGCAATCCATGCAGTGTAAATTTCTGTTGAGTGTGTCTGTTTTTTAATCTAATGTCCTTCCCACATTGCCTCACTCATGAGACATCATATGGAAAGGTAGACATTCCAGTATCTATCATTAACAAGTGTTTAGAAATCAAAGAAAAGCAAGGATCAAAGTCTCAAAATTGGAAAGACCCCAGATGACAATTAATAGCTTTTAGTGAAGATTTCCAGTTGTATCCCAAACTTGATTAATCTGAAAGGATATTTTGGCCAGAAACTCAGATAATATTTATGAATATCAAAATTTGAGGTAATCTTAAGTGTTTGTGCTAGATTAGATGAGCTTGCTAAAAGATCTTTCAAGAGAAATATTTTAATAGTTGCCTTTTCTGAAAGTTAACTTTTAAAAAATAATCTATTTATTAAAAATTATTTATATTCTAGAGCCAGATGGTGGCACAATGGTAAGATACAGCACTTGGCAAGGCAGGTCCAGAGCAAAAGGTTGCCAGATCATGCCTGGAGACCTCCTTCAGAGGTAGGGCCAGAATGTGTGCACCCATGATTCAGGCTGGCTGAGGCTGGAGGGAAGCACTGGGACCCTATCAGGGATCCTGTATGTCTCTCTCTCTCTCTCTCTCTCTCTCATTTGTGTAATAAATGGATAAACCTTTAAAAAATTATTTACGTTATACACATTATTCCAACTTCTAAGTATCTAATAGTAAACAAACGATGACAACTCTACCCCTATGGAAAATCGTATTATATATTCCCTGTTGATTATGAATTTAAAAGAAAAAGCTATGACTCTTTCAAAAATACTCCAATAAATTTATTTACTGCATTTAGTTTAAAGAATTCTACTGGAGTAACTGGAAGCAAAATGACAGATTCTGACACTTTTAAGAGTACATTGGTTCTCAAAATGGTGGGAGGTCCCCAGGGGACACTGTGGCAGCATCATGAAACATTTGGGATTGTCACAATTGTGGGGAAGGGATGTTATTGGTATTTAGTGGGTAGAGGCCAATAATGCTGCTAAACAACAAAACTGAAAATATTAATAGTACTAAGATTGAGAAACTCTCCTCTAGGACATAATGATCACGAAAAGTATGTGGAAAGGGAGAAAGTTGGGAAAGAATTTCTTCTGAGGAGCCATGAATGCATGAAGCTGGCCCAACAATACAATTAAGCCAATGAAGCCAATATGTGATTTCCAGGTAAGAGGACTGTAAGGAACCCAAATGATATGAAAGTTTCAATATTAATGAGCATGAATATAATTAAATGGAAAAGTAGTGAATTTTCACTAGCCAGAAAAACTTATAGACCTTAACGAGAATAGAAATTGAACTAGGCTTTCTTAAAAATCTAGCTACATATTTGAAAAATACAAGCTACCCAGAACATTTAAGGGACACAAAAATAGAAAATTATCTGTTGATGATAATGTGTTTGATATTACCTTTAATTGGACTAAGATATGGTGTATTGGTGCTGGGAATTGTAAAAGACACCCATGCTTTTAGCTGGGAATATGGAAAACCAGAATAAAGACTGTTTTTAAAAACATAATTGTTGTGAACTTCTTATTCTATAGATCAATTGAATTAGAATATGTACAAAAAGTTCATGGGTATATCTCACTACTTACCACACTATCCCATGAAAGAATTTTAATTTTGATGGACATTTTAGCTGAATATTTTTCTTATATGACAGAGTGATGGAGAGCCATTTGAAATTTACATTAGCTAAATTTTGTTAGCAGTAGGGTATTTTAGAGTCATCTGATAAAAGTGAGTTAATACAAATATTTTCAAATGCTGGGTCATAATTGACTTTCTAAAATATAGGGTGGTTGGGGAGGTCATGATATATTTTTTCTATTTTTTTAATATAAAATATTTTATTTTAATTTCTTTTTATTTGTTTGTTTTAAGGGTTTCTTTCTTTCTTCTTCTTTTTTTTTTTTTTTTTTTGAGAGGTTTTCACTATAGGGCATGTGTGCTCGCCAGACAGACAGAGAGAGACATAGAGACAGAAAACGAGAAATCACCCCCCAGGGGGGATGGTCACGCTGCAATCCCTTCTCCTCCATTCTCCTCTCAGGATCTCGGGCACGCACGCACACGCACCCGGCGTGAGTTCTAAGCCACCGGGTCCGGGACTCGAACCACGGTTGACTACGTGGGAGTCCAGTGACATAGCCATTACGCCAAATACTGGTTCCCTCTTTCTTTCTTTCTTGAGAGAGAGGTTTTTGCTATAGGGCATGTGAGCTCCCCAGAGAGAGAGAAAGTTAAAAATCATTTACCCCCCCCCATCCCCTGGGGGGATGGCCACACCACAACCCCTTCTCCTCCATTCTTCTCTCAGGATCTTAGTATTTAGCATGTGAGATGGGGAGGAGCCCGTGGATGTAGTATGTTAGGTTGAATGATGTGCACCCCGTAGTCCCCATGTCACCTTGCATGGCAGAAAATCAGTTGTGATTAAGTATTTTGAGATGAAGAGATTACTCCAGATTATTGAGGTAGAGCATAATAATAGCAAGAGTACTAATAGGAGACAGGCAGGAGAGTCAGAATAAGAAAAGGAGATGTGGTAATAAAAGTAGAGGTTGAAGTGATGCAAGAAAGTCAGCCATAAGCCAGAGAATACAGGCATCCTCTTGAAGCTGGATAGGCAACAGAATAGGCTCTCCCCCTAGAAAGAGTAATTTCTATTATCTGTATTTAATTTTTATTTATTTATTTAAGATGGAGTTTTACTATGTTATGATCTTCCTGCCTCAGCCTCCCAGCTGGGACTACAGGTACATACCACCTAATTTAGCTATTGTTTAGACAAGGTCTTTCTATGTTCTCCAGCCAGACTTGAATTACCAATCCTACTGCCTCAGCCTTCCCCAGCTCCTGGGGTTACAGGTACACCCTAACACCTCTGGCCTTTTAGATTGGCCCAGTAATCCAACTTGTCCCCCCTCCCATGTAGTCACAGTCTATAGAGCACAATGTCTTCACAGTGCATGCCACAAGACTGGACCTCTATTTTAATGTAAAGATACTATATTTGTATTGTTTCAAAGTCCTAAGATTTTGGTAATTTGTTAAAGCAGCAATAGAAAACTAATATAGAAGTCGATTAACACTTATTAGTCTATGTAAGTGGGTAGGTAGGTATTAATGCAACCTCTACCATATGTCAAGCTGGGAAAAACCTTACTGTTGTTTTTAAAAGTAAGTGTGCACACGTCATATGTGCATGTGTGTGTTCCTAAGTGTTTAATTGAAACAACTTGAAGAGAAGTGAATTGTAATTTGTTTAAGCATAATTCAAATTAAAGTATCCAAATATAATCATTTTACCTTTAAGTATGTATAATTCTGGTAACTAGTCTATAATTATTAATATAAAAAATCTCAGAATTACACAAGAGAATTTTTTAAAGATTTTTAATTAGCACGGTCAATATTAAAATTGTATTTAAAATCTACTACATTTCTTGTGGTAGCTGGTTAGTATTGGTTTTGGATGGTTTTCATGGTGGTTGTAGCTTCAGTTTGGAAGTAAATTTGGCAGATCACATGGTGCTTTTGAGTTAAGCAAAAATAGTAATGATCTCCTATTGCAGTTATTGGTTCATTGGTAGTTGTACCCTTTGTTATGTGAATGTTAAATGTCATTTCAATTAACTAGGCAAAGAGAATGCCTTATACTGAGGTGGCTGTATTGTGAGAGATTAATTTAATTAAGTGGAATGATTGATATAGTGTATATCATTTCAGTCAAAGTTGTGCAAATTACATATTTATTTTAATAACTATTACAGAAATTTGAGATAGTGTTGGCAGTTGTGGCCATGGAGGTATAGGAAAATTTAGCTAAAGTGTTGGTTCCCACTGTGGATCCATCTTACATTAAACTTGAATCGGTAACAATTAGGAGTTGTGGATTTATCTAAAGCATTGTAATTTCTTTTTTTTTCTTTTTCCAGAAAGACAGAGAGAGATAGAGAGACAGAAAGCAAGAAATCACCCCCCAGCAGGGATGGCCACGCCACAATCCCTTCTCCATTCTTTCGGGATCTTGAGCGTGCACACACATGTGCCTGGAATGAGTTTAAGCCTCCAGGTCCAGGACTCGAAACGCAGTTGACTACATGGGAGTCCAGCGACATAACCATTACACTAACTGCTGGTCCCAAGCATTGTAATTTTTGAAGTGCTATTGTTTATCTTGATAATAGCTTCTGGAAAAATCAGGAGTGGTTATAAATTGTGACTCAAGCTTTGGTCCTTGCTGTTTACCTGTATGTTTAGAGGTATCTGTAGATTCAGTTTAAATGGAAGTGACTTTTGTGGTAGTAGGCTCGGTGAAATTGGTGGGAGTTTTAGGTGCAGTAAAATGATAGTCGGGGTTGTGGTTGAGGATTTAGTAGAAGTAAAATTTGGAGTTGCTTTGACTATAGTTTCAGTTAAAGTGGTAATTATATCTCTAAGCATAGTATGCTTAATAGAAATCATAATGCTTTTAGGTTCAGTGGACAAGGTGGTGCTGACTGTGTTTTTTTGTGATTTGCACTGAAGGGGTTGTTGTAGTCGTAGTAGTAGGAGGTTCCTTAGAAATCATGTTTTCAGATTCAGTCAAAGTGATAGTTTGTGTTGTGTTAAGTTCAGTTGAAGTACCTGTGGTTAAATTATCTCCCAGATCAATTGAGTTGATACTTATGTATTCTTTGAAGTGGAGATGGTTAGTGTAGTAGGTTCAGAAGTTATGATGGTTGTTGGTTTAGAAGTTGTGTGTTCCTTTGAACTGATTATTGTTACAGGGTCTATAAAGTAATGTTAGGAATAACTTATGTTGACATGATCATAACTGTAATAGTATTGTGCTCAACTGAAGTGGTAGATTCTGTTGGAGTGTTGGTAATATCCACTGTAGTAGAGAGTTCAGCTGAAATGCTGGTGGTTGTTTCCACTATGGCAATAATATCAGTTGAAGTGCTGGCTGTGATTGTAGGTTCAGTCAAAATTGTGTTGGCTGTAGGTTTAGCCGAGGTGGTGGTTGAAGTGGTAAAGTTGCCTCCTATGGAAGATCTAGGTACATTTGCTGTGGTCACAGTAGTAAATTCTGTATGTTGGTCACCATAGGTTGAGAGGTAGTTGATGAGGTTGTTCCAAGGACTGATTATTATGGGTTTCCCATTATCTGGAGATCTATGAATAATAGTGGGGCCAGCGGTTAGCATAATGACTATGTCACTGGACTCCCAGGTAGTCAACCGCAGTTCGAGTCCCAGACCCAGTGGCTTAAAACTCACACCGGGCGCCTGTGCGTGCATGCCCAAGATCCCGAGACGAGAATGGAGGAGGATTGTGGCGTGGCCATCCCCCCTGAGGGGTGATTCCTAGCTTTCTGTCTCTGTCTGGCGAGCGCATGTGCCCTATAGCAAAAAAATAAAAAATAAAAAAGCCCTCTCCAAAAAAAAATAATAATAATAGTGGGAGCCATATTATTTCCCCTTTTATTGACCAAGCACACTCTGATTGCTATTGTTATTATACAGGCTAAGAGATAAATAAGGAAGATTTTCCACCAAGTCCAGTCACTGGATATGATATGTCTTTTGTCACCTAAAAAATTTTCACTAAAAATAGTAAGAATAAAACCAAAGATTTTAAGGAAAAAAAAAAGATTATTGTCACTTTTTTGTAACTTGTATTTATTATTTTTAATTTGATTTTCACTTCTTGGTATTTTGTTTCCTCAAAGAAATGTATAAATATTACTATTGCTATGTTTTCATAATAAATCCTAATTTAAGTTTCTACATTTCATTCTGGTTTTCCCCACTATGAGAGAAAAGGAATACAAACACAACTATCACCCTTTCTTGCTCTTGGATCTGAGCCTTTGAAAGTTTAAAAAAAAGCTGAATCTCCTAGTAAAGGTCAGTAGACAGACAGGTTGTTGACTACATGTCATAAATAAGGAATCTCCTAAATTATTGATTAAAATTCTCTTTTATCTGATTGTTACTGCCCAGACTTTGTCCATTGAGCAGGTTTCCTAGGAATCTTCCAGAGATATGTATTTTAATTATTAGACTGAACCCATCCTTCTGCTAATATTCTGCTTGAGTTAGGATTGGTCAGGGTGACTCAGACAGACCCTAGGCAAGTCCAGCTTCTGTAAACTAACAACTAATTTCACTTGGAAAATTGTTTATCCCCTTTTAGTGCCCATGTCTTTATTTGTAAAATGCTAGTAACAGAAATGCTTGACTTTTAGTAGTGACAACAAAAATTAATGTAGGTCAAATTGTTTTATAAACTATAAAGTGTATTTCAAATAAGAGTTGAATACATGGTGGTTGGATGGCACAGAGTCTGGATCCAGAAACAACTTGGATTTAACCTGGCTTTGTCATCTGGAATGTGGCCTTGGGTAAGTTATTTCAATTCTGTTCTTCAGAGTCTTTTAACTACAAATTCAGGATAATAATTACTGTCTCACAATGTGTGGAGCTTAAATGAGGTGTGTTTAAATTGTTTATTTCACTGTCTGGGACTTTGTAAAAGTTATAAAGTGCTTGTGATTATGTTGATATTGATGATTATCATGAAGTTGCAACAAAACTTTTTTTGTTATTATTTAGTGGATGCAGATTATACATCAACCATTATTATCATCATGCCATATACATTTGTTAAATATCCTCACATTTCAAGAATAAATAGTTACATCCTATGAAGAGATACCACCACAGAGCTGTTATTAGGCATAGATAAATTTTCTTAGATTATTAAAGCTAAAAGAAAATTGACCACTTACTGAAAACAATCCCTGCCAGTTATTTTAGAAATACAAATATTGAGATCAAAAGCAGTAGAGTTTCTCTCAATAATTTTTTAGAGAGAGAATTGATCTAATTTTATGCTTCAATGCCAGGGATTATTGCAAATAAAACCACTATTTAAAACCCCTACATGGAAGATTTACTGCTGACTGAAGCAAAACAGGTTATGAAAGAGAGACATTGTATGTCTCTGCTTAATATAGACCAACTGTCCACACTCCATGGCAAAAATAAAAAGATTAAAGGAAACAGAAGTATAGAAAATGGTTATGGAGTGACCAGCAGTTGGCATAATGGCTATGTCACTGTACTTCCATGTAGTCAACCATGGTTTGAGTCTTGAACCCAGTGGCTTAAACTCACACCAGGTGTATGTGCCTACATGCCCAAGATCCTGAGAGGAGAATGGAGGAGTGGTGGCGTGGCCATCCCCCCTGGGGGGTGATTTCTCGCTTTCTGTCTATCTCTCTCTGTCTTTCTGGCAAGCACACTCACCTTATAGCAAAAACCTCTCAAAAAAGAAAGGAAAGAAAATGGTTATGGATTCTGGAGACAATGAAGAAGAGGGTGGGAGATGGGGGAGAGTGTGAGGAAAGGAGTCAAGGAGAAAAATAGAGAGGCAAGACATTTATGGGACACAGAAATAGATGATTATCTGTTGATGATAATGTGTAATAGTATCCTCAACTGGATTGTTGTGAAGTGTATTCATGTTGGGTAAATTCATTTTACAAGCTAAGTAATGTATAATGATTGAATGTATAAAATAAAATAAAATACCCCATGCAAAGTAAATCCTGTGTTAATAGTAATTCAAGGTTCTACCTAAGAAAATCCGAGTCCAAATCTGAGACAGAGATAAGAAAGACCAAGCATTTACAATTGATTGACAGGTTTTTCTGATATCTATCTCACTGCAAGAAGCTTGTGTTCTATTGCAGATGATAAGGGACACTGCTCTGCATATAATAAATAACGTTGTAGTATATATACAAAAATAATAAAGCACTGTTATGTGCGAGGTGGGATCAAGAGAGGTGAAGAAATTTGAGTTCAGCCAGACAGAATGACTACAACTGGAGCAGAAATATGCAGGAGAGGAAGAAAATTGCATACTTTGTGATGCATCATTTCTTAAACTGGATGGCTAAAATGCATTGTATAGTAATTCTTTTGGTCTTCATGCTCAAGTGAAAAGTCTTATAAATTATTTTTATAATCTGAAAAGGAGAAAATTTTATGAAGAAATTCTTGGGGAAGGAAAGGTTTCTTCAGGTTAGGATGAAAGAAAACAGAAATCTGAGTTAATAGTTCTAAAATATGGGAGTTTATTAGGAATTTGGGGGAAAGTGCTGTTACATCTACTAACTTGTTGGTCACATAACAACCACTTATATTAAAACGAATTATGAGCATGAGCACTAGTTATTTGGATGATCATCACTACATATAAAAGCAAATATGACTCATTAATTTTTTAATGATTAAAAATAGGGGAAGGAGAAAACATAAATGCTCATATGATATAACATTAGTTGAAAGAAATGGGGCCAGCAGGTAGCATAGTGGCTAAGGTGCTGGACTCCCACTGAGCTGACTGCATTTTGAGTCCCAGACCTGGTGACTTGAAACTCATGCGAGGCACGTGTGCATGCATGTCCAGAATCCTGAGAGGAGAATGGAAGAGAGGGGATTGCGGTGTGGCCACTCCCCTGGGGGATGATTTCTCACTTTCTCTGTCTCTGTCTCTCTTTCTCTTGTGAGCACACATGCTTTATAGTAAAAATCTAAAAAATAAATAAGTAAAAGAGAGAAAGAGGCTCAATACCATCACAAGCAAGGGAGGGTCTGATGTATCTTAGCCCTTTCAAGAAAATGTCATCTATTATGCACCTTGTTAGTCAGTTCTGAGGAAACTTGGATGCATATTGTTGTCCATGTGTTGATACCATTGCTTAGTCTTCAATTATTATTCAACTTGCCAGGGGCTGATGAACTTGGATATTTGAATACACTTCATAATTAAAGTAAAACTCACTCACCAAGCCAGTTTTCCCACTTTTAAATTTGTTGGAAACCCAACCCTTTCCAAAAAAAAGATTAGTGGTGGCATACTGTCTCTACAAAGAATCTGTGATGTTGGGATCAAACCTGCTACTTGTGTTTTGCTTTTTTTTGAATAATTTATTTTATTTTATTGGGGTCAGCAGGTGGTACGGTGGTTAAGGGCACTGGACTCCCACATGGCCAACCGTGGTTCGAGTCCTGGACCTGGTGGCTTGCTTTCTCACTCCTCCCCCCCCACTCTGTCCCTCTATGATCAAATTAAAATAAATAAATAAAGCTAAATAAAGTTAAAAAAAATTCTTTTAAAAATATTAATATTTTTTCTTTTATACATTCAATCACTATATATCACTTAGCTTACAAAGTATTCAACATGAATACGTTAATCATGAATACTGAAGCGCAAGAAATCATTTTTGCATGTTAAGTTACTTTGACTCTAAATTTTATAATTCAAGCTGTGAGAGCATTGGAAATAATATTAATTTGCTCCTTAGCATTAGCCCAGTGGTGGCCATAATACAAGAAGAACTTCAAAAAAGTTCAGAAAAAATGGAATTAAAGTACAAATTTATTTTAGTGCCAAAAAATTGGAATCCATGAGTAATTTTTAAAAATAGACATTTTTCATTAATTTTTTGAAAACTGCTTCTAAAAATGAGGTATATTAGTCATGCTTATGAAATAAAGTCTTATATTCTCTGTTTATACCTTAAAAAGATTAATTTAGGAGTTCCAGCAGCTCAGGCGGTGGGAGGAGTGGTAGGATTTATCTGCTCAACTCCACAAATGTTCTAGGCAGCCCAGCCTCTCAGGCACCCAGCATGCACCCTGTCCTCAGCCAAGATGCCCAGGCGGAAGGTCAGCTCAGCCAAGGGGGCGGCCAACGAAGAGCCCAAGAAGAGATCAGTGAGGTGGTCAGCTAAACCTGCTCTTGCAAAAGTGGAGACAAAGCCATAAAAGGCGGCAGGGAAGGATAAATCTTCGGACAAAAGAGTGCAAACAAAAGGGAAAAGGGGAGCAAAGGGGAAATTGGCTGCAGTGGCCAACTGAGACACTAAAGAAGATTTGCCTGCAGAAAATGAAGAAACTAAAAACGAGGAGCGTTCACCCTCTGTTGAAGCAGCGAGAAAGAAGTCAAGTCTGAGTAATGTCATATACTGTGTCATATCAATGGTTCCTGTCTCTCTTGTACAATCCAGAGGAATATTTTTATCAACTATTCTGTAAATGCAAGTTTTTTAGTAACTCTAGAAACATTTTTAAGGAGAGAATTCCACTTCATTCCATTTTTCAAGTGTAAATGTTTTTTTTTAAGAGGTGAAATCATTTACTGGCTGGTTGTTTTTCAGTACAACCAGAAAATAGTGGGATATTGACTTAATAGGAGGCTTTGACTCTCTTGTGTGTCAGCTTAACATTCCATAGGTGGGGGGGGGTGTAGTTTTTATATCCTAAATACAAACGCATACTAAATGTCAGTTTGGAGTCACAGTTATGCATTTAATGTGTCTTGAGTATTTTTAATTACTTCTATTATATTTTTTAGTAGTATTGTTTCCTAAAGAAAACCACTTTTTGTTGCTCTCCCTGTCATAATTGTGTGCACTCTGTAACGTCTTTGGTTGTGGTAGTCCAGTTTTCCTAATAATTTTGTTAATGTGCCATGAAAGATTGGAAATTTGAAGTATATAGTGTGTATGGTACTACATTGTGATTTGGTGGGACTTACATAACAGCTTTCAACATTTGAAGTCACTGGTTCTTATATGCTCTTAAGAAAAATTTGCCTATAAATTTGAAGCTGGAATGTCACTGGAATAACTTAAAAAGAATCGATATACTTGGCTTTTTTAATTTATGGTATGTATGTTAAGAATCAGGTACAAATTGAAATGTCTATACTGATCCTTGACACAACCAATAAATCTCAATTAAAGGAAATTAATTTAAAATTTTATGTTTCCTTATAAAACAATAAACTACCTAAATTGTCATTATGTATTTTTTCTGCTTTGGTAAATAGTTGACACTACTGGTCAAATTTTCCTTCAAAGAGGAAAAAGGTCTCTCCATAACAATATTCTAATGTCCCAATGAGAAGAAAAAAAATTGTATTATAAACCTAAACTTATATTAGATTTTTAAATGTCCCTAAGTTTATCATTATTTAGAGAAATCATCAAATTAACAATAGCTTACTGAAAAAATTTTCTTTTACTTTAATGAGAGAATTTTGGTATGACAAAGGTCTAGCTAGAGAAACAAATAACAACAACAAAAGAATCAGAAGGAATCTGGAGACCATCTTGGGATTAGTATGAGGGGGGCAAAGGATCTTTACCTAAAGCCAAGGGGAAAAAATTCTCTTACATTTGAGGCCAAAGTATCTTCCTTGAGAATCATTTACTCTAGAAGTATGTATTGAGCAACATGACTTTCTTTAGTCTGTCCCTAAAGAGGTGAGGAAATATATTACTCCACACGTGTCTTAATTGTCCTTCAGGCTGTCTATTTTAAACTGTACTTCTATTATTCTATACATTTTTACATTTTTTAAAAAACTTAAGGGCAAATTTGATTAGTTGCCTACTTACCAAGAAAATGCAATTTTAAATTATCCCAGGAAAAACAAAAAACTAAACATTATACACTAAAATCTAGACATCAAACTGCTAAAACCAATTAAATCAATGGAAGCAATTGAGTTAGTATTATGAGGTGATTTTGAATTATGACTGTAACATGCTATTGGATTATCAGGAAAGTCATAAAGCATATTTGCAGAGAAAAATGTAGAAAAATACACCATAACTTTCCCAATAAGCTGATAGGTTGAAATTTGATCACATTCCATTGTCAGGAAAAATTACACCTATTTTACATTAATAAGTAGTAGAAATAATTTTAAAATACACATGTATTAATATATGACATGAAGACATGAAATTTGTAATTTTCCAACTAATAGTTGAAAGGTTAATAAACTAACTTTTCACTTTTTGAAAATTAAAACAAAATTACTAAAATTAGCCAGCAGGTGGCATAGTGGTTAAAGCAGTGAACTCCCACATAGCCTACTGCAGTTCAAGTTTCGGACCCGTCAGCTTGAAACACATGCCAAGCTTTTGTGTGTGCATATCTAAAAATCCCAAGAGAAGGGACTACAGAATAGCCACCCTCCTGGGAGGGAGGTAAGTTCTCACTTTCTTTCTTTTTCTCTCTCTGTCTCTCTAGCAAGAGAATATGCCTTATAGCAAAAAAAAAAAAAAAAAAAAAAAAAAAAAAAAAAAAAAACACACTCTCCAAAAAACTAGTAAAATTTTCTGTAAATACTCATGTAAAAAAGCTATCAAAATGCAAAAAGAAACACTTATATCAAATATTCACTACATATTTTCCATGCTCTTTCTCCATTCTTGAACTACCACAGGCATAACTCCAGGAACAATGTTCAATATCATTTACTTTATACCTGGAATCATTAGAAATTACTTGAGTTATTTGATGAAATCCTGTTAACCCTGTTTGATGCATCAGAGCAGGTATGAAATGAATTAAGTAATAAGTAATTTTATTTCCCCTTAGGGGATCCACCTTAGAGAAAGAGTAAGGTGGTAATTAATACAAGAAGCAAGAAAACCAATCTTCCCTATAGGAGCTAAAATGACTTTCCTCTCAGCCCTCCAAAGGAAAAAAAAAATGTAAAATTATGTCATATATGTTCTTTTACTTTCTAGCTACAGTCCTTACTTACCCTTCCTTTTGACTTCAAGGATGTCTCTATTGTAAAATTCTGAAGTATATGAAATTTGTCCTTTTTTTCTAACCAACCAAACATGGTCATCTTCTCTCCCATTGTTGGCACCTACTTAGGTATCCATAACTCTCTATTTATTAGGTCTTGACATTTTCAGGCTTTCCTCTCTTGCTCAAAAACTTTTCAGTCCTTCTCCTTCAGCTTCTACAAATATGTTTGTGTCTGGAGTTTACTTTCTTAGGGCCCCAACTCTGAGACCTAGAAAAACTGATAAACAAGTGAACTGCTAATGTATTTACCAAGGGGTAAATCTGTTTTCCAAAGGGGCACTTGGAAATTAATAAAAGGGAACTTGATCAAGCAAGAGTCTTTCAACATCTTCAAATTTAGTTGCTGAACAGCTTTCATTTTACATATGTAAAATAACAAGACAGAATTTAGAAATAAGTATCAAGAAGTTACATTCAGTATTCAATACACGTATCTAAGAATATCTTAATAAAGCTGGCATAGATAGTTTTTAGTGAATAATAATATTTAAATAACTTATAAGCTTTTTAAAAATGGCCTACATAAAGAATAATTAGAAACCAATACAACTATCATATTATCCAGCAATTCTACTCCTGGGTATCTACCCAAAGGACAAGAGAATGTTCAGTCAAAAAAGTGCTTCCACATCTGTTTATTGTGGCATAATCACGATTGCTAAACCATGGAACCAACCCAAAGGTCCACAAACAGATGAATGAATTGAAAAAGTGTGTCTCACATACTCCATGGAATACTATTCAGCCATAAAAAAAAAAAAAACAATAAGACCCTGGGATTTGACAGAACAAAGGACAAGAGAATGTTCAGTCAAAAAAGTGCTTCCACATCTGTTTATTGTGGCATAATCACGATTGCTAAACCATGGAACCAACCCAAAGGTCCACAAACAGATGAATGAATTGAAAAAGTGTGTCTCACATACTCCATGGAATACTATTCAGCCATAAAAAAAAAAAAAACAATAAGACCCTGGGATTTGACAGAACGTAGACAAATATGGAAGATTTATTGCTGAGTGAAGCAAGTCAGGCTATGAAAGAGAGACATTGTATGTCTCCACTTAACATATACCAACTGTTTGCACTCTATGTTAGAGACTGAAAGATTGGAGGACATAAAAGCATTGAAAATAGTTATGGACACTGGAGACAGTATGGAAGGA
>NW_006159561.1:1327691-1331641 GCF_000334495.1 Tupaia belangeri chinensis
GAAATTAGGGAGAAAAAATAGAGGTAAGACACTGGTGAGGCACAGAAATGGTTTATTATCTGTTGATGATAACATATATAGTATTCTCAACTGGGCTGGTCTGAGGTGTATTTCATGTTGGATAAATCCTCTTTATAAGCTAAATGATGTATAGCAATTGAATGTATAAAAATCATAATAAAAATTAAAAATGAAATAAAAACTAATTCAAAAGTAATGTCCATTAATAATAATTGTATCATAAGTCCACACTAGCTAAAGATCTAACTTAAAATAGAGTATCTCAATCACCCAGTGACAGAGCTCAAACATGTTGAAGATCATCTATCTAACCCTGTCCTTTTACAATGAAGAAGACCAAGGCCCTGAGGAAAAAAGTGAAAAATCCAGTTTAGTAATCATGGTCAAAACCTTGCTTCTATCTCTAAGCCAGTAGCTACCCATATGTCCCTGCTGAGGGTGAAGAAATCCAAACAGTTCATTGGAAAGCCCATTCAATTTCCTTTTGGAAATAGAAAGAATTGAAGGCCGGGAGTTGAAATAGGATTTGAAGATTTCTTAGGAATGCTTATTCTTCCCCCCTCCCCAAGACTACCTAAATCTGTGGGCAAGATTGTACTCTTAGATGATTCTTAAGCATATCAAGTTTGAAAACCACAATCTTGGGAACCAGCAGTTAGCATAATGGCTATGTTGCTGGACTCCCACGTAGTCGACCGTGGTTCGCGTCCGGGACCCAGTGGCTTAAAACTCACACTAGGCGCGTGTGCGTGTGTGCCCAAGATCCCAAGAGGAGAATGGAGGAGAGGGGATTGCGGCGTGACCATCCCCCCCGGGGGGTGATTTCTCACTTTCTGTCTCTATGTCTCTCTCTTGTCTGTCTGGCGAGCGCATGCACCCTATAGCGAAAACCTCTCCAAAAAAAAAAAAAAAAGAAAACCACAATCTTAGAAAATGTCTTTAAAAAGAGTAATTGAATCCCATGAAGTTTTTTTAAAGAATACTTCTGTTCATGGGAACCAGCAGTTAGCATAATGGCTATGTTGCTGGACTCCCACGTAGTCGACTGCGGTTCGTCCTGGACCCAGTGGCTTAAAACTCATGCCGGGCGCAAGTACGTGTGTGCCCAAGATCCCGAGAGGAGAATGAAGGAGAAGGGATTGCAACATGACCATCCCCTCTGGGGGATGATTTCTCTCTTTCTGTCTCTATGTCTCTCTCTGTCTGTCCGGCGAGCGCACGCGCCCTATAGCAAAAAACCTCTCCAAAAAAAAAAAAAAAAGAATACTTCTGTTCATGAAAATATTACTAAATTCTCAAATTATGGGGCTAAATTTTATTTATTCACTCAACATATATCAGGCATCATGCTAGGTGATAAGCGAACAAATAATTTCTCTAGCCTCTTGAAGAGAGGTGCATGTCACTCTTTTGAAAAACTTCTTATAAATGTAGTCACCACTTACAGCTTTAAGAGTTATAATTGAAATTAACTAAATTAAATGGATTGCCATTGCCCCAGCTTCTAAAACATAAAGGCAATGAAAAAGCTATGGGAGGGGAAGAAAGAAGGAGAGTGGATTTGTACCATAAAGCAGTATAACATGGTGGTATCTGAGAAATGAATATTGGGTCCATAGACTATATGAATCCATGTGCATTAAATGTTCCAATAGTATTGAGCATTGAATAAATGAAGCCATTTTAAAATGTATATAACAATAGCAGAAAACAAATTATACTGCATTTTAGATTACTTCAGATTGGGCTATTCTTTTAGCTGGCTACATACAATAGGTCATCAAAAAGTTCATAGAAATATATATTATGAAAAACTATAAGTGGAATTCTGAAATTTCTTGCACTAAAATAAACTCATAATTTAATTTGAAGTCCTCTAGTATGTGACGCACTGCTAATTACCCCCTAATTATTCTTCTCTTCACTTTCATAGTAAGAAAACCTGAGTATTTTCAGCTGTACATAAGCCTGCTAAGAATAAATTGACTAGCCTTCAACATAGCAAGATGCGACCACATTACTAAATTCTAAACCATGGTGAAAAAGGAAGATATGTGTACCACTTCTGGGTTGTGCCCTTAAAAAACATTTTCACCCTTTCTCTTTTCCCTACCCTCATACTTGAATGCAGTCATCCCCAACACAGAGATAAAGGCAATGTCCTATGAAGAAAGGGCGGCCAGCTGAAACCTGGAACTCTAAAGGCTGCATAGTGAATAACTACTGTGGCACCCTAAACTTCTATGACATCCAAGTTACAATCGTAGTAATACACAATCTTATTACAGTATAGAGCCTCTATTTTAATTTGACCCTGGAGCATCATAACCACAGTGTAGATAAAATGTCACAAGCATTTATTTGCATTTATATCTTGTTTTGATAGCCTACAGAGGAATAAATAACTCCTGATACTTACACAATAACTGGAATGTTCCACTTTCAAAATGCCTTATTGACTTAATAGTTGACTCAGCTATGAAACACTTAAGAACATATGTTGCTGCAAAATTCATGTGATCTCCATTTCATCAAAGAACTCGCTGTATGCAAGAGAGATTATTACATTGTTCAACAAAACAGAATAGGACACACCAGGATTAACTGAATGTGCAGAGTATATAGATAAATCCAGGATCATCACTTTGCTTGTGAAATTGATGTCCTCTGCCATAGTGTGCCCTAGTGCCTTCACAGTCACATACTCACTCTCTGGTGGATTTTTAGTCAAAAGAATTTGGAAACTTATTAGTTAATGAAGTAGAGAAGGTTCTTGGATTTTACCATTGTTGGGCTCAAAGGTTTTTCTATTAATGCTGTCAAATTGCTTTAGTTTTTACCCACAAACATTCAAAAAAAAAAAAAAAGCTCTGAAATTTCAGAACAGTCTGATGATATTTAAAACACTCAATTCATTCATTGGTTGAGACCAGTACAATAGTTCCAGTTCTCTCATTTTGGACAATTTTTAGGCAAAGAGAGTTTAGTTTGTTTTTTGTGTTGTTTGAGTAACTAACCAGCAGAGAAGAGTTTTAAAAATACAGTAGAGAGAACAGGCCTTCTTCAAGAACCAGCTCCATGGCTCCTGCAATCTAGGCATTTTGGGGGAAATGGAGAAATGAAGAGGTCCCACTGATAACTCAGCCTCCGGCATAGAAAACTCACGTGATTGAACTTCCAAGTTTGGGAAGAAACAGACCATCCACCAGATGACTAGAAATCACTGCAGGACCACAAGAAATATGGGGAAGCAGGAAAATACCTCTCCTCCAAGAGAAAAGGATAACTCCTCTTCATCCACACACAGTTCAGTGGAAGTCTTAGAAATGTCTGATAAAGAATTCAGAACATTCATAATGGCAAAGCTTACAGAGATGGAAGAAAAGAGGGACAAGGGACTGCTGAAGAGGAAGGAGAAAGGAGTTGAAGAGTTCCAGGAGGTGAGGAAATTCATGCTAGATCTAAAAGAGGAATTTCACACTTTACAAAAGAATCAGATAGAACTGTTAGAGATGAAGGCTATAATACAAGAAGTCAAAATTTCCCTTGAAAGTATTAAAAGCAGACTAGATCATACAGAAAATAGAATCTCAGATGTAGAAGAGAAAATTGCTGGCCTAGAAAAATCCACCACGAAGACTGAGAAAATGGCCCAAAAATTTGAGAATAATATACGAGAAATTACTTATGATAATGTATGATCAACGAAATTTTGGGGGAAAAGGAATTGAAGACAACTGTAGACAGCAGAGATAGTGTAATAAGAGAGTGGAATAGGGCAGAGGGTCAGACATGGGGTAAAAAACATATATATATGAAAGTAGAAATGGAATATTATGGATGATAACATGCATGATTAAGCCACTATGCAGTTTATTCTAGATGGGAAACCACATTTAGTATGTTGTGATGATGCTCAGGGAATGAAT
>NW_006159561.1:1331760-1339250 GCF_000334495.1 Tupaia belangeri chinensis
AGGATGGGGGAGAAAAAGCAAAACATACAGAAAACAAGAAATGGAAAATTATTTGCTGACAATAACATATATGTTGATGTCCTTGATTGAGCCAATATACAGTGTATTCTGAATGGAAAAATCTCATTTTGTATGCTATAATGATGTACAGTGAATGAATGTAAATAAAGAAAGAAAAAAAAGAGAAAAAGAAAAATAAATAAAAATACAGTAGAGTTAGTGATAATTGTATTTCCATTTTATTATATTATTGAATTAATTTAAGTGCATTGGAATCATTATAAAGATACATAGAAGGTGCAAAAAATTTCAAAAGTCCTCAGTGGATGAACATGGAAGGTTTACTGCTAAGTGAAGCAAGTTAGACTATGAAAAAGAGACATCGTATGTCCCCACTTAATACATACTGAAGATTATCACTCTATGACAGAAATCGAAAGACTGGAAAATATAAAGGCATAGAGAAAAATTGCAGATACTAAAGACAGTGTGGGAGGAGGGTGGGAAATGGGGAGCGTGAGAGGAAGGAAATCAAGAGGAAACAGAAAGAAGCAAAACATTTAAGAGAGAGAAAAATGGAAAATTATCTATTGATAACATGTATGATAATACCTTTAACTGTACTTTAAATATACAGTGTATTCATGCTGGAAAAATTCATTTTACAAGCTATAATGATATACAGTGGTTGACTATAGAAAAATAAATCTTTTTTTTAAAAAATCCTATCAAAATCATTATTAAATCAATTAGCACTTTGCATAAAATCATTAAATGTAGAAGTAAAAAAATTTACATTCACTTATGTACTTAATGTTAAAAGATAAGGGTGTTTCTTAATTTTGCTCAATTCAGCTCCTAATATCTACGACAGAAAGTAATTTTAACAGATTAAAATTAATAATTAGATATCTTCTCATAATAATAATAAATTAGTACTACTCAAAATAGGAACAAACAGCTGAAACTTATGTTCTATCTAATTCATATCAATAGTTTTTAGATTCCATTCTAAGTCCACTGAAAATGTCAGATGTATTTTATTGATAGAATATTGCCCTTCTGAATTCAATTAGCAAATTTCAGACAATTTTCTGGGCAATGATGATCTGCATAGTAATAAATAAAAGATAACTGCTTTACCTGTTGGAGTTTACATCCTAGTTTTATTATAGTTAGTAATATCTGTAACAGGCAATCTTTAACTTTTTATTTAAAATTTCAAAGTTTGTTTAAATTATTTAAGTTGTATTTCATACAATATTCTGCTCTTTTGCATTTGTATGTACAATTATCTTTGAGATAAAAGGACTGTAGACATTGAGATCAAATTCAATGAATGAAAATGAACTCTCTTCCAGTCTCAGTGACTACGAGTTCACCCCTCTTCTAGGGTTCAACATTCCCTTTCTAGTTGACTCTCACTACTAGATCATCCTTTCTTGTTGCATCAAAGTCTTCTCAGTCACTTCAACCTATTCACACTTATTCTGTTTTCTAAAAGATACACCAAATAAATAAAGTTCTTCTTTGATATGATAGTTCTTTATTATTTTGGCATCATAACATGCCTCTTATTATTAAAAAAAAAACTTTAAAGAGATCTTCTTAAAAGACAAAAATTTGCCATTTGTCTTGTATCTAAGTGTGACTGATATTTTTAAAGGGAGAGAAATTTAAAAATGACTAGCACCATCTGTTGTTGCAAAATGTGACTGCAGCCTCCTAAGTCTCCTAAGTGGGTGCTGACACCGGGTAGCATTTCTCGCCCTTCACCTTAGCAGTACTATTACTAACATTTACTACTCAGAGATGTGTGCTCTAGGAGTGGGTGTACTCTTTCTGGTCCTAATTTAATTCTCTTAATCTCTCTAAGGAGTAAGTGTTATTAGCCCCTTGATGAGAATCAAATCTAAAAAGGGGACAGATTGCAGTGCAGCAGTAATGCAAAGCTCTGTGAGGCTGAGCCACGTGGAAAGTTCTAGTTTTGTGTCCCAAAACATCCCTCATTTATCTCACTGATAGATGAAAGAAATACATAAAATTTGAAGAAGAATAATAATCATAAGGAAACACTTAGTGAGTCTCAAGCTAAGTTTAGTGTGTGAGGTTGTCCCAGTCACTCATCCAACAGTTATCTAATTAAAGTCATTCTATAATGATTGTACATTTTTCTTAAGAATAAAGAGGGGAGAGATTTTGTACATGTTAAAGTGGCCAATTTATGGATATGTAAATTATATATCAATAAAGCTGTTATTATAAAAAGAGTATAGTGAGGGAGGTAGAAGCAGAGTGAAAGATACTTATAAGTCAATCCATCAAAGATACTGGAGAAAAAAGGCATTGAAAAAGACTAAAAGCATGGTACTAGCTCAGAATGCATCAGGGAGGCATAGCTGTTAACAAGACAGGAGTGGTGTTGAGTGCTGGAGCAATAGATACAGGACTCCAAGCCCTTAAGGATGCCTGGCTTCCTTCCTATCCATGCAAATGCTATAATTTCTGCCCAGGATTTGATCAGCACTAGACATGCCCTTTGGAGAAGTCAGCTTCCACTGAGTATAAGCATCAAGAATCCACTAAGAACTCTACAGTCTTGTAGTCTTTGTCAAGGTCTCTCAAGTCAGCAGTCTTAGTACCTGGAGCTGAGATACACAGAAAAGATCCAGTCTCCAAAGATAAGCATGAAAAGGACAAAATAGATCTGTTGGGATATAAGGAGGAATCAACTAAATACTCTTCAGCAATACAAAAGGTATCCTCTAATTACCGCCGGCTACACGGAGGCCTACCGAGAAGCGCTTGTCACACACAGGCTGTTAACAGAGTTGTCGACTTGGGGGTCCTGCAGGAGCTGAGTGAGCTCCAACTCTGCAACCACATGCGAGTGCAGGGATCAGCATTGGGTTCATTAAATCAACAGTCAGAGCCACAGCAAAGCAGTTTCCAAGTAAAGTGGTCGGTGCATGACTGTGCTGTTGCAATGCTTAGAGTTTGATATTTCCTAACTCGCCTGCCTAATCTAGTTCAAGGTGGCAGATGAGCATACAAAGTACTTCTTCTCAACACTGGAAGATAAGGGGCTAGAGCACTGATTGATTTTTTTTTGTTTTGTTTTTCTCTAACATTATTGGGTCTGGGTCTATGGCAGAAACTTGTGCAAGTAACAAGTAAGGAGACTGAGTGAATTCAGCTGTTAGGATCTGAGGCAAAAGATGAAGATGAAAGTAAACTTGTTGGAATCATGTTTTTCGAATTATAAAAAAAAAGACTAAAAAAGAATCTCTAAGCTAAGAAGTTGGTCATGGCTTGGAGGAAATAATCAGATCTTATGTGGGTTGGAGAAGGGAAGGAGGGCATTGGAGATGAGAGTAGCAAAGACAGAAGCAGAGTGGAGACTCAGATTAAAGGCAGTGATAGAGATTATATACAAGTATTCAAAAAGGCCATGGTGAGAATGTAGAGAAATAAGGTCAAATACACAGAGTGAGAAAGTTGAATTCTTTAAATTTAAATCCAGAAAAGATAAGACAAAAGTTCAAGAAAATAACTTGGTCATTGTACTTGAAGAAAATATTGGGAGTGGGAACACTACCCTCAGTAAGTGAGAAATGACTGTGTATCCCTGAAACTATCTGAGCAGTTAGAGTAATACGCACTATATTGATCATTTACCATGTATCAGTGCACTTACCAAATGTTTTCAACGAACCCAGCATCCCTTCGTACCAAACCCACTGCAAAAATCTACTAACCGTTATTTCTACTTTCGCAGTCCCTCAATTCCTTTTCCACAAAGCATCCACTTTGTTCCACCTAAAATTAAAGCAAATCAGAACTCCTTGATGTCATTTCTGTTTTAGAGAAAGATAATTATTAAAACTTAGGATGATTTCTAAGGCCTAAAACAAGATAGCCCCTACTTACCTCTCAAGCTTCATCATGTACTTATTTATATAATACTTGCCATGTCCCAGTCATGGTGCTTAAAAAAAAAATTAAAAAGTAGTTTAAAAATACAGATATAAATAATTTTATATTGAACACAATAAATGCTGTTCTAAAGTATATCTAAGAATGGATTTCAAGTGTCAAAGTTCATATGTATCCGCAACTTTATCATGTATGGATCTCTAAATCTACCAATTTACACTCTTCGCGGGGGGGCTGTTCCCAGTTTTATATCTACTTGCCAGAACTAGATATTGTCATATTTTGAGTTTAGTCAGTTTGTTATGTGGAATTATATCCTATTGTGGGACCAGCAGATGGTATAATGGTTATGTTGCTGGACTCCCATGTAGTCAACTCTGGTTCAAGTCCCAGACCTAGTGAGTTAAAACTAATGCCAAGTGCATGTTCATGCATGCCAAAAATCTCAAGATGAAAATGGAGAAGGGATTGTGGCATGGCTATTCCCCCCTGGGAGGGGGTGATTTCTCACTTTCTGTCTCTCTGGTGAGTGCATGGGCCCTCTAGCAAAAATCACTCTTAAAAAAAAAGAGAGAGAAATCATATCCTGTTGTTACTATAATTGTATTTTGTTCGTTCATCCTTTTATTTATTTAAAAAAGTATTTTTTTCTATGCAAAAATGTGTCATGACTTTTCCAATGACCCAGTATTTCTTGAGTGCCTAATATCTCCCAGGTCCTCAGAATCTGAAGCAATGCATAAAATACCAAAAAGGTCAAATATGATGAGGAGGATATCACATGAGAAGTGCTGGTTATATCATGAGAAAGGTGAAAGGAGCATCTGTGTCAGGAAAGAAATGACAGGAGAGACGGGACCTTGGTTAAACACAGGTAGAATTAAATCACTTAATTATTTAGTGATAATAGGAGTCAAGTTTCTGTTGTAAAAGGCAAGTATATGTGATTTATCACAAGGTAACAGATCATAGAAGAGGGGAAAGTGCGGTCTTTAAAATAAATGATGTAGGGCCCATTGGTTAGACACATAGAAAACACACAAATTGTGATTGGTACCTACCCCTATTCAAAACACAATTCCATTTGAAATAAAGATCGAAATCTGAAAAGAAAAACAGTAACTCTTTCATAGAATAGCATAGTAGAAATATTTATGATACAGCAAGATACCAGTAGCACCTATAGTGTGGACAAAAATATTTGTAACCCACCTAATTGATCAAGAACACAAGCATATAATATCAAGGAAGTCAAATCAATATGAAAAATTCTGACAACCAACTGAAAAATAATTAAAAGACATACACAATCCAAAATAGAGAATATCCAAATGTATGGTAAATAGATTGCACCACGCTTAACCTCAAAAATAGAATCGACATGAAAATAAAGCTTAAAGCATCCACCAGAATGACTAAACTTCAAAAGGCTGCCAGGTTACGCAGAATGTACTATAACCAGAAGTCTAATATCATCCTGACAGAGAATAGATAGTTAGCAATTCTTTTGAAAAATCACTCAGAAGTGTCTCCGAACCTTGCACATTCTCTTAGCCTATGACTCAACAGTCATTCTATAGTAAAAAACCCAGTGTGTAAGTGTATACCAAAAGATGTAAAAAAATGTTGTACAAAGGAGCAATTTTTGTAATATCCCAATCAGAATATACCAAAATGCTTACAAATAAATGGACAAATACATTTTTTCTACGGTGATAAAATGGATTAGTATACTACAAAGTGAAAGAACCAACACAATAAGAAAAATACATTTTCACAAATTCAAGATCAGGTTGAAAAAGCCAGATATAAGAGAGTGTTTGCTCTACAATCCTACTGTTCTCTCAATCAGACAAAATAATCAGTGGTGTTAGAAATCAGAACAGTATTTACTTTGGGGGAAGAAAAAGCAGGTTAGTGATTAGGTGATGGCACATGACAAGAAAATTTGAACTGCTGGTAATGTTCTATTTTTTTATTTATCAGGTCATCAGAAAAGTCGAGATGTATTTTTCTCTGTTTTTCTATGCAAAAATGTATCATGACTCTCGCAATGACTCAATAGGTAGTCTGGAGAATCTATTAAAGTGATAATAATATGTAGGTTATTTGAAATGAGTTTGTTCAATTTGTAATAATTCAATGAGCTGTAAAATGATTTGTGCATCTCCTAAACATCTGTTGCACTTCAATTAAAATTAATTTTTAAAAAATAATGCTAACTGGAATAGATCAACATAAACAAAAGTAGATTAAAGTGAGTTAATATAATTCCAATTTTAAAATATTCTTAGTTTAGTAAAAAAAAAAATCTCAGAATTGGCACTGTTTTCACTTTATAAACAAATATTTCTCAACTAGTTGTGAAGTACACATAATGGTCGAACAGAAGCCAGGTCCCCGTTTTTGGCTAGTGTTCCTGTGATGCATTTATGTTTTATAAAACAAATATCTATTGAGCATTTTACAATGTATTAAACTGAAAAATCTGTCCTTTAAAAAACAAACTTGTATTTATTTATGCATTAAATTTACTCCAGAATATTTTCATCCTGATTAGAAACAGGAATAGAGAATTTGTGTCTTCTCTAACAGAAAGAAAGAAGTCCAGTACTCTATAACATAAACTACCACTAATTGAAAATGCAGTGGAGAAAGGAAAGAAAGAAAACTGAAGTGTTTTGATACTGGTTTATTACATTAATTGCATATAATCACAGTAAACAGACTAGCAAAATGAGGGAAAATGTACTTCTATAAGATGGTCATGGAAGAAGAGTAAAGAATAATTTCAAGTTAGCACAATGGCTAATTTGTTAAAACAAGGCATTTGTTTCATATTGCTTGAATGCACATTTTTGCTTTTCCGTGAGTAAAGCATTGTTACTCTCACTCTCAACTGTATGTCCCAACCATGTGTCCAAATGCTGACCTTCTACATAGCCATCCTTTGTTTTCAGGTAGAACTAACACCAACAAATGGCACTGACTTTTTTTATAGCTTTATCAACTGGGCTATGGAGGAATGTTCACATGTCGAAATATTCACTTTGTAAGCTAAATAATGTGATTGAATGTATAAAAGAAAATGAAACAAAACATGTAAATAAAAAAGAAAAATAGATGGCATATGACCAGCAGTTGGCTTATGACCAACTGCAGTTTGAGCTCAGGACAGTTGGCACGTAAGTCACACTGGGCACATGTGTGCGAATGCCCAAAATCCCAGGAGGAGAATAGAGGGGCAGAGATTGTGGCACTGCCAACCCCCCCCCCCAACCAGGGAATGATTTCTCATTTTCCCTTTCACTATCTCCCTCTGACTCTCTCCTCTCCAGCAAGTACACACACCTTATGGGAAAAAAAAAAAAAAACCTTAAAAAAAGTATTAACTAATTTGTATTTATCTCATCAACACCACCCAAAATAATTATCATAACAAGTCATAATGTCTTTCTGTGTTTAGTGCCTCAACTAGTGGTTATTAGCCCTGGCTGCACATTTTTTGAAAAAATAGTAGAATCCTGGCTCATCCTGATGTTTATGATTCAGCA
>NW_006159561.1:1339275-1347884 GCF_000334495.1 Tupaia belangeri chinensis
AGTCTTTAATTTTAACTTGCTAAATTATCAAGAATTCTAAGTAAGAGACCCCAAATTTGTAAGTTTTCTTTTTCTGAATTTTCTTTAGTATATCAGCAGATAGGCACATAATAAATGTTTACTCAAAGTACTTGAGTGACTTTATAAGATTATTGCAAAAACAGCAGAAAATGAACTTTAAAGCTGATAAAAATGAGACACATTAATAAATATTACTAAAATAACAAAACATTTAAAGAGAAAATGTTGTAATGGAAATCATTTTACACAATTTGAAAATGAAATGCATTACTCTATAAATATGTTTAACATACCCATGCAATTTAGAGTGTCCTTTTCCTATTACATATAAAATTTATACATTAAATGCTAAAATGTTGGAATAATAAAATACTGTATTCACATTGGTAGTTTATTTATTTAATTATAATTGGTATCTGACATAAATAAATAAATTGGATTTATTGAAATAAAAATTGTGTTACCTAAACCTTCACAAAAATATTAAGGGAACTTCACATTGACTGTTCAGGTCTAGTAAGTAGTATTTTTTCTTTTTTTTTTTTTTTTGAGAGGTTTTTGCTATAGGGCACGTGTGCTCGCCAGACAGACAGAGAGAGACAGAGAGACAGAAAGTGAGAAATCACCCCCCAGGGGGGATGACCATGCTGCAATTCTTCTCCTCCATTCTCCTTTCGGGATCTTGGGCATGCACGCACAGGCGCCCAGTGTGAGTTTAAGCCACCAGGTCCGGGACTTGAACCACGGTCGACTACGTGGGAGTCCAGCGACATAACCATTACATTAACTGTTGGTCCCAGTAAGTAGTATTTTTAATTCTAAGTGTAGTTTAGGGGGTGAAATGTATCATCACTATGGTGATAGGTGAACTGGTCATTAAGTAAGTCTTGTTCTGCAGTGGTTAGTTTAGTGGTCATTGGCTTATATGTTTGTAGTGACATTAGCTACAGATTACCCATGGTCCCAAGAGAGATACAGGTTCTGGTATGGGAAAGATGATGTTAAGATTTTATTTTTAGGTATCAAAAGAATAGTTGCAATGGAAGATGTTATTGTGAAGTTGCCATTTTTGTTAGGGAAAAGTGATGGTATGACTTATTACTGAATAATCAGAAGTCATAATGCATTTTTGCATTAAAAAAAAAAAACAGAAAAATATGTCATGACTTTTCCAATGACCAAGTAGATTTATTAGAAATTGTGATAGCTTTTGCTTTATAAATAAGTAGTGGATGGTTTTGAATAATATCAATAGAAGTAGTGCTTATAGATTCCACTGATAGAATATTGAAAGTTTTATCTGCTGTAATGGGTATAGTGGAAATGGTGGTGTTACAGATACAGTGTTGCAGTAGAGTAGTGTCACTGTAGGATAAACTGATGTGGTGGTTCCTGTTATAAAATTTAGTAGACATTATGTGATACATTATGTCTGTTATGTCACATATAATTTCATTTGAAAGGACCATGGAAGAGCTAGAAGTATTGGGATAGTAGATTATGTAGACAGAAGTTGTGGCTGCATTTTATATGAACAAGTACTGATATTTATGTAGATTATAAATTTAGTTGTGATGTTGTGATTAGAGAGCCACTTGAGTTAGTAGTAAACATTGATTTTATTTTTCGTTGAGGTGGTAGAAATGAAATTTTAAAATGATGTTTTAGCTGTGTCAGAAAACATAATAGATTCGGTCACTGAGGTAACTTTGGAGAGGGTGCATAATTTCAGTAGACAAGCAGATAGTAGTGTCCAAAAATTCTGTTAAGTAGTAATAATACATAGATGAATTTGAAACTACTTGAGTTAAAATTTTTAAAGTTTTTAGATAGTTTATGTAGTTGTAGCTTTAGCTGAAGTGAGAGTTGTGGCCATTATAGGTAAAAATGAGTTGAACTGTTATTATAATTCTTTTTTTTTTCTTTTTTAGAGAGGTTTTTGCCATAGGGCATGTGTGCTCACCAGAAAGACAGAGAGGACAGAGAGACAAAAAGCGAGAAATCACCCCCAGGGGGGATGGCCACACCGCAATCCCTTCTCCTCCTCTCCTCTTGGGATCTTGGGCACACACGCACATGCGCCCGGCGTGAGTTTAAGCCACCAGGTCCAGGACTCAAATGCGGTTGGCTACATGGGAGTCCAGCGACATAGCCATTACACTAACTGCTGGTCCCCTGTTATTATAGTTCTAAAACAGGAAATTCAGTAAATGATGAGTATAGACTCAATTAATATGAACCTTACAGTCATGGCTGTGGGCTCAACTGAAAGATAACTGCAGTTATGGTAATATATCCAACAAAAGAAGCAATGCTTAGCATTATGGTGCTAAATTCAGATAAAAAGATGGTGCTCACAATTGGATTGGCAGATGCAGATGAAGCAATACCAGTATTTGTGGTAGTAGTAATTTCAGTTAAAATAGTGGTTGCTGTTGTGGTAATTAGTTTGCTTAACTGATAGTACTACTTTTTGTACCTACAGACTCAGTTAAAAAGAGGTACATGTCGTTAATACTGATAAATTCAGTTGATGTGCTATAACTGGTTGTATGGCTCATGATTAAACTGAAGGAATGGTTGCTATTCTTGTGATTCAGCCTATTGAAGCAATATTCTTGGTAGTTGTAGTTACAAACTGGTTGAAATGCTTGCCGTGATCATCGTAATAGTAATTGCAATTAAAATATTGGATATTTCTGTTTTACCAGATTTAGTTTAAATTACAGTGGTAACCAATTTGGATATAGTCATAATGAAGCTCATAACTGGTTATTGTGGCAACCAGGCCACTTAAATTGGTAGTAGCTATTGTGGTTATGATTCCATAGAAATGGAAATAGGGGCCATTGCAATTATAGCCTCCATGTAAGTGCTAGCAATTGTAGAGTCAGTTCAGTTGAATTGGTGACAGACTTGTAGTAATTGAAGCAGAACTGCCCACATAGTGCTTGTTGCTTATAGTGCAGTCTCAGTTGCTGCTGTGGTTGTAGATCCATTAGAAGCAATAGTGATGGGCATGGTTCAGTAGAAGTGCTTCAGTTGAATAGCTGGCTGCTGGTGTGATTGTAGCTTCAGTGGAAGCAGTAGTGGTAGCTGTTGTGCTTGTATCAATACAATGAATAGAAATTCTAGCATTTGCTATGGTAGTTGATTCAGCTGCAAGGTTGGTTGTTAATAGAGAGGTGAATTCGGTAGAAGCAGTAGTTGTGATTGTTGCAGTTGCAGACTCAGTAAAATGCCTGAAGTTGTTGTGGAGGTCACTTTAGCTGACGTGTTGCCTTCTGTTATGGTTGCCAATTCAGAAGAAGCTATAATACCGAAAGCACAGGAAATAATCCCCAAAATAGACAGGTGGGATTGCATCAGATTAAGGAGTTTCTGCACAGCAAAGGACAACATAAATAGTGTGAACTGACAACCCTTGAAATGGGAGAGAATATTTGTTAACTGTGTCTCAGGTAAGGGGCTGATAACCAGAATACACAGAGAACTCAAGCGGCTTACCTGGAAGAAAATGATGAACTCAATTAAAAGATGGGAAGATTAGCTGAATAAACAACTCTCTAAGGAAGACATACGGACAGCCAAAAAGCATATGAAAAAAAAAAATGCTCAGCATCCTTCATTGTAAGGGAGATGCAGATTAAACCCACAATGAAATACCACCTAACTTCAGTCAGAATGACGAAGATTAAACAAACAAAAAATGATAAGGGCTGGCAGGGATGTGGTGAATGCTAGTGGGAATGTAAACTGGTCCAGCCACTGTGGAGAACAATAACAATAGAAAGTTCCCCAAAGATCTACAAATACAATAACTATGATCCAGCAATTCCACTCCTGGGTATCCCCAAAGGACAGGAGAACAATCAGTCAGAAAAGTGCTTGCACAACTATATTTATTGCAGCACTATTCATGATTGTCAAGATATGGAACCAGCCCAAATGTCCACAGATCTATGAATGGGTTGAAAAAGGGTGGCACATATATTCCACGGAATATTATTCAGCCATAAAAAACAACGAGGCCCTGGTATTTGATAGAAAGTGGACAAAAATGGAAGATTTATTGCTGAGTGAAGCAAGTTAGGCTTTGAAACAGAGACATTGTATATCTCCACTTAACATACACCGACTGTCCACACTCTATGGTAGAGACTGAAAGACTGAAGGACATAAAAGCATTGAAAATTGTTATGGACACTAGATACAAAGTGGAAGGAGAGTGTGGGAGGGGAAGAGTGCAGGAAAGATCATTTGGAGGAAAAAAATGGAAGGTAAGATATTTGTGGGACAAAGATAAGGTTTATTATCTGTTGATGAGGATGTGTATAGTATTCTCAACTGGACTGAGATGTATATCATGTTGGGTAAAGTCTCTACAATTTAAATAATGTATAGTGATTGAATTTATAAATAAATATAATAAGAAAAAAATTTTAAAGAAATTGTAAAAAGAAGCTATAATAGTAGCCTCTGCTTGAATGTTCAGAAGTTTCAAAAGCTGCTGTGGTAGTCTATTCAGCTGCAGTATTGGTTATTATTGAAGTAGTGGGATCAGTAGAAGCAGTAGTGTTGATTGTTGTGGTTATAGACTCAGTAGATGTACTTGGAGTTGTAGTAGTCACATCAATTGAAGCGGTGTCTGCTGTTGTGGTTGTAGATTCAGTAGAAGCATTAGTGACAAAGCAAAAGCTTACAGATTCAGTGGAAGTATTTGCATCTGTGATAGTTATGTTGCAGAACTGGCTGCTGTTATAGTGGTATGTTTAGTAGAAGCAGTAGCAGAGACTGTTGTGCTTGTAATTTCAATGGAAGTGCCTATATATAATGTAGTAGTTGTTTCAGTTCATGTGGTGACCACAATTATGACTATAGATACAGTGATAATAGTAGTGGAAGCTGTTATGCTTTTAGGTTCACTGGAAGTGCCTGAAGTTGCTTTAGGAGTCAGTAAAATTGGCATTCTGGCCACATTTTTAGAAGTGAGTTCTGTAGGGACCAGTAGTTAGCATAATGACTATGTCGCTGGACTCCCACGTAGCCGACTGTGGTTCGAGTCCCGGACCCAGCAGCTTAAACTCATGCTGGGTGTGTGTGCGTGCGTGCCTAGGATCCCAAGAGGAGAATGGAGGAGAAGGGACTGTGGTGTGGCCATCCCCCTGGGGGGTGATTTCTCACTTTCTGTCTCTCTGTCTCTCTCTGTCTTTCTGGCGAACGCACGCCCCCTATAGCAAAAACCTTCCCCCCCCCAAAAAAAAGAAAGGAGTTCTGTAGAAGCAGTAGTGGTGACCATGGAAGTTGTGGCCTCAGTGGAAGTGCAATGAATTGTGGTGATGGATGCTGTTGTGGTTGTAGATTCTGGAGGTGCCTTCAGTTGTGGTAGTCACTTTAGTTGTAGTGGTAACAGATGTTGTGGTTATAGTACAGTGGGAGTAATAGTGGTGTCCAATGTGGTGATAGCCTCAGTGGATGTGCCTGCAGTTGTAGAGGTAATTGGTTCATTTGTAGGGCTGCTGTTGTTGGAGTGGCTGGTTTGATGGAAGCAGAAATGGTGATTGTTTTGGTGGTCCCTTAAATGGAAATATCTGTGGTAGTTGCTATTGGTAGCAGCTATATGATTATAGGTTCACTAGGAATGGCAGTGGTGGTTATTCTGATAGTAGGTTCAGAAGTGCCTGCAGTTGTTGATGTGGTTTGTTCAGTTGAAGTGCAAGATATTGTGGTTAAAAAAAAAATACAGTGGAAGGAAGACATAATGGCTGCTGTTATTGGACCTCAGTGGAAGTCTCTGTAGTTGTTGTGGTAGTTAGTTAGAATGAAGTGTTAGATAACATGGTTGTAGATACAATGGAAGTAATAGAGGTGGCTGCTGTGGTTGTAGCCTCAGTGGAACTGCCTGCACTTGGTGAAGTAGTTAATTTAGTTCAGTTGAAGTTGTTGCAGCCATTGTAGTTGCATATTCAGAGGAAGTAGTTGTGGTTGCTGCTGTGGTTGTAGCCTAGTAGAAGTGCTTGTAGTTATCGGGGTGGGGGGGCTTAGTTGAAGTGTTGGCTGCTGTTATAGTGGTGAGTAAAGTTGAAGCAGTTGTGAAGGCTGGCTGCGGTTTGAGTCTTGGTGGAGGTGCCGGTACTTGTGCTGGTTGGTTCATTTGAAGTGTTGGCTGTTGTGGTTGACAATTCAGTTCGAGCGAGAGTAGTAGTTGCTGTAATTAGAGCTGCAGTTGAAGCAACTGCAGTTGCTTAGGCAAGCATTTCAGTTCAAGTGGAGGGTGTTGTGGTTGTAGATTCAGTGGAGGCAGTCATGGCATTTACTGTGGTAATAGTCTCGGTGGAAGTGCTTGTAGTTGTTGTGGTAGTTCATTCAATTAAAGTGTTGGCAGTTGTAGATTTGGTGGAAGTATGAGAGGTGACTTCTGTGCTTGTCACCTCAGTGGGAGTGTCTAAAGTTGTTGTGGTGGCTGACTCTATAAAAGTTGGTTGTTGAGGTCATAGCAGGAGTGGAACTGAATGCTGTCAGTTCACTTGAAGTGGTGGCTGCCACTGTAGTTGTAGATTCAGTGGGAGCAATAGTGGTGAATGATGTGGTTGTAGCTTCAGTAGAAGTACCTTCAGTTGTAGTAAGTGGTTCAAAGGAGGTGCTGGCTGATGTGGTCATAGATTCTGTAGTTGTGGCCTCAGTGGACCTACCTACAGTTGTTGTGGTGCTTAACTCAGTTGAAGTACTGATGGTTGTGGTCATATAGTCTGTATTTAAACTCAATGGAACGCCTGGGGTTGCTGAGGAGAGTTCAGTGGAAGTAGTGGCTACCATTGTATATGTAGATTCAGTGGAAGCAGAACTAGTGGCTGCTGTGGTTGTAGCCTTAGTTGAAGTGCCTTCAGTTGTGGTAGTAATCATTTCAGTTGAAGTTATGATTGCTGTAGTCATGATTGGCTCAGTATAACCAGTGGTGTTAATCATAGTGGCTGAAGTCTCAATGGAAAAACTTGTAGCTATTGTGATGGATGGTTCAGACGAAGCATTCACTGCGTGGTTGTAGACTCAGTGGAAGTAGTAACAGTGCTGCTGTGGTTGTAGCCTCAGTAAAAGTGCCTACAGTTCTTGTGGTAGTTGGTTACATTGAGGTACTGCTTATTGTTATTGCAGTTTCTGTGGTTGTAGCTTCAGTGAAACTACCTACAGTTATTGAGGTACTCAGACCATTTAAAGTGATGGATACCATTGTGCTTGTAGATTCAGTGGGAACAAAACTGGTAGCTGCTGTGGTTGTAGCCTCAGTGGAAGTGCCTTCAGTTGTTGAAGTAGTTGTTTCTGTAGAGGTTGTGATTGAAGGAGTAGTCGTTGGTTCAGCAAAAGTGGTGGTGATAAACATTGCGGCTTTAGCCTCAATGAAAACAAAAGTAGTTGTGTGGTAATTGGTTCAGTTGAAGTGCTGGTTATGTAGATCAGTGGAAGTACTAGATATGGCCACTGTGGTTTCAGCCTAATAGAAAGTGTCTGGAGTTCCTGAGGGGTTGGTTCAGTGGAAGTGATAAGAGTTAGAGATTCAGTTGGAGCAGCAGTAGTGGCTGCTGTGGTAGGAGCCTCAGAGGCAGTGCAAGTTAGTTGCTGTAGAGGTTCATTCAGTAGAAGTATTATCTATTGTGTTCAAGCCTCAGTAGATATGTCTGGAGATATTGAGGTCACTTCTCTTGAAGTGGAGGTTGCTAGAGTGGTTTTAGATTCAGTGGGGTTAGGGGGGAGGGTTGCTGTACTTGGTGCATCAGAAGAAATGCTAGTAGTTGGTATAGTCATTAGTTCAGTAGAAGTGGTGCATATCATGGTCATAGCCTCAGTAGAATGGCCTGGAGATAAAAAGGTCAGTTCAGTTGCAGTGGAAGCTGCCATTGTGCTTGCAGATTAAGTGGAAGCAGATCTGTTGGCTGTTGGGTTTGTAGCCTAAGCTGAAGTGCCTACAGTTGTTGTACTGAATTCAGTTGAAGTGCTGGCTGCTGTGGTCATAGATTCTATTGTTGTAACCTCAGTAGAAGTCCCTGCAGTTGTTGAAGTACTCACTTCAATTGAAGTGGTAGCTGCTGTTGTGGTAGTAGACACAGTGGAAACAGCTGTGGTAGTTGCTGTGGTTGTAGCCTCAGAAGAACTGCTTGTAGCAGCACTGGTTGTTTCAGCTGAAGTGCTGCCAACAGTGGTTATAGGTTCAATGGTAGTTGGAATGATGGATGCTGTGGTTGGAGCCTCAGAAGAAGTGCTAGTAGATGGTGTAGTGGTTGATTCAGTAGAAGGGCTGCCTGTAGTAGTCACAGCCTCTGTAGAACTGCCTGGAGATGCGGAGGTCAGTTCAGTTGAAGTGGTGGGCACCATCGCAGTTGTAGATTCAGTGGGAGCAGAACTGGTGGCTGCTGTGGTTGTAGCCTCAGTTGAAGTGCCTTCTGCTGTTGTACTAGTGAGTTCAGTTGATGTGCTGGCTGTTGTGGTCATTGATTCTGTTGTTGTAATCTCAGTAGAAGTCCCTTCAGTTGTTGGGGTACTTGGTTCAGTTGAAGTGGTAGCTGCCGTAGTAGTGGTAGGATCAGTGGAAAGCG
>NW_006159561.1:1348835-1349051 GCF_000334495.1 Tupaia belangeri chinensis
GTTGGCTGCTGTGGTAGTAGCCTCAGTTGAAGTGCCTTCTGCTGTTGTACTAGTGAGTTCAGTTGATGTTGTGGTCATAGATTGTGTTGTGGTACCCTCAGTGGAAGTCCCTACAGTTGTTGAGGTATTCGGTTCAATTGAAGTGGTAGCTTCCGTTGTAGTAGTAGACTCAGTGGAAAGCATTGTGGTAGCTTCTGGGGGGGTAGCCCCCGGGGA
>NW_006159561.1:1349678-1349951 GCF_000334495.1 Tupaia belangeri chinensis
CTTCTGTGGTGTTAGCCTCAGTGGAAGTGCTTGTAGTTGCACTGGTTGTTTCAGCTGAAGTGCTGCCAACTGTGGTTGTAGATTCAGTAGTAGTAGGAGTCGTGGATGCTGTGGTTAGAGCCTCAGAAGAAGTGCTAGTAGATGGTGTAGTGGTTGATTCAGTAGAAAGGCTGCCTGTAGTAGTCACAGCCTCTGTAGTACTGCCCAGAGATGTGGAGGTCAGTTCAATTGAAGTGGTGGGCACCGTTGTGGTTGTAGAATCAGTAGGAGGAG
>NW_006159561.1:1350208-1402131 GCF_000334495.1 Tupaia belangeri chinensis
GCCTTCTGCTGTTGTACTAGTGAGTTCAGTTGATGTGCTGGCTGTTGTGGTCATAGATTCTGTTGTTGTACCCTCAGTGGATGTCCCTGCATTTGTTGAGGTACTCAGTTCATTTGAAGTGGTAGCTGCCGTTGTGGTGGTAGACTCAGTGGAAACAGTTGTGTTAGCTGCTGTGGTGGTAGCCTCAGTAGAACTGCCTGGAGATGTTGATGTCAGTTCATTTGAAGTTGGTGGGTACCGTTGTGGTTGTAGATTCAGTGGGAGCAGAACTGGTGGCTGCTGTGGTTGTAGCCTCAGTTGAAGTGCCTTCTGCTGTTGTACTAGTGAGTTCAGTTGATGTGCTGGCTGTTGTGGTCATAGATTCTGTTGTGGTAACCTCAGTGGAAGTCCCTGCAGTTGTTGAGGTACTCGGTTCAATTGAAGTGATAGCTGCCGTTGTGGTGGTAGACTCAGTGGAAACAGTTGTGATAGTTGCTGTGGTTGTAGTCTTGGTAGAACTGCCTGGAGATGTGGAGGTCAGTTCAGTTGACGTGGTGGCCTCCATTGTAGTAGATTCAATGGGAGCAAAACTTGTGGCTTCTGTGTTTGCAACCTCTGTGGAAGTGCTTGTAGTTGCACTGGTTGTTTTTCTTGAACTGCTGCCAACTGTGGTTGTAGATTCAATGGTAGTAGCAACAGTGTTGGCTGTGGTTGTATCCTCAGCAGAAATACTAGTAGTTATTGCAGTGGTTCGTTCAGTAGAAGTAGTAGTGGCTGCTGTGGTTGTAGCCTCAGTTGAAGTGCCTGCAGTTATTGTGGTTGTCAGTTCAGTTGAAGTGGTGGCTTCTGTTGTAGATAAGGTTGTTACAGGAGTAGTTGAAGATGTCCCATGGATTGTGGGGAATTGGATAACAATGGAGGCATTATTATTTTTCCCATTATAAACCAGGGACACTATGAGTACTCCAATTGTTGTTGTTATCACACAAGCTAAGAGGCAAGCTAGGAAGATCTTGCACAAAGACCAGTCATTGAAGGAATATTGTGTTACCTGGAAAGAATTTAGATAAAGTTAATAGAGATGAAAAGAAATAACTTGAGGAAAATTAATAGTTATCTCTTTATAGCTTATTTCCTTCTAATAATTGTGACTGTACAGTTTTAGGTCTCACACTTGCCCATTTTGAGCTGATTTTTATGAGATAAGAATTTCCTTTCATTCTTCTGAATGCAGACATCTCATTTTCCCAATATCATTGATTGGAGAGACTGTCCTTTCCCATTTTGTGTTGTTGATTTCATTATCAAAAACTCATTTTCTGTAAATGTGTTGATTTGGTTTTGGCCTTTCTGTTCTGCTCCATTGGCTGATATATATTTTATTTTCCAGTACTGTTCTTCCTTTGTTTCTATAAATTCATAATGCACATGCACCCAGCATCCCAGCTGCTGGGTCCAGGACTTGAATAGTGGTTGACTATGTGAGAGTACTGTGATGTAACCATTAAGCTATCTGCTGGTCCCCAAAAAAGTCTTCTTAAATAAGATTCCAAAGGAACATCTCTGGTAATTTCATCAGAATTGCATTGCCATTGTAGATTAACTTGGATAAGATTGACATTTTAATCTGTGCTCTATAGCAGAAACTGTGAAACTGGAAAGTATAATAGCAGGAGGTCAATTGTAGTTACTAGAGACAGTATAGGAAGGGTCGGGTAATAGAGTTTGGGAGGAAGGATATTGGGAGAAAAAAAAAACCAAAGAAACAAAACATTTAATAGACACAAAAATGAAAAGTTGTCTCTTGATAATGAGTATGGTAGTATCACTTACTTGACTACTATGCACTATATACATGCTAGGAAAACCATGTTGTACACTGTAAAGATGTATAGTGACTAAATGGAAATAAGTAATAATAATAATAATAATGATAAAAAGGAAATAGGTGACTATAGAGTGTAATAAGACACTTTGAAAGAGAGTGAGCAAGACTATACTATCTTTCATTATAGAAAGTTACTATAATTGTTCTATTTTATTATTAATTGTTGTTTATCTCTTGCTGTGCCTCATGTACAAATTAAACTTTGTCACATATATGTGCAGTATAAATGTAGTATATATAGAGTTTAATACTGTCCACAGTTTCAGGCATTGACTGGGATTATTGTGATGTATCCATTGTGGGTAAGGGGGGATTGTTATATACATATATTGCTCTTTATATCTATATGTATAATATATATGTAATTATGGTATGTATATTTATATATTCATTTATATATTTATATATGTAGTAATGGTTTATATATATTTATGTGTGAAGTCACAGTATATATACACACATATATACCATATAGACCATAACTACACACACACACACATATATATATATGTGTGCCTAAGATCCTGGGTGGAGAATGGAAGAAAAAGGGATTGTGGCATGGCCATTTCTCGAGAAATCATCCCCCAGGGGAATGGCCATGCCACAATCCCTTTTTCCTCCATTCTCCACCCAGGATCTTAGGCATACATTCAAGTGCACAATCAGGTGTTATTTTCAAACCACCAGATCTAAGACTCGAACCATGGTCTACCATGTGGTAGTTCAGCAACATAACTTCTACACAATCTAATCTACTGGCCCCAAACACTGTTCTTTACCTCTTTCATCTTATTCTTTCAGCCATGAAAGTCTGTGATGTGATTAGACTAAGGATTAATGTGAGTAACATTACCTTTTTAAGTTTTAAAGTACTGTGCCAATATTTGTATAATTAGTTAACTTTTTACAAAAGAAAACTACATAGTGCAAAACTTAGAAGTCTTGAGATCAGAGTCTTGATTTAAACACATACATGACATCCTAAAGTTTCTTAATTATCTAATTTTCAATTTGCCTTATATCAAAAGAAGTGATAATATCTACCTATAACAGTAGTTGACAAAATTTGTAGTAAGAAATGTCCTTCATAATTGTATTTTTCAGAATGCAGTACAGTGTAATAATTAAGAGCTTAGTTTTTAATTAAGAGCCTGGTTTTTGGAGTCTAACAGATTTAAGTTTAAATTCTGACTCTGCCTTTTACTAGCTGGATAATGACATTTGGAAATTTCCATTATTCCAGTTTTTTCATATATATCCATAACAAATATCACCTATTTCACAGGATTGTTATAAATAGTAAAGAGAAAATGTAGGTAAACTTTACCTAGCATTCACCAAGCATTTTTTAAAAATGATTTCATAAACTAGCTCATTAATACTCCTCTGGTGACTGAAAGCAGATCACTAAAGGTAACAAATAGAATAGATACCTTTGGAGCATGTGGAGTTGCTTCTAAACATCCTAAAATATGGAATACTGCCTCTGAAAAGAAACCCAAATTTGGGTATTAACAGTGGCACCAATAGACCAGCCCCATAGCCTAGTGGTTAAGGGAGCCAGATCTCACATGACCAACTGTAGTTTCAGTCTCAGCCTTGGAAGCTCGAAAAACATACCAGGTGCATGTATGTATGTGCTCAAAATTGCTACAGGATGGAGAAATGGAAGAGAAGGAATTATGACATGACTGTACTCCATTAGGGGATGCTTTCTCCCTATCTCTGTCTGTCTCTCTCTCTCTCTCTCTCTCTCTCTCTCTCTTTCTCTCATGAATACACATCACCTCTCACAATTAACAAACAAACTAACAAAGAATGGCACCCACTGAGTAGTCATGGGCAATGCAAGTGTATTGAGTACCAAGGTCAAGGGCATTCAGGACACTAACTAAAACAGTCCAAAAACAAATGACACCTCCTGCCCCATGTCATCTAAGCCTTAAAAACGAAGTCAACGAGGAAGGAGAGAAAGGGTGTACTCACAGCTCAGTTAAGGATAAAATGGGTTGTACTCACATCTCACTTTTGTTTGAATCTTTAAAAAGAGAAGCAAAATTAATAGAAGTTCATTTAACTTGACCTCAAGTCTATATTCTAGTGCTATCACTGCCATTAAGTAGTTGTGTGAATTCTTATGAAACTCTTATTTTAGATTTACTCAACCACATTTTTTTTCAGCTGTAGCCAAGGCATCAAAAATAATGTTCAGATCTCTGATTGATCTGGTTTGTTTAAGGTCATCAAACATATTCTCTAAATAATTTCTATCTATCCAACTATTCTTCCATAATGCCTCATGACATAGTTTATCCTCTCTTATTTTGTCAGAATCTCTCCAAATTGTCACTCTAGCAGGTTTAATCAGAGGAGGAGGATAGTCCAGACCAGAAGCACTGAACTAAATAGCTGAGGACCATCAATGATCAGTCAACATCAAATTTTGATCTAGGAAAAATGCAATAAAAGGGAACAGGGTCAGGAATACACAGGAAAGCTCCTTCTGTCACAATCAAGGTGGAAAAGACAAAATAGTTTCTAAGTCAAGACTAAGAAAATACAAAGTCAAAGTCAGGAGAGCTAAAGGAAGACCCAAAGGCAGTTAGGCTCAAAGGCAGACAGACAGGGAAGCAGAGACAGATCACTCACAGATTAGGACCAGAGGCCTTAATGCGTGACTTCATCTTCCACCTGAACAAGGTTGACAAGTCATTCACTGCCAGTGTACTATTTACTACGTTGTCACCTACTCAGTACTCAGTATAGTAAATTACAACAGCCACTTTTTCCAATGGGAAAATAAAAGCCCTTCAATTTTTCATTGACCTTCATATTTTCCCTAAACTCTGTATATGTTTTGTATAGTGTTGCATAAATAAATCTCCAACTGGATCATTAGCTCCCTAAATGAAGAACCCTTTTTTTTTTTAAGGTTTTTGTCTTAGGGCACATGTGCTTGCTGGCAAGAGACAGACAGGGACAATGATAGGGAAAGTGAGAAATAACTCCCCGCCCCACAAGGGGGGATGGCCACATGGCAATCCCTTCTCCTCCATTCTCCTCCCAGCATCTTGAGCACGAATGCACACACACCCAGCATGAGTTTTAAGTCACCAGGTCCAGGACTTGAACTGCAGTTGGTCATGTGGGGAGTCCAGCAATGTAACCACTATGCCATCTTCTGACTGCCATGAAGAGCTCATTAAATGAATATTTATATCTTCTACCTCTCTCACATTCTATCTCAGTGACTTAATATGTTCAAAGATACTATATGTAATCAAAAGAAAAATGTTAATGTGAACACGTTGGACATTTTCCCCTCCAAAATGTTGGACCTAGAGTATTTTCATGTGAATTACATCTTTTTCTGTTTTTCTTTTTTGAGAGAGATTTTTGCTACAGGGCGTGTGTGCTCACTGGAAAGAGAGAGAGAGAGACAGGGGAATAGCCACTCTGTAATCGCTTCTCCTCATTTTCCTCTTAGGATTTTGGGCACACATGCACATGCCCAGCATGAGTTTTAAGCCACTCGGTTCAGGACTTGAACTGTAGTTGACTATGTGGGAGTCCAATAGCAACCATTATGCCGTCTGCTGGTCCCCATGTGGATTATAGCTCAACCCAACAAAACGTTGTGGTCCCAAACATTACCTGACACTGTCGGAATTCTCTACTTGGAAATTCCTCAGAATTTCCAAGGGTCGCTGAGCCAGTGCAGACTTCAGTTAAATTGGTACCAATATCACCAGTTCTATCAGTTGATGCAGAAAACTGACATGGTGAATTTTGAGTTTCATGGCTTCTTGGGCTCCATAATGGCTGTAGGAAAAAAAATGGGAGAAAATTAGAAAGCCATTGTACATTGTATTTTAACATAATTCTGACAGATTAAACCAGATTGTGACACATCACCAGGTTGTTTTGATTGAATAAGAAAATCATTTAAAAATCAACTAAAGGAATAAATGAATACACATTCATCATATTCCTTGTTCAAAAAAAGGTCATCATAAACTACTTAATTTTGTACATAAATTTTTTGAGAGCTTTTTGCTATAGGGAGCATGTGCTTGCCAGAAAGACAGAGAGAAACAGAGAGACAGAAAGTGAGAAATCACCCCCTGGGGGAATGGCCATGCCACAATCCCTTCTCCTCCACTCTCCTCCCAGGATCTTGGGCACACACGCACACGCAACCTGGCATAGGTTTAAGCTACTGGGTCCGGAACTCGAACCACAGATGACTACACAGGAGTTCAGCAACATAGCCATTATGCCAACTGCTAGTTCCTGTAACTTTTTACATAAATATTAATGTCAATGTACAGGAATAGACATTATCTTTTATTCTCATCATATTTAATTTATTTGTTAAATTTATTTATGTGGTAAGCTGATATAATGAGATCATATTTTTTAAAAAGTCCCACAATGAAAATTCTAGAAGCTTATCAAGAGCAATCCTTTGATTATATTCAAAATCAGTAAACCAAGACCTAAATAGGTAAAGCAAATCTCTAGATATAGTAAATTACAATAGCCACTTTTCCCAATGGGTAAAAAAATAAAAGATGAGGTTTTTAAAAACCAAAGATTATTTAAAATTCAAAAGAGGAATGATCCTTTCCATAGTGAGCTAATAATCACAGGCCATTTACTTTCCTAGGGAGATGTGTAAATTCTCAATATGAGCTAAGGATCTGAGCACCAAATGAAGGCAGCTAAACTTTGGGTGGTCATTTGATGTTCACATCAAAATGATGTGATCAGAAAATAGAGAAATCTCACACACGGCCTTTATTTATTTATTTTCTCTTAAAGAGGGACAGGGTGGGGTGGACAGTGAGAAAGCAAGCCACCAGGTCTAGGACCCAAACGGTAGTCGGCCATATGGGAGTCCAGCGCCCTCAACCACCATGCCACCTGCCGGTCCTTGGTCTTTCTAATGTTCTTGGATAGCTTAGGAGACTGGAGAACCAGAATATAAAAGGGTATTAAGGGGCCAGCAGGTGGTGTAGTGGTTAAAGTGCTAGACCCCCACATGGCCACCATGGTTCAAGTCCCAGACCCAGTGACTTGAAACTCATGCCAGGCACATGTGCATGCATGTCCAAAATCCTGAGAAGAGGATGGAGGAGAAAAGATTGCAGCATGGCTATCTCTCGAGGAGGTGATATCTCACGTTCTTTCTCTCTCTATCTCTGTGTCTCTGGGGGGCACATGCACCTTATAGTAAATATCTCTCTTTTAATAAAAAAAAAAAAAAACATAGTGAAGTCTCCATGTTGATTAGGAGACAAATTGTGCTAAGGAGAAGGATTAGCCTCAAATGCTTGTTCCCCTCTCAGAATATTTGAAACTGCCTGGCATTGGAAAGGAGAGCTGACCTTGATATCTCCAAAGATCAGTCTCTCAAGAATATAGATACAAACATTCTAAATGAAATTACAGTAAAATTAAATTTTAAAAATGTAAAAATATGAAAAGATTATGATCAAGTGAGGTCTATTTTAGGAAAGCAAGTTAGTTTAATATTCAGTACTATAGATCAAATTCATTATATTAAGGGAAATAGAGGGAATGTGGATAAAAAAGGAAAAATCATATGAACATATCAAAATATATAGAAAAATCTTTTGACAAAATTTTCCAAATTCATGGGAACCAGCAGTTAGCATAATGGCTATGTCGCTGGACTCCCACGTAGTCGACCGTGGTTCGTGTCCCGGACCCGGTGGCTTAAAACTCACGCCGGGTGCGTGTGCGTGCGTGCCCAAGATCCCGAGAGGAGAATGGAGGAGAAGGGATTGCGGCGTGACCATCCCCCCTGGGGGGTGATTTCTCGCTTTCTGTCTCTATGTCTCTCTCTGTCTTTCTGGCGAGCACACGCGCCCTACAGTGAAAATCTCTCAAAAAAAAAAAAAAATTCCAAATTCAGAAACAATGCAAGATGTCTATTCTCACCATTTTCATTCTATATTACACTGGAGGGCCTAGCCAGTGCATTAAGTCAAGAAAAGAAAAACATACACTTCAAAAAAGAAGATATAAAACCTTCCCAATAATCATGTGAAAAGTATCTCAACTCATCAGAAAAATACAAATCAAAATGACAATTAAATACTAGTATACACCCATAAAATATGAATACAATTTAAAAGACTAAAACCTTGGGACCAGCAGTTAGTGTAATGGCTGTCACTGGACTCCCACATAGTTGTCCGCGGTTTGAGTCCCAGACCCAGTGGCTTAAACTCATGCCGGATGCGTGCGTGTGCATGCCCAAGATCCCGAGAGGAGAATGGAGGAGAAGGGATTGCGGCGTGGCCATCCCTCCCGGGAGGTGATTTCTTGCTTTCTGTCTCTCTGTCTCTCTCTATCTGTCTGGCGAGTGCACGCGCCCAAAGCAGAAACCCCCCCCCCCCCCAAAAAAAAAAAACGAGAAAAATAATTTAAAAAGACTAAAAACCTTAAAGTATTAATAATGACAAAGCCAAATAAATCCTCACGCATTGCTTATTTCCTTTCATTTTGGAAAACAGTATTTACTAATGTCAAATATACCTATTTACAAGTCCTGCTTCAGACCAACATCCCATGTGGCATCTTCAGCCCCAACCACTGACTGTTACAAAGCCTTTACCTGACATGCCTCAGTGAAGAAAGTACTTTCTCATAGCAGACTTGGTTTCAGCCAGTGCATTGCAGTCTCTGGACAGAGTTTCAGTCAGGAACTCAGTCTCACCTTTCCCTCTCCTCACTCTGAGCCGATCATGCTCTTAAGAATATCTGTATTCTAAGCCTAGATGTTTCTATTTGCAGGCCTTGTTTGGTAAATGGCGTTGTTGGAGAGCTTCAGTAAAGACACTGTTCAGTGCATATGTGGAGACCTCCTTATTGGGGGCCTTGAAGACTGTTTTCTCCACTCTGATCTAATACTCAGTTCTTTTTAACTCTGTCTCTTTCTTCTTCTAGCTTCCAGAGCCATAAAATGGCAGAAGCCTTTTGTTCAGGGCTCACTTAACAATGAGATGATCCTCTTCTGCACTGATTCACCTAAACTTTACCCAGTACTATTCCATGGAGAAAAAAATATGGGACATTATGGCCCTGGCATCCTTTCCCCTTTGGCCTCATGCTATACTACTGGTGAATAAGGGCTTCATTGTCACTTTCAGTTTGACTCAAGATCCTAATTGACCACCTGGTCACTGAGTAGCTCTCAACAACTATTTTATGGTACAGTCATTGTGTTCCTACAGAAATATTCAAGAGATGTGAATGCATATGTCCAACATAAGCCATGGACAAGGAAGTTCTGAGCTGCTTTATCTGTAAAAGTCAAAAATTGATACCCAAATGTCCATCAACAGGAAAATGAACACATGACAGCTTTATTTATGCAAATGAAATATTTTACAGTAATAAAAAAACAAAGAATCAGTGACATAGATATAATAATGAGCAACATAACTGCACAGAAAAGAATACACACTACATCATTTTATATTTGCACAAAGTTTAAGAAAATGAAAACTAAACTGTGGTATAGAAGTCAGAAGAGTGGTTTTCTCCAAAAGAGTAGTTTCCCCTAGTCAGTGGCAACTAACCGGGAGCAGGTACGGGGCATCTTCTGGGTGTTGCCCAGATTCTAGAGTTAGAGTTTTGTGGTGGTTACGCAAGCATATGTGTGATGTAGATATGTATATATGTGTGTGTATAAAACTTCACCAAGCTGGGGAACCAGCAGTTAGCATAATGGCTATGTCGCTGGACTCCCACGTAGTCGACCGCGGTTCGCGTCCCGGACCCAGTGGCTTAAAACTCATGCTGGGCGCGTGTGCGTGCGTGCCCAAGATCCAGAGAGGAGAATGGAGGAGAAGGGATTGCAGCATGACCATCCCCCCTGGGGGGTGATTTCTCGCTTTCTGTCTCTATGTCTCTCTCTGTCTGTCTGGCGAGCGCACGCGCCCTATAGCGAAAAACCTCTCCAAAACAAACAAACAAAAAAACAAACTTCACCAAGCTGTACATTTCATACGGGTTTGCTTTACGCATGTTTTACAGAAAAATGTATTATATCTTAATTCTTTTACTTTTGAAACAATGGGTACATTAAGAATGGACCTTGGCCCATGTTGATGATGCGCATTGCCAATACGCTGTGCTCTACAGGTTGGCCCCACAGGGTTGGCCTGATTTTATTCCCAGGCCATCCTAAAGGCCAGGTACAAGGGGCAGCACTTATAATCCCAGAAACTGAAAATGCTGTGGTAAGAAGATTGTAAGCTCAAGGCTGGCTAAGGCAACATACTGAGACTCTGTCTAAAAAGGAGCCAGCGATGGTAGTGTAAACCTGTAGTGCCAACTGACAGGCTGAGGCAAGGAGATTGCAATAGAGCAAAACTCTGTCTTTAAAAATGAAAAGAAAAAAGACTTTAATGTGTAGAAATTTTAAAAAGTCATTTAGGAGGTGGGGAGAACCAGGATAGAATGCAGAACAAGACAAAATAATCTCACTATACTACAAACGGAAAAAGACACAGCCTCCCTGAAGTGAGGAAAGTAAAAAGGTGCTGACCAAAGGAACTTTGAGAATAAGTGGGGTCTATTACAACAAAGGCAGAAGAAACCAGATAAGGCACTGCATTCTAGTCACTACATGTGCTTTCTCCAGGGTACAAGTGAGCAGTCTGCCACCACCTCACCTGCATACCAGAGCAGAACTCAGTAAGTGGATGGAAGATGGTAGGGCCAGGTTTCTCATTGTTGGAGTGAAAATTTATAGAAAAGCAAGGGGAAAAGGCTAGAATGATTACCACTGAAGACAGAATCAGCTCATGTTGGGACCAGCAGTTAGCGTAATGGCTATGTCGCTGGACTCTCATGTAGTCAACTGCAGTTCGAGTCCCGGACCCGGTGGCTTAAACTCATGCCGGGCGCTTGTGCGTGCGTGCCCAAGATCCTGAGAGGAGAATGGCGAAGGGATTGCAGCATGGTCATCCCCCCTGGGGGTGATTTCTCGCTTTCTGTCTCTCTGCCTCTCTCTGTCTTTCTGGCGAGAGCACGCTCTCTATAGCAAAAACCCCTCAAAAAAAAAAAAAAAAAAAAAAAAATCAGCTCATGTCTAGGTTAATAGAAATACAAATGGTTACATATAGAAATATTTACAGATATGTGTATATGTAAACATGTCTCCTTGCCTTGTCAGCTGAGACGACCCAAAAGCAAAAATAACAGCAGTAGCAATGAGCATATCTAGCATTCAGATTTTGGTTGTACCATTCTCCATTCAAACAAAATAGAGCTTCTTGGAGAAATGGCTGCTTCTAGGCCCAGGACAGGAAATAGATGGGATCAGCCTGAGCATCTTGAAGTATTAGAGAATAAGGAGTCCCCTCCCAGCATGACCCCCAAAGAGCCACAAATACAGAGTATATCAAAAGGATACAGAAGCCAAGTAGAAGCACTCCCAACATTGAAACTTGAAACATTTAAGAAAAAAAAATCAAATAAGTACTGCTGGATTATAACCCAAAGTAAAAAAAAAATCGATCATGCTAATATAATTAAGTTCTTATATAAGCAAATAAATAAATGAGAATCTCTCTTGAAGAATTCCAAATGATTTATATAGATACTCCACTCTCCAAGAATATAACTCTCCACTTCTTAAATGCAGGCTGCATTTTAGTAATTTCCTTGCAAAGACTACAGTAATGTAATGAGCAGGGTAACTTCATAGGGAAGAAAGTTGACAAACACTAATTTGGCCAGAAAATTACAACAAAATTCATTTTACAAGCTGCAGTGATGCACAGGAATTGAATATATAAAATAAATTAAATAATAAAAAATAAAAGATACTGACACCAACAGTGCTAATCCATATTGGCAGTATATACCCTTGATAAGATCTGGTGAGAACTGCACTCTACCTCTGTGATCTTCACCCATATCTCTAGTCTAACCAAAAAAAAAAATCATAATTGAGAGAAATTCAGAAAAATGGCTGACCAATACACTTCAAATTTTTTTCTAGACAGTTAACACCCAAGTCTACATAATACATTTTAAAATCATAATTTGATAATATAACCAAAACCAGAATTTTTAGCTTATGTTTGCGTTATGGTAACTATGGAGCACTATTTGAACTTGTTTTATATTCTTACCCCAAATATTGCTAAAGTCTTAGACTAGTGAATATTTAAAATAAAATTTTCAACTACACATATATTGATATGAAGAAAAAAATACACGTTTCTTATTAATAATTAGTAATAGAATAACTAAAAACTGGGCTTCACGTAAAACTTTTAAAATTGCTTTTTAGTAAGAATTGTTGCAAATTTTAAAAAAAGAGTTGCATCTATATTGAAAATAAGACTCTATAGATTATCAGAACATCACAGAAATGCAATCAACACTCACCAGCTTGTTTCCAGAGTGTTCAATATTCACTACGTATTTCCCATGTTTTCTTTCCATTCTTGAGCTGCCGATATCACAAGCTTAGCTCCAAAAACATTGTTCACCCTGTTCATTGCCCTTTATACCTACAATCTTGAGAAATAATTGAGTTATTAGTATTAAATCTAGTATGAGACATCAGGGCCAATGTGGATTAGACTAAATAATAACTATTCTTCATATGGGATCCACCTTAAAGGAAGAATTGGGGTGTTAAGCAATTATGTAAAGACAAAGAAGGTAATCCCACCTCTGTGAGTACACTCTCAGTACTACTACACCAGACAGCCTGCCTAGTAGAAAGAAACTATAATCATATACAATTCTCCCCTCTCTCCCCCATTACCTCATCTCACAGGACCCTTCCTTCTGACTTCAGGAAGAGCCAAGGCATAATTCTAAGTGAATGTTGCTCCTTTTTAACTAGATGTGATTATCTTTTGCTTTCATGGGCAACAACTTTTAGGTATTCATGACCCATTTTTCCTCGTCTGACCTTGTATTCTTTCCCATGTTCTAAAACTTTTCTAGTTTATTCTGTCTCTCTGCTTCTGGAAAAAACTAATCTGATTTGGTTTAGACTTCCTCAAGTCCCAATCCAGCACAAATTGTTAATCTGATGAATGAGTCTTTGTGAATGTATTCACCTGAGTCCCTGGGTTCCATGTGACATGGCTACCCAGACCATTATATCTGAGGTGTTCATGATTTAGTAACAAGCACATGGACAGGCAAAACTCTTCCAACTACTGCTTATTGTACTAAAAAGCAAAAGCTTTTTTTATCAGTAGAAAGTTTTTGTCAGGACCTAAAAGACAATTGGCCAAAATTCAAAAATAATTTTTAACCTCTAAAATAAATAAGTTATGGGAACTAGCAGTTAGCACAATGGCTATGTCGTTGGACTCCCACGTAGTCGACCGTGGTTTGCGTCCTGGACCCGGTGGCTTAAAACTCACACCGGGCGCGTGTGCGTGCATGCCCAAGATCGAGAGAGGAGAATGGAGGAGAAGGGATTGCGGCGTGACCATCCCCTCTGGGGAGTGATTTCTCGCTTTCTGTCTCTCTGTCTCTCTCTGTCTGTCTGGCGAGCACACGCGCCCTATAGTGGAAAAAAAAAACCCTCCCCCCAAAAAATGTTATCAATTGGCTCTCAAAATATCCAAGGAACCCCAATTGGTACAGAGAGTTGTTTGTAAAAAATTAGTACAGAAAGTTGTTTGTGGAAAACAACTTTTAGGTACTTAAGTAAGTAGTAATTAGTTCACATATATTTCTAGCACACAAAGTAACAAAGAAAGAGTGGTTGTGTACTTCTGCCAAAAAAAATTAATAATAATAAATAGAGAGTCTCATGTAGCAAAATTTATCTGAATAAATGCCAATTGGACTTCAAAGATAAGAATCACCTGATTAATAGCATTGCAAAAGGTCTGAGAGATCCTGTAGTTCAGCCATGTAATTGTAAGGTTAAGGAATTTTGTTCCCAAAGAGAGAAAGTGATAAAAATCAGTGGTGTGGTGGAACCCTACTTTTGTTCAGCCTAGTGTCTTCTCCACAACTAGCTTAGAAATGACAATGTGGAAAAATGGACGGTCTCGTTGGAAGTCAAAGAAATGTCCTTTTGAAAATAAAGATGAAGATTTTAAAGACATAGAGTTAGAAAAATCCTGGATGAGGTGCCAGTTACATATCTGACACAACCTAAGACTGAACCAGATTCTCATGAGCCAGATCTGGGAGTTTGACTTTTGGTCCTATGTAATATTCATTCAAACTATGTTCTTGAATTGGTTTACTATGCAGTGATTCCAAGGGTGGTCATGGAGTATCTTACTACCTTTGGAAGAAAATTGTCTGTGAAAAAAAAAGCAAAACTATTTTTTTTAATTAAAGAAAAGGTTAAATTTTTAAATTCCTTATTTATTCAACAAGCTTTTGACATTTCCACTGTACCCAAGTATTGTACAGGACTGAGTGTTCAATGGCAAAAGTCCAGATTTCTGCCCTCCTGGAGTACAGTGAAACATATATTATGTATTAAAATTTTGTTTTATCTTTTCTAAAATTCTTTTAGAAATACATTCTTTAGCAAAAGTGCCCCTTGAAATTCACTGAAGCAAAGTAAAATGCTCAAGCGCCTAGAAAATGAAAAAGGCTTGAAAAAGCTCTGGAAGAGATTTCTTCCAGGAAAGAGTAAGACAATGCTTTATGCCTCTATGCTCGAACTAAGCCAATGAAACTGTAGTTTGGGGGACCTTATAAGCAGAGTGATCATATAATTTATAAGCTCTTCAGAAACACCTTTAAAAGCAAAGAGAAATTGTATTAACAATTACACAGAGACAACAGTATCTCATGTAAACCAGGACATGGGGTACTTAGTCAAAAGAAACTCAAGTGAATTGGACGATCATTAGTACTAAACATGACCATTGTATAAGTCAATGAATTTAAAAATTAATGTAATTATCTCTAACAAACACATATTTCAATTGAATGGAATACATATTTTACATGACTTTTTAAAATGTAATATAATATTGTGGTACTGAGATACATATATTTAAATTTTTAATATGTATTTTTTCTCAAAAAAAAAAAAAAAAGCAAACCAGCAGTTAGTGTAATGGCTATGTTGCTGGACTCCCATGTAGTCAACCATGGTTCGCGTGCTGGACCCGGTGGCTTAAAACTCATGCCGGGCACGTGTGCGTGCGTGCCCAAGATCCCAAGAGAAGAATGGAGGAGAAGGGATTGCAGCGTGACCATCCCCCCTGGGGGGTGATTTCTCGCTCTCTGTCTCTATGTCTCTCTCTGTCTCTCTGGCGAGCGCACGCGCCCTATAGCAAAAACCTCTCAAAAAAAATTTTTTTTAATATGTATTTTTAAAGTTTATTTATGTTTTCATTAGAGAGAGACAGAAAGATAGTGAGATAGTCACCATCAATAGCGTCCTCATGCTACAATTCTCTCCCACCCTCAGTAAACCTGGATCTTGGGTGTGTACACACACCAGGCATGTAGAGAGAAGCCCAGGACAGGAACCCTGGGCTTCCCCATGAAAATCCAGTTCCATTACCACTGCACCACGCTCTGGCCCCACATATTTAAATTTTAAGTGCTCAAATAAATACCCAGTTAGAGAATGAAATAGTGGTTACCACAGGTGGGAGATAGAAAAGAGACTATAAGTCAAAAGATACAAAATAGCAGATATATAAGATGAATAATTCTAGAGAGCTAACGTACCATATGAGGACTAAAGTTAATGAAATTATATTGATTAAGGAATTATTTTGTTAAATAAGTAGATTTCATCTGCTCTTGACATTAAAAATAAATAACTTTGTTCTGCTTTACTACAGTAACCATTGTACTCTATGAATGTATATGTATTCCTTAACATCATGTAAGCCTCAAATATACACAATACATTTATTTTTAAAAACAAATAATTAAATATGATAAATATATTTTCTGTGGAGTCCCAGAGCCATCAAGTAGGTGAAATTCCACCAATGCACATGATTATTTCAACAATATATACACAGCCTTCTACCACTAACTGAACAATATCCCGGTCCCACACTGCTATGCCAAATATCTTGTAGGGAAGCTCTTTATATCTGCAGCATTTTAAGCCAAAAGAATTTGGAAGCCTGTATTAACTGAAAATGGTTGACAACCTCTTAACAATGAGTTCTTTTAGTGTAGCAAAAAGAAAGCAGTCTGTTAATAGAAGCCATCTATCATGATAATCACATCATAGTCTCAAAGATTACAACAACATTGATTTATCAATCATGTTACCCACATCAAACAGTTCTGTGCCTCACATTTCACCATGATCTGACAGTAATCAACCCACCTCTGTATATTTGCTTTGGCCTTTTAGTATGATGAGAATAATCTGTCAGCTACAGCTCACTTATCTTAAGCAATTTTAAAAAATAATTATATTTTTCATTTCATTTATTTCTTACTTTAATTTGACCAGAGAAAGACAGAGAGAGTGAGAGGGAAAATGCGAAAGCAAGCTGCCAGATCCAGGACTCCAACCACAGTCAGCCACGTGGGAGTCTAGCGCCTTTAACCACCATACTACCTGTTTGCCCCTCTTTAGAAATTTTTCAAAAGACAGGACACTACTGCAGTTCATCATATTTTGTTGAGTGATTAAGTAACCAAATAGATACTAGAACTAAAAGACTTCAGTACAGTATTTAGATTTACATTCCCCATTAACTTTTTTTTTTTTCTGGTGAGTTTTTTTTGTTTTTTTTTTTTTTTTTTTTTTTTTTTTTTTTTTTCTTTTTGGGGCCTGGCCTCCCACACTGCAATCCCTTCTCCTCCATTCTCCTCTTGGGATCTTGGGCACGCATGCACACATGCCCGGTGTGAGTTTAAGCCACTGGGTCCGGAACTCGAACCGCGGTCGACTACGTGGGAGTCCAACAACATAGTCATTATGCTAACTGCTGGTCCCCCCATTAACTTAAACTTGAAAAGATCACTGCTCCCAACATGTGGAAGTTTTTATTAAGTCAAAGTCAATCAGTACAATGACTATGCAAAATAAATACATAATAGATAAACAAGAAAAAAAAATCAAGTGGGAGAGTGGAAAAAATAAAACTATTGGCAAATTTGTTCAAAAAGTCACCTCTCTTGCACCTCTCCAACCAAAAATATATAAGTGGCTTAAATTGGGAGGTTATTTTTCCTTGATGTAAGAAGACAACGGAAGGGCAGTGCAAGTGTGGGTGAGAGGTAGGAAAACAAAGGTTTCATCCCTCGCTAAAGGATGTCACTGGGGCACACTGAATGGGTGCTCCCGTACACTGGGTGGCCTCTGACTCAGCCTATCTTGTCATTAATGTTATTGACATTTCTTGTGGAGGGAGGCCTCTTCCAGTGCATACCACACTGATCATATCTAATCCTCCTAATACCTTCCCAAATTAAGTATCATTACCCCATTTTCCTGATGAAATGCTAAGGCATTTAGTGATACTTTGTGAGTCTCAAGATAAGTTTGTGTCTCCCCATTCATTCACTCAAGAAGTGGTTATTCAAGTTCTACTTAACTCACTGTCACGTTAGAGAAAAAACTGGCGGATGAAGAAAAGGAAAGATATTTAGAAACTTAATATCTTATGGATAGATAAAAAATAAAAAGTCAACTACAGACTCCACTGCCACACCTCAGAATATATCAATAAACAACACTGTGGTTTACCGGCCGCAAGAAAGGGATGGTGCTGATGCCTGGAAGACTTGCCCAGTAGTGAGAGGAGGATGGGATTTATACTTATATTACATTATTAGATTACATGACATCAAATTACATCATCTGACCATGGTTATCAGGGTCTAGCATCTGAATAAATGAGACTGCAGTCCATAGGAATGGGGACCAAAAAACAAGGCAAGGATTCCAACCCTGTTGGGGAACTAAGAGAAACAAGCTAGTTAGTAAAATAGGATTCAGAAGGAAAACCCTGAAGAATGTCAGATCTACAGAGTCACAGAGAGAGTTTGCACTATGAACACTTAAGTCATAATTATGTTATCATATCTGCAGCACTATTGGAACTTGGGATAAGTCCCAACTCCCAGACCACAATGAGAATACCAGTCATTCACACCTGTTGTAGCTCTCCACTTTCATCATCTAAGATTGCACTTTTAGGACTTCTTGAAGTCAGGCTTATTCTGAGTAGAGCTGTGAGCAGAAGAGAGATGAATCACTTTGAAGTGGGAGCATTCAGAATCGATGGATCATAAACCATGATCAATGACCACAAACAAACCAGCTTTCATTAGCCTGAGTCCCAGAATGAGGACAACAATAAATGGAGCAATGCTGACAGGTGAGCAGTAATGGGCAAGTAGTGTGAGCCACAAACAAACCTAAGTCATGTGGGTAGCATGCAGTCTTTATCATTGCTATATCTCTAGCCTTGGCACAGAGTGACCCCTCAGCAAACATCTACTGAATAAACACACGAAATAATTTCTATGCCTGTAACATATTTTACAGCTTAAAGAACCTTTAGAGAAACTTAATAATTTGCCTAAGGCACCAAAAAACAATGTTGCGGATTTGAAACTTGAATATTGATCAGTCTTGTCTAGGACCCAGGTGTTCCCTCTAGGTCTGTGGTTGGATCATTCATAAGCCATGAATTAGCAGAACCTCGGGGGGGGGGGTATATTGACTCACAGTCATTCTCTGAGAGAGAATAACTCTGTCTTCGATAGTTTGTGCTTTTAAAGCAACTAGAAGTTCTACAGGTCACACTCAACATCTTTCAGAACTGATTCAGACCCACCAACAACAGCATCCAAACCTGCACCAAAATTAATCAAAACAAAGTCCCAAGACATTCATAACATTAGAAAGGATTTAAAATGCAGAGCAACAAAGAATCTTAACATTACCTAATTTTGATCTTGAAATGAAAAGAGAATACCAGGTTTGGTGTGTTTTTTAAATTAAGAGTACTAGATAAGAGCTGATTAACCGGCAATAATCAGACAGTGTCCAGTGGCAGCTGTGGCGTGACGTTTTGTTACTGTGTAGTTGGGCACACACTTCCATTCATGCATGCACTCAATAGCTCTTTGCTGAGCCTTCTTCTGTGCTAGGCCTGGGTTGAGCACCTCATGAGTATTTTCGTATTTAATCCTTGCAACTGCATTACAGGCAGGTAATACCATCATTTCTATTTCATACATAAGGAAACTGAGCTTCTGAGGGGTGGGGATGTGCTCAGGGTCACAGAGTCAGTGAGTAATTGAGTTCCAGTTTCCCTCCTAGCAAACTTCTGCTCCCCTTCAAAACCCAAAGTAAAGGTTCCCCTGAGTTGTAGCCTTTCCACACGACCTTAGGCAGGGCTTCCCTCTCTTCTGCTCATTCTTATCACCCTCAGGTTTGCCTCTAAATTCCTCTTAGGTCAAGTAATTCGTGAAGATATATTTTTGTACTTGTCTTTCTTTCTAAAATTTGAGCTCCTCACAGTGAGAAATAATGAAATTTTGTGTGTGTGTTTTATAAAGAATGATTTTATTTAACTTTATTTATTAATTTGTTTTAATTTGACCAGAGAGGGACAGAGTGAGAGGAGGCAGGTAGTGGTGGTGGGGGGAAGACTAATAAAGCAAGCCCCCAGGTCTAGGACTTGAACTGTGGTCGGACATGTGGTAATCCAGTGCCCTTAACCACCATGCCACATGCAAAGCCCAGTGTGTGTTGTTTTATTATTTTTTTTATCATTACCTTTTGGTTAAAACCTCAGTAAATAAACTAAACAAAATACAAAGTATAAACTCCTGACATCCACATGCCCAGAAAATTTAATTGAGAAAGGCTTTTCTTCCTTTTTTTTTTTTTTTTTTTTGCTCTCCCATTTTTGGCAAGAATGATTCAGGATTAAATAAAATGTGAAAATTAATTATTACAGTTAAAATTAGGGAGAAAACAAAAGTGCTCCTCTCAGAGGACAGGGTTAAATGATCTCTAGCCTTCTCTTCTCTGAGGGTCAGGTACTATGCAAAAATATGGTGACATAAATATATATATTATTTATGTATATTATGTATAATATAACATATATTATATATTATATTTCATATATATATGTGTGTGTATACATATATGTATGTGTGTGTATATATGTATAAAACCTTAACTTACTGTGATGTTGTATTCCCAATAAACCCATCATGACATGAAAATATCGTATGAACCAAAAATGCATTTATTTCACTGAACCTACAGAATTTCACAAGTTAGCCCAGCCTCTCAGGCCCGACTCACCAGATGCGCCTCCAGTCTCGGGGTGGAGCTGCTCACTTTCTCTGGGTAAGTGCTATACCGTGCAATCCAGGTCAGCTGCATGAAAAGAACTTGCTCCAGGGATTAAGGAGGAGCTGACGAGAGAGGAAAACCCAAGACACAAGAATTACCACAGATTTGAGTGTTCGGGCTATAAATCCTGGATGTAAGACTCATTCTTTTAGTTGCTTCCATGACCTGCATTCAAAATATTGGCCACAAAGCCCGTCCCCTAGCCCAGGACACTTAGAAACTGGCATCTTTATATAATAGAGCCTCCCAGCCCTGATCATGAAGTAGGAGGGAAAGGCAATTGTATCCCAAACCTAAGAAAAGAGAGTCATTTCTTTACATTTTTTTAGGGTCCTCAGAAAAGTCATGATGCATTTTTGCATAATAGCAAACACTTAACCCTTACAGTGCTAGGCAAATGTTCTAAGCCTTATACAAAAATGATCTGATTTTATCTTCAGAACAGTCTCAGGAAATATTTTCTTGATGTTACAAAGGAACTAGGCACAGACATTAAGTGGCTGACTAAAGTCATGCAGCTAGAAGATAACAGAGTTGATGTATATACCGCTGGTTCTCCTTCAGAATCTCTTCTTTTAAGCACTTACCATGGTGTCTCCTATTTTAATATAGCATAATATTTTTATATTAAAAAGTTCCTAAATTCCTGAAATGTTGGGAACATTTTTAATAATCCTTTCAATTGTTTTTTTTTTTTTTGGAGAGATTTTCACTACAGGGCGCGTGCGCTCACCAGACAGACAGAGAGAGACACAGAGACAGAAAGCGAGAAATCACCCCCCGGGGGGATGGTCACGCTGCAATCCCTTCTCCTCCATTCTCCTCTCAGGATCTTGGGCACGCACGCACACGCGCCCGGCGTGAGTTTTAAACCACTGGGTCCGAGACGCGAACCGCGGTCAACTACGTGGGGCTATAGGGTGCGTGCGCTCGCCAGACACACAGAGAGAGACAGAGAGACAGAAAGCGAGAAATCACCCCCCGGGGGGATGGTCACGCTGCAATCCCTTCTCCTCCATTCTCCTCTCAGGATCTTGGGCACGCACGCACACGCGCCCGGCGTGAGTTTTAAACCACTGGGTCCGAGACGCGAACCGCGGTCAACTACGTGGGAGTCCAGCGACATAGCCATTACGCCAACTGCTGGTTCCCATAATCCTTTCAATCTTAATGATTCCTTTCTGCCTGTCCCCTAGCTCAAGAGAGTCCCTTACCCTGAGTTTCCTGAAGCTGCCCCAGGGGCTTCCCTGGGTGAAGTCTCTCTAGCTACCAGCTCATACAGTATTAGTTTCCTCATCAAACTTTGTTACATATACTCTTCATGTCTACTTTTTATCAGTTTCCCAGCAGGCTGAGTTCCAACCCCTCTGCCTGTCTGTCAAAGCTCAGCAAGCTGCATCACCTGTTCATGGTATACTAAGAATCCCCTCCTACAACATGCAATTTCAGCCATGTCAGGCCCCTCTCACTAAGTACCTGGGGAACTCTCTTAAGAAGGTTTCAGAGAAAGCTTCAGAGCTATAGCCATCCCTGAAATAGAAGCCAAAGTGCTACAGAAATACCTAGACTTCATCACATTTTAGCAGTAGGACCTCAGTCAGCTGGTTAACCTCTCTGTGCCTCAGTTTCCTAATTAAAGTAGAAAAATACTTTCTAGGATTGTTCTGAGGGTTAAATCAACTGATTTTGATTTTCGATTTTTGAATAGATAGAAAATGAAGGACATCCCAAGCAAGGCAAGGGAGCACCAGTAGGGAAGGAAGGAAACTAAAACTAAGAGGGTGGCCCCCAGGTTCTGAGTTTTTAATTTCTCTCAAGTGTGGCCCTTCTGTTTCAGTTTCCAATCTGAACCTTTGAATCAAAAGCAAAACTGAAATTTTCTCCCTTTGGGTCTCTCTCTCTCTCTTTGTAAAGTTTATTTCTTCATGTGTGAGAGAGACAATGAGAAGGAGAGACAGCTCTGCAACAGGGTCTTGATGCCATTATTTATCCAGAGCATAAGCCAGCCAGATCATGGGCATGCATGTTGGGTGTCCTCAGAGAGATATCTAGATGTGAACCTGGAAACTTCCATGGGGATCAGCCTCTCAGGGTGTTGCATTTTCACCTCTGCAATATCATTTGAGTCTCTTTAACAAGGGTGTGGGTAGAAGATTATAGGAGGTGGGGTAACATCAGATATTCTTCTTTGGAGACTTAAGTCCACAATCACGTTCAGGGAAAGAACAACCAAACTCATGAATCATGGTTGTGTAGCACACAGTTTTCTTCATCAGGATAAAGATAAATACTGGTTTGAGAAAAATAAACAAGTTTGTCCTAATTATACTTGATTTAAACATTAATTATTTTTTATTACATTCATCAGCAAATTTCAGAATCTTGCATTTTAAATCCCTGAAACCAAGTTCAACTATTTTAATTCCTCATATTAATAATAAGGTTTGAGTCTCCTGATTGACAATGTCTTCATGACAGAGGAATCAGTGCAACCAAAATTTTGTGTGAATTGGCTAATGCTATTTCCAGTTATGTATATCAATCTGTTTTCAACATTTAGCTTTGTCAATTGTTTCTCCTCTATTAGTCATTTCTATTCACAAGCCATAAACTTGATCATAATGAGGAAGATAAATCCTACCCATTCTTTTAAGACCTTTTATTTTCTGAAACATATTCTCTCTTAATTTTTCTAACAAAATATGTCTAATTAATATCTATCTCCTTATTTCATGTTTAGGGCCAAAGTTTAAGTAACAGAGCTTTCATAGTCATCGACAACAATTATTGGATTCAAAAGAATTTTAAGAGAGTCAAAAGGACTTTTTTCATGTCAGTAGCAACAGTAGCAGCTAACTGATGGCAGTCACAACTTCAATGGTCTATGTTGTATTGATTTTCATGGAGGTCACGCTGTGCCAGTAAGAGGCTCAGCTATTCCAGTGGGTCAAGCAGTGTGCTTGTCACTGAATGAGGTTTTGAGAATAGAGCTTAGAGATTTGTCTTCCTTCCTCCATTACTTACCAGTTACACTGTCAGCATCCTTGTGATTACTGTACTCACACATGTTTAAAGAATCACAATGACCTGTATGAACTGTTTTCTATTTGCTAAAGAGAGATGAAGTAAATACACAGTAAAAGAAAATATTTTCCAGAATGTAGAGATAATAACTGCTAATATGTTATGCTAGTATTTTATAGTTTCTAACTTCTTCCTTGCAAGTCATGCATATATAAGGAAAAAAGAAATGTTGACTCACACAAAACCCCTATAATTATGTTTGACAATTCTGACTGAGCATGAATACTTGGGTGTGAATTAGGTTTGCACTTTCCATGTTGTTCTGGCAATACTTTAACTGTGGTCAGCACTCTGGCTAATTTGGCTGAAGAAAAACTTGAGAGGGTCAGCTCTGTAGCCCAGTGGTTAAGGGAGCTGGATCCCAAATGACCAACTACAGTTCAAACACCAGACCTGGTGACTTGAAATATACCCCAGATGTGCCCCAAATCCCAACAGGATGGAGAAATGCAAAAGAAGAAATTGTGACATGGCCATACCCGTTGGGGATGCTTTCTCCAATACTTTCTTTTTTTCTCTCTCTGTCTGTTGAGTGCATGCACCCAATGCCATTTTGAAAAAGGAAAAAAAAAAAAAGAAAGAAAGAAAAAGAAAAAACAACTTGAGAAACAAAGGAGCTAAACTAATCAAAATATCACAGAGAGGCTTCCTGAAGTAAAAGTACTATTTTAAAAAGAAAATAGCCTTGAAATGCCTGCATTCTAAAACTCATCAGCTTCACGTGCACTAAGCAAGGGCTTCTTGGTTTGCACTGAGAAAATGAATAACTATTGGACTCACTATTAAAGAAACCAATTAGCAGAGATGTTATATTCCTCCTAGCCCACTGCTCTGCACACCTGCACACTAGGTATTTGGTACTAAGTTCATGCTTAACTACTGCCCGAGTACCAACCCTTTCTCTGAGATTCTTGCCCCTCATTTTCCCCTTAACACTACTTTCAAATTCATACTCATAATTCAGGCTCTTATTCAAACATCCCCAGACAAGTTTCACCCCTCAGTTATCTCATCTTATTATAGTTTATATGATAAAATGTATGACTTAATACTTAAAGGATATTTTATCTCAGTTGGTTACTATATACCTTGGCTCCTTAACTAGTTTGTAAATATGTTGAGAGTAAGACTAAGATTTATACAATCTTAAAATCTATAAGTAAGTATTTGCTTATCTGATAGACTGCAATTTACTATGTGTGTCCCCAGCAGATGTAGTGGGAGGAATGAAGGAGCTGTGTCAAAACGTGCTGATGGGCTCTGAAAGCTGGATGAATTTTCAAGCTTACCTTGAATCTACAATCGCTAACATGCTCTGTCTTCTGTCCCACTGTTCTGGGTCCTCTCAGTCCCCTTTAATCCAGTACTTTAATCCAGTAATTTGGAGGAAATCCTGGTTTGTTTTCAACGATGTCAATTATAATTGTGTGCTGGATGACGGGTTCAGGACAGGCCTTCAGCTGTGACCTGCTTGTGAAGGTTGATGCACTCAGGAAGGGAACAAACCCACAGTCTCCCTCCTCCGTAGGATACCAACCATCCCAGGGAATCCAGATCTGAGCGGTCAGAACAGGGACAAAGACCCTTAATCTGATGTCTTCCTAGACATGTCTGAAAGGCAGTTTCTGTTGCTAGGACATTCTCCCCTTTGTTTTCTGTGCTCCTGTTACGACTATATTGTCTGCTACAGTTTTGGATTACTTCTTACCAAAGAGAATCAAAATGTTTTATGGGAGAGTTTTTTTTTTCCAGTGTCTGATTTCTATGTTCTTTGTTCCACTGCCAAGTTCTTTCTGAGATGAAATTGTGAAGTCACTTCCAGAAGTCTAAGGTTATGGCTTATACTTGTTCTTATTATTATAATGTTTTTGTTGTCATAAACTTTACACCAGTCATAGAATCGCACATTCTAAAAACAATAGGGGATTAAACATAACCTTTTGACTGGCAAACTTACATAAATTAAACCAGCAGTTGTATTAGTTTCTCTTAAAATAGTTAGATTTTCTAACCTCTTCTGCTTTAGTAATGAATGCTGTAAGAGAAAACTGAAATTGTTTTACTGTCTTTCTCACCACCTGGAATTTATAGGGCAGGCATCTTTGTCTGTTTTCCTTAGTAATGTATCCCAAATTCTAGAAAAATTTCTGGCAAATAAAGGAAATTATAAAGAATTGTTGCTGAATGTAGGTAACTTTTCCCAACTCTATTAATATTTTTTGTCTATTTTTAGCCCAGGAAAGTTTCTGGAATGTGTATATTTCCACTTATGGTTTATATGTTTGATTTTTATTTAAAAATTAAAATCAATTACTTATTCCAAAAAATATAACTTATTCTCATAGAACTACATTATGTTAACAAATAATGATAAAATTAAAATTCACTTTAACATCACCCAAGAGAAGATGTGCAGTGTATCAAAATTCCAGAAACCTTGGGAACCAGCAGTTAACCTAATGGCTATGTCGCTGAACTCCCATGTAGTCGACCGCAGTTCGCGTCCCAGACCTGGTGGCTTAGAACTCACGCCGGGCACGTGTGCATGCGTGCCCAAGATCCCGAGAGGAGAATGGAGGAGAAGGGATTCCGGCATGACCATCCCCCCTGGGGGGTGATTTCTCGCTTTCTGTCTCTGTCTTTCTGGCGAGCGCACACGCCCTTATAGCGAAAACCTCTCAAAAAAAAAAAAAAAAATTCCAGAAACCTCTACATACCTTCAAGATTATAGAACTACATCCTCCACAGAGGTAACTACTATTCTGAATCTTAGGGTAATTATATCATTGCTTTTCTTTTCAGTTTTGTACAGACTTACATAAGCCTAAACAACTTTTATTACTCCATTTTTTTTCTCCACAAGTTAGAAATTTTTACTTATCTTAGCATTATCAAAATCTAAGCTTACTCAAACCCTTACCATTCTCCAAGAAAAGGCAGAATGAACTAATTAATTCCATTTTCCCCTTCCTGACATCCGCACTATAGTTTCTGATATTTCCATACATCTTGTTGGGGTTTTCTTAACCTTACTATTTATAACTGTCACTGTTTTATATAATCAATATTTATTTACATTTCTCTATATAGTTACAACTTTCTTTTTCATTCTTTCTTGCATCTGAAATGTTCCTTCTAAGATCATTTTGCTTCTACCTCAAGAATATCCTTTAGAATTTGCTTTAGTGAATCTCTGTTTATGAGCAAATATTGCAGTTTTAGTGTGGTTTTTTTCTCTTTAAATATTTATCATAATTTATGATTTACGTATAATCACTACACATATTTTTAGGGTACAGGATGGTCTTTGAAAGCATGCATATGGTGTGTAATAAACATATCAAGGATATAAACATATTACCTTCAACATGTAACATTATTTTGTGAACATTTGAAACTCTCTCCAGTAGTTATTCTGCAGATATGTACTGAATTGTCTTGACACTCTTTATTGTGAGGTTCAGTTCTGAAGAAAATTATATTGATTAAAAATCAGGCAACAAATAATTTCATAAATTAACAGAGATAATCTCAACATACCCAATGAAAAAAGGACTTGTAATTTCCAGATAGATGACTGTGGGAGATAAGATTTTATAAAGTAAAAAAAAATCCATGTGTATTATTCATTGGTCCAGTTAGAGAGAGGTAAAATTTAACATAACAATATGTGATTAGGAAATGGTAAAAAAAAGAATACTTTTACTCACATACTGTGAGTTCTTGTCTGTCCCCCTCTGGCTTTCTGGCGAGCGCACCCCCCCTTATAGCGAAAACCTCCAAAAAAAAAAAAAAAATTCCAGAAACCTCTACATACCTTCAAGATTATAGAACTACATCCTCCACAGAGGTAACTACTATTCTGAATCTTAGGGTAATTATATCATTGCTTTTCTTTTCAGTTTTGTACAGACTTACATAAGCCTAAACAACTTTTATTACTCCATTTTTTTTCTCCACAAGTTAGAAATTTTTACTTATCTTAGCATTATCAAAATCTAAGCTTACTCAAACCCTTACCATTCTCCAAGAAAAGGCAGAATGAACTAATTAATTCCATTTTCCCCTTCCTGACATCCGCACTATAGTTTCTGATATTTCCATACATCTTGTTGGGGTTTTCTTAACCTTACTATTTATAACTGTCACTGTTTTATATAATCAATATTTATTTACATTTCTCTATATAGTTACAACTTTCTTTTTCATTCTTTCTTGCATCTGAAATGTTCCTTCTAAGATCATTTTGCTTCTACCTCAAGAATATCCTTTAGAATTTGCTTTAGTGAATCTCTGTTTATGAGCAAATATTGCAGTTTTAGTGTGGTTTTTTTCTCTTTAAATATTTATCATAATTTATGATTTACGTATAATCACTACACATATTTTTAGGGTACAGGATGGTCTTTGAAAGCATGCATATGGTGTGTAATAAACATATCAAGGATATAAACATATTACCTTCAACATGTAACATTATTTTGTGAACATTTGAAACTCTCTCCAGTAGTTATTCTGCAGATATGTACTGAATTGTCTTGACACTCTTTATTGTGAGGTTCAGTTCTGAAGAAAATTATATTGATTAAAAATCAGGCAACAAATAATTTCATAAATTAACAGAGATAATCTCAACATACCCAATGAAAAAAGGACTTGTAATTTCCAGATAGATGACTGTGGGAGATAAGATTTTATAAAGTAAAAAAAAATCCATGTGTATTATTCATTGGTCCAGTTAGAGAGAGGTAAAATTTAACATAACAATATGTGATTAGGAAATGGTAAAAAAAAGAATACTTTTACTCACATACTGTGAGTTCTTGTAAGACCATAGTACTATTGTACTATGCATAAGGAAACAAGTCTTTGAAAAAGCAAAGACAAAAGAAAATTGGAACAAGATGTTTAAAAGTGAAGACATGGTAAAGCCAGTGATTTGGTAACTAAAAGGCTTTACTTGATTTTAGCCTTTTTTATAATTCATTCCAAAGAAAAACTCAGCAGTAACATTTTGAACTTTTCCTTTATTATCTAATTTTATACAATGAGTAATGGTTATAATAAATAATTTGAAACCTGTGGAGATAATTGTCTATTAAATAATTGGTGGATTTGTATTTAAATGTGCTTATGTTGAATTGTTGAATCTACATTTAGTCCCAATATTCAATGCTATTATCAATATGTTTGGACTTACCCTTTTTCCTAGTTGCTTTGTGTTCTCTTCTCTTTGTCTCTCTTTAGCTTTCCTGTATAGTAGTCCTTTAAGTATTTCCTAAAGTGCCAGTTTCATTTTGATGAATTCTTTCAGCATTTGTTTATCTGGTAATGATTTTATTTCTCCTTCCAATATGAATATAATCTTGCAGGTATGGTACTCTTGGTTGACATTGCTTTTCTTTCAAAGTTTAAATTATGTTTTCCCATACTTCCTTGCCTGCATTGTTTCAGCTGAGAGACCCAATGTTAGTCTAATGGGGGTAAACTTTGTGAGTAACTTGATATTTCTCTCTTGCCAATTTTAGGATTTTTTACTTTGTCTTTGATTTTTATCAAAGTGGTAAAAATCAAAGACACTACGATAAGCCTTGGAGAGGATCTTCATATGTTATATCTATTCAGTGTGTCCTCTGTATCTCTGGATTTGGATGTCCACATACATCTGTAAATTTGGAAAGTTTTCAGCTAATATATTATGAAAGATGTTTTCTATGTCTTTACCTGTCTCTTCACCTTCTGGAATACGTATTATGCAGATACTTGGTTATTTAATAGTGTCTAGAATTTCCCACATATTGTCTTCATTTTTAATAGTAATTCTTCTTTTCAGTTCCTTGGACTAAATCAAAAAGTTTGTCTTCAGGCTCAGAGATTCTTTCTCTGTACAGTCTAATCTGCTATTGATACTTTCAAGGGAGGTTTTGATTTCCTGTATTCTTTATCTCCAGAAGTTCTGTTTGATTCTTTTTCAGTATATCTATCTCTTTATGGAGTTCCTCCATCATGTCGTGGAAGGATTTTCTCATCTCCTGTAATTGGTTCTGTTTTCTCTTGCATCTTCTTGAGTATTATTATAACAAATATTCTGAATTCTTTTTCTGATCTCTTCATTTTACTCATTGTTGGTGAGGAGTGACAATCCTTTGAGAGGCAGGTATTTTCTGATTTTCTCCTATTTTTTCAGGCTCTACTTTGATTTTTTGTCACCTGGTGATATACTCACTTCCTCCTACTTCTTTGGAGTATGTTTCTGTAGCTATATGTGCCTGTACTTCTCTAAGCAATGCATAATATCTATGCCAATTTACCTCCTTTATTGTAGAGTATAGCATAGATGGTAATGTATAATTTTGAAAATCTTAAACACGTCGTAGATATAAGCAGTTATAAGCCATCCCAAAAGCACTTTTCTTGTTCACAGTAAATTTTTCACAGCTGAGTGAAGGGAAAATAATTAGCCATTTATTTTTGTTTTACTTCTCTTAGAATGTTAATAGTAGATAACATTAATAATGATATATTGTAGCTAAAGCTATCAAAAGATACTTGAAGTATTTGTCTATCAAAATTGTATGTTGAATAAGCACAACTTTTAGATGTAAGCATAATGTAACCTCATTTTTTTTCCCTCTGCCTTGTAACATTTCTTGGAAGGGGGCACAGGGCACACTTCTTCCTGTACCCTTACATGAAGTCCAGATGATATTATGATTTTTTATATTACTCATTTTTTTAGAGAGAGTTTTTTTGCTATAGGGTGTGTGTCTCTCTACTCACCAAAGAGACAAAGACAGAAAGTGAGAAATCATCTCCCAGGAAGGATGGTCATGCCTCAGTCCTGTCTCCTCCATTCTCCTCTTGGGATTTTGGGCATACATGCACATGTGCCCAGCCTGAGTTTTAAACTGCTGGGTCCAGAAATCAAACTGTGGTCAACTATATGGGAGTCCATCAGCATAACCATTATGCTATCTGCTGGTTCCTATAATTTTTTTTTAATGAAAACATGTGCACTTATGAAAGAGAGAAAGCCTCTCAGCAGGGCTGTCATTATGCCATGATCCCCTTTTCCCAACTCTCCAGCACCTCAGGATCTTGGACACCCATGCTAGCAGCCAGGTGTGCTTTCAGGCTGACCCTGGGATGTGAACCTGCTGTCAGCCGTGTGGCTTTCAGCACTGCCGCTCAGTATACTACAGACCACCATCTGACTGGGCTGAGATGCAAAGACATGCTTGTTTTTTAAATGATTTTTAATTGACACATAGTAATGGTTCATACATATGAGGTGTAGTGTGATGTTTCAATACATGTATACATGTGTACTGATCAAATCATAGTAATTAGTATATCCATCATCTCAAATATTTATCATTCCCTTGTGATGAAAACATTCAAAATCCTTTCTTCAAGCTATTTATATGTTACTCTATATTCACCTTACTGTGCAATAGGACATTCTAATTTGACTAGAACTACTATGCATTCCTTGGCTAGTGGATATTAAAACCTGACACCTTCTCTCATTGGTAATTCACATGAACTAACTTTAAGAAATCCCCAACACCACTCATATTCCTGGGATCTCTTGCCCATAGAAGGATTCTCTTAGGAAAACATAGCTCTATGCCAACTAGTTTCTCTCACAAGTTACTCTGATATTCATGTATTCATTTGCTAGGATGGCTGTAACAGTACCACAAAATGAGTAGTTTAACCAAAATTTACTGTATCACTGTTTTGGAGAATAGAAGTCAGAGACTAAGATGTAAGCAATGTTGGTTCCTTCTGGGAGATATGAGGAAGTCTCTATCCCCTATCTTCTGGTGGTTGCTAGCAATCTCCAGTGTTCCTAGGCTTGTAGAAACATCATCTCCACATGGCATTTTCCATGCCGTGTGTGCGTGTGTGTGTGTCCAAATTTCCTCTTTTCTTAAGAATTATTTTATTTAACCTTATTTATTTATTTTTATTTGAACAGAGAGAAACTGGGGGGGAGGGGAGATGCAAGAAAGCAAGTCACCAGGTCTAGGACTCAAACCACGTTTGGCCACGTGGGAGTTCAGCACCCTTAATCACCATGCCACCTGCTGGCCCCCAAATTTCCTCTTTTTTTTTTGTTTTTTTGTTTTTTGTTTTTTGGGTTTTTTTTGAGAGGTCTTTTTTTGCTATAGGGCTCGTGTGCTCACCAGACAGGCAGACAGAGACATAGAGACAGAAAGCGAGAAATCACACCCCAGGGGGGATGGTCACGCCGCAATCCCTTCTCCTCCATTCTCCTCTCGGGATCTTGGGCACACACGCACACGCACCCGGCGTGAGTTTTAAGCCACCGGGTCCGGGACGCGAACCACGGTCGACTACATGGGAGTCCAGCGACATAGCCATTACGCTAACTGCTGGTTCCCCAAATTTTCTCTTTTAAAAGGGCATCAGTCATATTGGATTAGAGGCTCACCCTACTCCTGTAAGGCCTCATCTTAACTGACTAAATCTAAAATAATTCTCTTTGAATGAGATCACATACTGAGCACTGAGGTTTAAGAATCCAATGTATGAATTTACACAGGGCTGGCACAGACACAATTCAACAAATGATATTCAATGCCCTTTGCTTTAGGTTATTAGTTGATGTTTTCATTTTAATATTCTATTATTACACTATTATCTTTGTGAAAAAGTCATGATAAGAATTATTATCTCAATTTAAATTACTGTGAATAGAGGTGAAGTATTAGTAAGTACTTACTAAAGATCTACAAGTTTCTTGATACAAAAGCATACATAAGAAAGAAGCCGAACAGATTCAGCCCTCATTAAAAAGTGTTGTCTTGTCATTCCATTGCATGGTCCAATTGTTACATAAGTTTAGAAATGAAAATAAGCTGGAAAATAAAGTTCCCCCTCTTTCCTGACAAGTTTTAATATATGATTCACTAGAAAAGCAAATAACCAAATATTATATATCCATATATATCATGGAAGAAAGCAACAACAGCATCAATGATGCTGAGCAACCTCCTAGAGAATAGAGGGTGGAGAAGACCAGTCACATTAGAGTCACAAATCACTCTGTCTGCATTATAGCTCTGCCATTCTAATCTGGGAACCTTGGGCCTAGTTCTTACTTTCCTTTACCTTTTTTTACTTTATTTTTCACATTTAGCTTTTACTTTATTTTTCACATTAAATGGAACATGTTCCTTATAATATATTAAGTAATACCAATATGTTATAAAGTAAAAGTTAAATCTTTTTCTCATTATAAAATTATTTCCATGAATATTCCCAAGAGATCATTACTATTAGTAGTTTATAGGTTTCTTTACAGTCTTTTTCTATAACTATGAAAACATTAAAGGTAAACGTACAGATTTTTTCATTTAAAAAAATGAATTTTACAAAATATATAACATAAAGGAACTTGATGTTTACCATGAATACAATGTTACAAATTTTTTATATAAAATTTCCTATGAGCTCTATTTTAATCCTGTATTTTCAGGGAGTACATAATATTAAATAGTATGGATAAACTATAAATTACCCAAACATTCTCTGTCCATGTACTTTGGTTGTTTTTAATATTTTTACTGTTATAAATGATGATACAAATATCTCATACAAATATTTATGCACATTTGTGTTACTATTTTTTTCTTTTGGATTTCACTCACCAGACAGAGACAATGAGAGGGAAAGTGAGAAACTATGTCTCAGGGGTGATGGCCATACTGCAATCCTATTTTCTCCAATCTTCTAGTATTTTGGACACACACGCACAAGTGCCTGGCATGATTTCCAAGCTTCCAGGTCTAGGACTTGAACTATGGTCAGTCTGGTGAGAGTCCAGCACCTTAACCATCAAGCCACCTGCTGGCCTCTGTGTTACTATTTCTTTAAAATAGATTTCAGTAAGTTGAATTGCTAAATCAAAAGGTATATGATCTCTCATTTTTTGTAAGTTCCACCAAATTGGCATCTATAGAGTTTATGTCAACAACAGTATCAATCTTTTTGTATTTTACAATGCTACTAAATAAAATATTTTACCATTTTAATTTTAGTTTTGTGTTTTTTTCTTTTAATTTGTCTATTCGTTATGAGAACATGTGCATGTACAAGAAACAAAGAGCAATACCCTCTACAGGGTCTGATCACACTCAATCCTTTTCCTCCAGTCATCCAGCTTATAAGATCCTGGGCACTTGCATGTATGCCAGGTGTGTTCCAGGCTTACTGGTTCAAGGACCTCAGCCATTGTCACTCTGAAATCCAGTTTCTCTTGAGCAGTGCATTACTTTTACACCACAGCATCAGTCCTTGTGTATCTTTTCTAAAGTGAGCAATAGCAATATTGTATGGATGTAGACTATTTGTTCACTTCCACTGTAAATTGTTTGATTATATAATTTGTCCATATTTCTGTCATTTATTTGTCTTTTATTATTTATGATAAATAAATTGATTTTTTATGTCACTATGAATTTTTTGTCTTCTTTCAGCATAGTAAGTGGAAACAAAGATTCTGGATTTAAACTGCTAGAATCGAATCCTGCTTTTAATACTTTTTAATTACGCATCTCTGTGCAAGTTATCTATTTTGGGGGCCAACAGGTGGCATAATGGTTACAGCCCTAGACTCCCACATGGCTGACCACAGTCCAAGTTCTGGACCCAGTGGCTTGAAAATCATGCTGGGCATGTGTGCATGTGTGCCCAAATCCCAGGAGGAGAATAGAGAAGAAGAGATTGCATTGTGGCAGTCCCCACTGTGGGGCAATTTTTCTTTCCCTCTCACTGTCTCTTCTCTGTTTCTCTGGTGAATGCACATGGTCTATGGCAGAACACTTAAAAAAAAAAAAAAAAAAAAAACCACCTCCCTGTGCCTATGTTTATTCAAACGCAAATACTGATATCAATTATACCTACCTCCCAGAAGGTTGTAAGGATTCAATGAAATAACACATAATAAAGTGCTTAGAACAGTTGCCTGGCACAAAGATATCACTAGTTGTTATTTTGCTGCAAAAGACATATTTCTTAGGCTCAATTAACCTCAGTTTTCTTGTCTATAAAATGAGATGATGATACCTGCATCTTAGATTTATTGTGAAGATTAACTGTGATAAAGTTAAAGAATTTGAAGTAATAATAAAGAATAGACCCTCATAATACATGTCTACTATGTTATGAACTATTAAAATACTTCAAATATAATATTACAATAGAATAGACTCCCAAAATGTTATGTCTCTTTTCATCATATCACATAAAGATCATCACGTAACAGAGAGTGCCATCACTTACCTTCTGGTTGAATGCTAGTATTTTCTGTTGCTATTTAAGTAATAGTGAAAATTTACAATCACTGAACACTTAATAAATGCCAGGTATCAGACTCATTGCTTCATGTGTACTGTCTCACTTAAGTCTCATAGAACATGTGAGAGATACTAGTGTTACCTCTATTTTACTGATGAGGAATCTGAGGTACATACATTTTAAACTTGCCCAAAGTCTTACATTGGTAAGGGACAATCTGACTCCAGAGTTCTTGATCTTGACTGCCATACTATGATGATCACCTAGCAGTATATTACACAAAACCCACAAGACCTGTATCTTTGCTCTCATGATAATAGGTGACATCTCTGATATCATGTGCAACTTAAAACAAGGAACAAAACATGTAACATATTTTTAGGTTAAGTTTTCTATGGTGATCAGTTGTCTGTTCAATACAGAAATATAGTAGCATCATTTCCACGTTTGGTTGATATTTTGCCCCCTTTAAAATCTCACAGAGTTATCCATTACCTTTCCCATGTCAAGTTTTCCAAACAACAAAAAAGGAAAATGGGAAAAGATTATAGATTTTCTTATATGTAATATTTACTTAAAAATATACTCTTTGAGGGCCAGCAGATGGTGTGGTGGTTAGGTTGCTGGACTTCCACATGGCCAAAGGTAGTTAGTCTCAGACCTGGCAGCTTTCTCTTTCTCCCTCTCTCTCTCTCTGGTGAGCACACAGACCCTGTGGCAAATTTAACAAATAAAATGATAAATTAAATTAAGAATTTTTTTTCAAAATACATTTTAAAGTAAATTCTGAGTTTAGAATGAGTTACAGAAATCATCTGCCTGTGAAGGGACCTGAGGAGTCTTACGTTGTGTTAAAGTGCCATCTGCAGTAAATACGGAAACATCGGCACCAAATGTGTCTGCAGAGAGCTCCTTTCCATGTTCATTTCAATAGCAACTCCTTACATGAAATCCTACTCCATCAGCCATGGGCCATTTTTACTCCATAGTTATTTCCATTCATTATTAACATCTTTTGGAATGCAGGGATTATTTTTGAAAGGAAATGAGCCAGTCAGACCTATCTAGAGGCTTCACAGATGGCATTTTTTAGAACAGTTTTGTTTTCATTTTACTATTGAAAAGTCCTTTTAGACCCCTTTGCAACATGCAATAATGCGCTCACATTAACTGATACATGATGCGTGCTTCTGCTATTTTTCCTCCGCTTCGCTTGGCAATTAAACACATGATTTCCCTGCAAATGACTATAATTTTTTGCTTCCATAATATTTATGTCAACTCCAAAGGAGCTGGGAGTTGGCATCCTGAAAACCTGACCATCTGAGGCAATGGCGGCAGCATGTAATTTCATCTGTATCCACTAATTACTGGATGATCAGAACACCAGAAATAAAAAATCATATGCTAAAAAACCATAATGCGTGCCCTCAGCTGGCTAAATCAGTAATTTGAAGCCACGTGCAAATAAGCACATAACTTTCTGAGTGATTTATTGCTGTTTTGGGAATACATACTGAGCTTTGAAAATATTCCATTTGACCTGAACTGCAAACTTGACAGTGAATGTGACTCAAAACACCAATCTGATCACACCAAGAGGTCTGTGGAAGTGTCCCTTTCTTGAGTCACAGTGTATGATCAAACAGCACATGTGCTGTAGAATTGTCCATGAGACTGTCTGTATGAGCAAGGTGGAAATCAGTTGAAGTCATAATTTAGATGATGAAACTCCTGTAGCTACTTATATTTCTGCATTTGAGCCTCATAGAAAGAAAATGATGTAGCATTTAAGTTTTTGTTGCATCCCAGGAACTGCCAGCTCCCTCTTACCACTTTCTAAATTCACTGGGCCTTAAACATTAAAGTAGCCTAGTTGCCTCATTTTGCAAGGAACAAAACTGAGGTCTAGTGGAAAAAAATTATTTTTTCTAAGTGACACATTAAAATAGTGGCAGAACCAGCTAGGAATCTGTCCCATTCATTCCAGAGTCATTTCTACCTTACCACCCAGGGTCCTTGCATGTTCAAGAGTTTTTTTCCCTTGCTTCTCTACAGAGGATTCACCCTGGCTCATTCAATAGGTCCTACCCACACATGCTAAGTGACCTGACCAACAGATGTATCCCCAAGACTCTGGTCCTACCCATTGTACCACATAACTTGTTTACATGAACTTGGCAAACTCTTAGTGGGCACTGACTATACCACTAAGTAAAACATCTACTGGAATGTACCATTCCCTGGGTTCCCGAGCTATGAAAACAGCATATATCCCATTTTTATTATTCATAGTAGTTACATTCTTTAAAGTTGCTACAAATACCAAATTAACAAATACTAAACCATTTATTTGCTCCTAAGCAAAATATAAGATTAGGTTCCTGAGAGTCTTTGGTCACATTGTTGTAAACCAATGAATACTTAACCTTGTTTAAGGTGTTTTTCTGTTGAAGACACCTTATTTAGTGTATATCATTGATTTATTAACATGGAACTCACCACCAAAAGTACTATAACTCATGCTTAAATTAAATTCATCTAACACATGCATTTTCTCAGTAAGACACATCATAGCCTTCTTGTGCTTAGAGACACTAGACAGCACATCGGCACTTGGAGATCCTCTGAACAATGAAATTAACAAAAAAAAAAAATTACAAAAATTTAGAAAATATGACCCTAAATAGACCATGGAAAAGATACTTGTTTATACTATGAAAGCTGAAAGAAGAAGGCAGAGCATGTCCTTGTTTGACTTCACCTGGGGACATGCATGTCAGGCAACTCACTTTTGTGACCCCTCTGTGCATCTCCATGAACATAGAAGCAAATGAATACAATGTAAGCATGACTTAACTCTTAAAGAAGTCTTACTAGCAACCTAAGTTTGATTTTATTCAACAGGCAATAAGAGCAGATTGGAAGTTTTCAAGCAAAAAGAAGGCTCATTATCTCCTATTTGTTCAGGAATATTTAATGAGTACCTGTTTGTAAAAGATACTCTGCTAATGTTGGGGATACCATTTGAAAGATATTGCTAGGCCCCAAAATGTATAAATGGCAAGATAAATATACAAATAAGTAAAATACAGACCTGTATAATAATTTAAATAATAGATACATGCACAAGAGCAGCAGAAGGTGGATAACAGCTCCCAGAGGGAGAGCTTAAAACTGTGACCTGAGGGTTTAGTGGGTGTCTGTCCTTTGGACAAGCTGGTAGCTTTTCTCCTGGCAGAGGACATCATGGGCAGAAATACCAAGGGCTCAAGGTGTGTGATGTAATTAGGAAGATTGCAGAGCTGGGCCTCAGAAAAGATACTACATATGCAAAAGTATGCAGCACAGACTGAAGTGGGAGTGATCAGAGACAGGGCAGTCATTTGAAGACTTTTGCAGAAAATGGAGTAATAGTGGGTCTTCGGATTGGGAGTCAGGCCAACCTGGGATCACTTTTTTCAGTCAATCAAATAACCTACATCAACATAATCTCTCTTGATATATCTTCCTGATCTAGAAAATGCTAAGACTACAAACTTAATTGGGTTTTTGGGTATTCATTCAAAGAGAATGATTATGGCATGAAATATCTGCCATATGAGAGGTGTCTAAAACAAACAAAAAAAGAACAAGCAAAACAAAAAGACAATGCCTGTCTGTTATTCATTGTTATTGTAATAGTCACTGAATTGAGGTTGCAGAGGTAATAAAAATGGAGGGATTAATTTAGCAGACAAAATGCATCAGGATCACAATTTTACTCCTAGACAAATTGATACAATGCTCAAACACACTGTGGAATACTATTCCTCAGGAGCTTTAGTTAACAATGGCCAGTCAAACTCAGTGGCTTAAATTTACTGAGCCTCTTGACTTGTATTGGTCTAATAACTTTCAATTTCTCACATATAGTGGTACTCTGATTCCAAATCAATAACCCATGAAGTAGCCTGCCTGGACAAGAGGCAGCCATGAGTGTGAATTTAACTTCCTATTCCCCAGACAAATAATTTATTAGTATCATGAAGTAAACTAGAAAACAATTAATGCCTGCATTTTAGGATAAGTCAGATGCGAGGTGAGATATAAACCCTGTAAATATTTATACTATAGAGAGAATCAAAGAAATAAAGAAACAAGATAGCAAGAAAGTGTTAGTGGAATAAATTCAGTAAGTACATTTTTTTGTATGTAAAGCTGAAATCATGCTTTAGTGGGATTACTAGAAAATGAAAACAATGTATTTTGAAAGCAAGAAAACCTGTCTTAAAATTCAGACATCTTCAAAAAGGCAATAGGGAGCCATTATATGTTTCTGAATAAGAAAATTGTATTTAAAGGTCTCTAGAATGTGAGAACTAAGAACTAATTGATCATCTTTCCTAATAATGCTAATCTGCAGATAAGCCTATGCCAAGGCAGCTACATAATAATTATCTGTAGATGTTTACAAGATTATAAATACCTACAGTCTATTTAAGATTGAGCTAGTCAGGGTCAATGAGAAACAATCTAATTTTCTTCTAAATTACTAAAAAATTATTCAGAAATATTATAAGATTTTAAAACCACTTATCGGGACCAGCAGTTGGCGTAATGGCTATGTCACTGGACTCCCACATAGTCAACTATGGTTCGAGTCCCAGACCCAGTGGCATAAACTCACGCCAGGAACATGTGCATGCGTGCACAAGATCCCGAGAGGAGAATGGAGGAGAAGTTGCAGCGTGGCCATCCCCCAGCGGGGGCGGACGGAAGGGGGGGGGATTTCCCACTCTTTGTCTCTCTTTCTCTCTCTGTCTTTCTGGCGAGTGCACATACCCTATAGCAAAAACCTCTCCAAAAAAATAATAAAAACCACTGATCTAGGACAACATCTTCCTTTTCAACTGAGGAGAATAAAATCAAAGAAAAGATATGATAGTTTTCGATACTAGCTGCCTAAATAGCTTAGGAGTTCATCTCTTAAGATTTTTCAGTGTCTGAGTATAACACAGGTGATCTGAAAATAGTATGCAGGATGGATTGGAGGGTTAAGTTCTGGAGAGAAGATCAGTTAAAAAAAAAACAAAAAAAAAAAAACTCTGATAGCAGTCCAAGAAATAATATGTTGCAGTAGTTAGTATCTGGACTAGAAAGACAAAGGAAAATGCATCCCTTTAAACAGACCAAGAGTTTAATGCAATGTAGGAGTTGGCCAAGGGATGGGCACTCAAATACTTTCAGATCTGATTCTCAGAACAATATTTATGATCTGGAACAAAAGGAAGCAGGACTATAGGCTTTTAAAAACCTCCAGAAAGCCTTTGGAAACCTCCAGAGTTGTCTCACATATAAATAATTTACTCTGTCTGTCTTTACTTTCTCTTCAATTACTAGGAGCTTAAAGAAAGGAATTAATTTCTGTCTGACTTGAAGATATCCAGAGGCTGTACTCTTCTTCAATGTCTCTAATGCTGAGTTTCACTAATCAAGTTACACACAACTAATAAGGAAAAGAATTCAGTTTGTATACTATTGGCTCACATTCCTTCTGGGTTTTGTTGTTGTTGTGGCTGTTTCTGCCTATCATAGAACAATGAATAAATTGTTTTTTAAGGCCCAAATAGTTCATCTCTGGACAGAAAAGGACCCTGACTTACCAGCCATAGGCTGGCCTCAGTCCTTTCTACAGTGATAAAAAGAGCCTTAGACTGGAAAATAAGTCAGCAGGCATTTTCTGGTGCAAGGGTCAGGAATACTTACTCATAGATTATGAAACTCAGAAGCTCCAGATTCATTGTCAGGAAGTATGCTATAGTCAGCAAATTGGCTTTCCAGTTCTGAACTCTAGTTTCTTCCTCTGAGGAGAAAAAATATACATAAATGACAAAATATTGTCTTACAGGTTGACACCTCACACTGTTTTTTCCTCCTTTTTCTTTTCTATCTCCTGGCCCCCACCTCTTCTTCTCTCTATCCTTTCCTTCTCCTTCAAATCTCTCAGTATTTCTACCTCTGCTCCCCTGAAAGCATGGATCCTGAAGAAGTTAAAACTAGCAGATCTCCTTTCTCCTCCAGGTAAGAACTGACCAGAAAGGCTTCCTATTTAAACTCTCCGTCATAATGGAATCCCCTCCTTCCTGTCTCCCTGTCATCTTAATCTTTTATTGGAGTTAGTTTTAAAAGAATCTTCTGTTCCACTCACCTACATGCTTATCGTTAACTGCTGAAGACTATCTCTACATTCAGTTTTTACTGACAGTGACTGTTCACCTCTGCTTCTTATTTTTTATCTTTTTAATTCATGATAGAGCATAAACACACAAACGTGAGAATGAGACACAAAGAAAAAGAGATGAGCACACGCCACAGGATCTGGTTACACCACAATCCACTTCCTTCAGTCCTCCGGCCCATCAGATTTTGGGCTCTCATGCAAGACTGGCATATTTCAAGCTGACCAGGCTGGGCATTCAAACCATGGTGGCCAGGTGGGATGTAGCTCCTTCTGAGCCACAGAGCCCGCCCCACCTCTGCTTTTTGATATGCTCTGAACAAAGACTATTCACAGAGGCCATTTCAGCCTGTAACAGAACAAATGCATGATTGTGTAAGAGGTATGTCCAGAGATAGTTATTGAAAGGGAGGGTAAAAAAAAAAAAGGGAAAAAGCGATAATGTGTTCAACTTTGAATATTTTTTCTTTTTTTTTCATGAGAGAGAGAAACAGTCAAATAGTTATCCTTGACAAGGTCTTATCACACTGTGATTTCCCAACTTCACCCACACCCACACATGCACCACCTACCCCACCTTCCACTTAGTCAGGATGACTCCTGGGCATGTTCAGGTCAATGCAAGATTTGAACCCTGGTCTTTCATATGGCTTTAGTATCATGCAGCTATACCTTATCACATGGGTCAAGCCAGAAATTTGTCTCCATTATAGAGTGTGTGAAAGAGTAGAGTCTGAGGAAGGACATTTAGAAGAAAAATAGGGAGGTAAAGCATTAATGGGTCAAAGAAATGTGGTATTATCTGTTGAAGATAACAAAGTTTTATCAACTGGACTGGGGAGAAATGTTTAACTGTTGAAATATTCACTTTGTAAGCTAAATAATGTGATTGAAATGTATAAAAGAAAATAAAATAAAAATAAATAAATAAGTAAATTTTTTAAAAAGAAGATCATGGGAATTCCCCTTTGATGGGATTATCACCAAGGGATGCACCTGGCCCAGTATGTCTAAGCCCTTATAGATTTGTTGCCTGCTTCTTATTGTCTGTAACACATCAATATATCTATAGAAAGTCATGAAATATACATATGTAAACCTAACATTGCTAAGTGAAGGAATTCACCCAAAACTCATTTTCACTTCACCATGTAGAGGTATCATTTCACATACAACATACACTACTGCTTATCCATATGTGCCATGTGCTATCTGTTAATTGCTCCATGTTGGTTGACTATCTTATCCTCTCAGTGTAATGTAAACTGCTAGGGGCCTAGCACTGAATCGAAAAATTACTCTTAATCTCTCAAATATTGTAACAAAGGGTAGAAGTAGATAGGTTATTATCCTGACTTGTCAGTATGGCTTTGGGATCAGTTATGTTCCATAACTATCTGTCTTTTCTGCATTTCACCAGCCGAGCCCTAAATTCTGGGAGTCAGGTGCCTAGTGTGATCTATACTTGTGCCTTTAAAGCAGAAAGCCCAGAAAATGGTTTCTTAAAAGAAAGAATGGTGATATTAACCAGTGTCAGCTCTTATGGATTACACCTAAAGACTCCAAATTTATTACTTGCTCCGAGGTTCACTCCCCATACGTCCAGTGTAAAAAAAAAAGTAAGTAAAATTAATGGGGAAAGCTTTTCCATTTATTTCAGATTTATTAGACTATTTAAAGAAATTTCTGTTTCCAACAAATATAATTCAAAAGACAAGTAGAGAATGATAAGATTCTTAGTTTCCTACAGAAAAAAAAAAAGGAAATAAGACAAACACAAAAGCGTTGTTCTAAAAGATATGCAAGTGATAAGGTCATGATGAGGTCATTCCACCAATGGAGACACATATATTCATAAAAAGGAAAAATTCATAGTATGCCTAAATATTGCCCTGCTAATGTAAATGGAAGAAACATGTAAAAGCAACCTTTCATAAATTTTTGGCTATTTCTTTATCTATGCCAGCTGATCCTAAGAAAAGGCATCTAACACTGCAGAACTTTGAGAGAAGACCCATGTGCTCTGCACTGAGCTGAAGAAAGATTTCCTTTCAGTATTTCCCACTTAATATGCTAGATCCAGAGATGCTGACCAGGATGGAGTTTCTGTACTCTTCCACCTTCCTCTGCCAAACAGACACACACATACACACACACACACACACACACACACACACACACACCTACACACACCAGCCCATAGACATTGATACAACCTTACTTAATGTCCTGGGAAGAGGTAGAAACATCTGGTCAAAGTCACCAGTGGTAGGCATCTGGGGCAAACCATCTGGCAGCTCAAACAAAAATCAGACCTAAAAGAGAAATGAAAGTCTGTAGGCTTTTCTTCTGAGCAGAAGCTCTTTGCTTAGGCCAGAAAAACAGCAATGAATATAACAAAATAAATGATAACAACAAAAAGTATTTGCATCTGTAAGAATCACAGCAATGTGTACATCTAAGTATAACATAACCTTCTAGACTTTTTAAGTCTGCTATTATATCTGAGAGCCATGATGGACACGGGACTCTATTCAGAGTAGGATGAGAGTTAAGTTAAATGATAGTTTTCTAGGGGCTGTGAATCAAAACAGATTGGATCTGACTTTCAGATTTGCCCAAAGCTCATTTGGAAGAAAAATGTTATTAAAAGATAAACATGTCAAGAGCTGTTTCCTAAGTTTCTAGCTGGAATGGCTAGCAAAATAGAGTGGGAGAAGCAGCCTTAGCCTTGCCTTTCAGAAAATATCTGCTACATCAGAGAGCCAGGCATATTCGTGCAAATTTTCAATGAGTTTCATCATAAAAAGAGAGCCCCATGTGAGATGTCTTCATAAAACATTATATGTGAAAAAAGCACATTCTTCATCTGGCAATGGGTGCTGCCTGAACACAGGGAGCCCTAGAGTTTACACTCCACCTCTGGCATATTACTAAGTTCATTCTGTTTTCCATATGCAGCCTGCCATTTTTCAGTGCTTATATTCAAAATATAATATAATGAGTATATTTTCACTGATACTCAAGGGTACTGCATATGGCACAGATATTAAACGATGATAGCCCCTGAATTCAAGGAGCCAGAAATCTAGTAGGAAGGATAAGGTAAAATGTGGATGAAAAGAATGATTGGACTTTGGGCTAGAAATATTGAGTGTGCATCCCAAGAGTGCTGCTTATTGACTCAGATTTAGGTTGATTGTGTACTCTAATATACAATAACCTCACCTATAAATGGGAGGGTAATAATTTCTGCCACAAATAGATATTTGAGGAATAAACGTATCACAAGTGTCTGGAAGACTACGGGATAAATAATGACCAGCAAATACAGAGTAACTATATCAGTAACTTTTCAACTTATATACTTTATAATTTTATAATTAAAATCAAGTAATATTGACAATATGTTTATACAAAGAAAATATTAACTAAATGTGAAAACAGTAAAAACAGAATAAAGCTGCAAACCTAGAAAGCACTCAAGAGGAAAAGATCACATGCTATTGGAGGACAGAAAGGTCGAATGGAAAAGACAAATACTAGTGAAGAATATTAATTACATAATACAGTAGACCCATAGAAGTAATAAAGAAATTTTAAAATGATGCAAAGGAATGTATGAAAAATTGTAACAATAGCTGTATATATAATCATGGACACATTCTTTAGCCAAACCTTTTAGCCAATAGCAATGGGAATTAAATGCATATCAATAATTAAAATTCTTCATAAAACCACAGCTCCCTTATGAAGCTGGTTCTAGTTCAAAAAATTGGATAGGAGAGAGGGTAGATGCAGGTATACATGCAATTTCTTTGCAAAATTAAGAAAATACATCGTCATTTTTCTTTGGGAAAGTGCTACAATGTAGGTGGTATTTATACTGAGGAACATGGAACCAGGTTAAGCAGTGAGAGTTGAAGATAACAGAATTGGGGTTTCTAAGAGTCATCCAGAAAGGAGGACTGATAAAGGAGACAGAAATCAGCGAGACGGTGGTTGAGAAGCCAAGGGCCTACAAAGTATACACAGAGACAAATGTTTTTTTGGGGGGATCATATGATTTTAAAGACCAGTTTTGTCTAATATTAAAGTCCTCTAAATATATTCAAGAATATCTATGTGTGGTATCATTAGTTCTGATCATTAGGGAAAAAAATTCATGGAGTTTTATATTAGGATATGATCAACCCAATGCAGAACCAGGTTATCTCGTTACAGAAAATAGTTTGTGAATTTTATTGAATCAATCATTTTGAATAATTTGTGATTAATCACTCAATTTGTACTGAGTGTCTGTGCTTTATGGCAGAGGTTGAGAGATCCAAAGATGTGAAGGGGAAGAGGATGGATATGGATGTTAGTGATAGTAAGGGTGGAAAGTGGTTTTGTAGAGAGAGTGGGTGCGGGGAAAAAAGAGAAAAAAACTTAGGACAGTAATGAAAGTTCAAGTGCAAATAAATTTTTAATACTATAAATGACAAACTTATTTTTATGAGAGAAAAACAAATCAAAGCTTTTTTTTTGTCTGGAAGTAGTTCACAATAGTGTGTATCTGCTAATTTATCTATTAAAAAACTCATCTGTAGAAAATAAATAAGAGAATGGTGGTGGCAGCGGTGGCTCTGGCAGCTCAGGACAGAGTGCAAGTAACCAAGAGTCACCATGATTCTTCAGAGACTCTTCAGGTTCTCCTCTATCATTCGATCAGCAGTCTCTGTCCATTTGCAGAGGAACATTGGTATCACAGCAGTGGCATTTAATAAGGAACTTAATCCTGTACAGAAACTGTTTGTGGACAAGATTAGAGAATACAAATCTCTAATTCGTAATGACAGACAACTGGAGCACCTGTTGATACTGGCCCAGAATATCAGCAAGATCTGGAGAGGGAGCTTTTAAGCCAAAGCAGATGTATGGTAAAGCAGACATGAACACATTCCCTAACTTCAAATTTGAAAATTCCAAATTTGAAATAATTAATAAACCCCCATCCTGAAGGAGTAAAGTAACATTTATCCAGAAATTTGTGATGAGTCAGTTGTACAACTCTAGAAGTATTAGAATAAACACATATTTCATAGCTGTCAAACGTTCTTTAAATTCTGATTCCAAATAAATTATTTGGTGATGTTGAAAAAAAAAGAAAATATATAAATAAATAAATAAAAAGAATTTGAAAGAATTTGTAAACTAAACTATTTGAGCAGAGACAGGAATTTAAGGCCAGAAGTAACCAAGAGAATGAGATTTCTTAGAAATCTCATTTCTAAGAACAGATAAAATGATAAACAGATAACATAACAGATAAAATGATTCTAATAACTTTTAGTTAAACTTTTATAAGGAAAATAAGGCATTAAGTTAATAGAAACATATCTAATAATGACAGTCATTTAATGTGTGCTTTACTCTGGGTCATACTCAATATTTCACACACATTATCTTCCTTCATCCTTAAAACAATAATATTTATATTCCCATGTATTAGTGAGAAATTCAAAGTAGACCATTTATCTTTTCTAAATAACTGGAACTATTTTACAGAGCACTAAATGGCAGACTCAGGCTATAATCGCACTCCAAAGTTTACATTTAGAATCATTTAGAAATATTCTTTTTTATATACACCATACTTCTAGTAAAACTCACTTTAATTGACAGCCCCAGTATGCACTGTCTTGTTTTCTACCTCTGTACCCTCTACCCAGTATCTCCTGTAAATACACAATGTATGGACAAATAGGTCTGGGAGCAAGTGTTCCTAAGCTTGTGGACCGTTTCTATGAGAAGCCAGCCTAATTTCCCTCAGTGCATAAACTCTTCTTTTTATTCATTAATCCCTCAAAGTTCTAGGAAAATATTTTTCACTGCAAAGAGTTTACTAATTACTAATTCAGTAAAAATATTTGTACACTTAGTCTCTGTAGAATATGTAACTGAGAGGAAGTCTTAAGTCCATCTTCTAAAGTCTCATCTAAAGTACAACACAAATGTCCACACCCTAATGGGTGGATGTGAATTTCTCCATTGGTAACTTCCAAAAAGGTGCCCTACACAGAAACCTTTACCTGATGTAAAAAAACAGAAAGCAACAAAATCCTTCTCTACATGGCCTTTCTTAATGGTACCATCCTCAAAATCTTTTGGAGCCAATATAGATGTTTTCAGAATTTCTGATGGATCTTCTAAGCACACTACACCTTGATTCCCTGGAAAGACAAGATTTGTTTCACATTACTATGAACTTCTAAGAGAACTACTGTCTCCTCTACACTTCTGTTTAGCCAATTTCACTAATTTGCCTCGGTCTTTCACTTGCATATACATCCACACATATATCAAATGAACTATCTTTTCAAGCATTATTTTCTCTCCTAATACACAAATGAACTCTAATGACATCCAAACATCAAAGTCTCAAGACCATAAGTTGTCTCTCTCTAGTCGAAAATAGAAAAAATATCTACCAACCACACGATTCACAAAAGCCACAGTTTTGACAGTGACAACAGGTGTTTTTTTATATAAGGAACAGACAAAAGGAAAGTGAAAAACACTGGATGCCTATAGATGATAAAGTCAGCATTTGAACATCTTATGTTCTGACAGACATCAGCACTTACCACCACCACTGGTCTGGATAATGATCACATTGGGTTTATCCTTCAAACCTAGACCATGCCAAATGTTGAGCATTTGAGATGGTGTTGACTTCCAATACATTTGAGTCTTGCTCATAGTAATTCTTCTTACAAATGCCACTCCAACTACCATGAGTCATGAACAGCAGAAAAGTACTATTAGAAGTCTGATGCTCTGGGCAGGCAGCAAATGCCTTCAGCTTTGTAGCTGTGTCTTGAAACAAATAATTCCACTGATTTTGGACTAGATGATTCATTGTCGTAGCACCTTGGGGATCCAATAAAGAGACGTGTAAGGAATTTCTTTCAAATTTTGTGAAAAGCAGTGATGCGGAAAACAAATTTAAGTCTCAATTCAGAAAGAGGCAAAGACAAACAGTTATAGAAAGTCAAGCAGGGATTTCTAATAGAGAAAAGATGGCATTATTGATTTAATTGAACCTCCCAATTAAAAATTACACAGGTTCTTGCTAAAAAGACTCCTGTGTTCTAAGGGGCTATGTAGCATCAAGCACTCTTGAAGGTCAAATTTAGATTGTAGAATATCAAGAGATTAAATTTTCTGATACTAAAATACCCAAAGAGTATATGGAAGTATGAAAGACATGACCATTGTCTCTACGGTATGATAGACTTTACTAAACTGGTAAGATTTTCTTTCACATCTACACTGTATCCCAGATCTTCTGGTAGACTCTTCCTATCTGTTGTCAACTTCAGCTCCAGTGCTTTTGGAAAGACTGTTAAACTCTGTATTGCAGAGAATGAGGGCAAGATGTGTGTGGGTTGACTTTTCTATTACTGGATACATCTGTAGAAACAGCAAATTGGGTAACAGTCTTGTACTCTTTGATTCAATTTACATCTTGCATGTTTAAAACAGCTTCCCCTCCCATAGCCCTATCAAGCAACCAAATTCCATGAACCATAAATTACAAACACGGAAGGGGATGAGTCCTACTTCTGAAGGGGAATGAACTTTTCAAATGCACAGATGGCAGCAGAGTGCCTTACTTTATTTTTAGTAGATGGGGATTTGCAAGATGGACAGGCTTGGAAGCTAGAATGACTGAAATTTAAAAACTCATTCATTTTCTGATTGTTTGACTTTGACCAAAATATTTAACAATCTGTGCTTTCATTTCCTATTCTCTAAAATGGGTTATTTTGAGAGCTAAAGGCAATAATATGTTTAGAACAATGTCAGAATCATAGCTAATATTCAATTGCTGCCATTGTTGTTCTTGCCATTGTTATTATTTTCTTAAGGAATTGGACCAGACTTGGAACTTTCTCCATAAGCCTGAGATTCTAGGAGATAAGAATTCTCTATATAAAAAAAAACAGCAAGATGATTCTTCAGAAATGTTCAACAAAACTGACTAAGAAAGAGACCCTGTACTTTAGAACCCTATCAAGTATATTTCTCACTCCCACCCATCCCTGTTCTGACCATGGCACCTCTGATGACTCTTCTTCCAAATCCTTTGTGCTGTTTCTACAAAACTCGAGTCTCCTTCCTGGGCCTGAAAATATGAGTGTAAGTGCATTGTCCTACACTGCCTTAAAAGGTGCAAGGGATGAGAAATGTTATAAATAACAGCATATTTTGTCTTGCTGTGTTCCTTGTAACATCATCTATATATGAAGCCAGAGAAGATAACACATTCCTAATCCTGAGCAAGTGCTTTACACTGTTGAGTGAGTTTGCTGCTAATGGAACACATTCCAAGCCAGAAAGTTAACAGTGTTACAGAGATCTACCCCATCACTTAGCATTAGCATTTGAACAGATATTTTAGATAAACACATAGAAAGGGAGCTTTTCAAGGCCATGTGTGAACTTTAGGAAGCACAGCAGAGATTGGTAGCTGAGGGTTCATCAGAGCACCCATTTTTGCCATGAGGAAAGACTAAATGGGCCCTGAGAAAGGGCCCATTCCAATGCACAAGCCCTGTGTCAGGCCCTCGGGAATACTGGAGGCAGCAGTCTGCACACAATGGTCTATACCCTGGTTGATGTCATCAAAGAGTGTATTAACATGGTCTGGAGAAAGACACCCAGAATATTTTTTCATAAATTCAAAGTATTTGCCAAGGATAAGGAGGCTGAAGAAGCCAACAGTGCTTTGATTGAGACAGCAAGAACTTTAATGTGGGAAAGGATGAGGTTGTCACTGAGGAGCTCCTGGAGAGACTTCCTGAGGAACTGACAAATGAGGCGTTAATGAAACTGGAGCATGACTGAAAAAGAGGCAAGATAAAAGAAAACTTTACAAGAAGAAAAAAAGGAAAGAATTTTATTTCCCTAAGAAAATTCTAGTGAAGTGTTTAGCAGAAGTTGGTACAGAACTCTACAAGTTCCTTATGAAGTTTGAAAACATAGGCCTCCCCCAAACGCTGAACTATTTCATTAATGAGGAGAAATATTCATGGTGTCAATTTGAATTTGATTGGTTTCAAATTTTTATTGATATTTAATTTGTACATTAGTTTGGGTCTCATGTCTATTCAACAGCTAAATGAATAAGGAATGCATATGTATATTTTGTAAATGTGCAAATGTCAAACAAATATGTGTTGACAGAAATAGCTAAACCTGGGTTTTGTTTTTATTTTAGAGATTTTTGCTATAGGGTGTATGTACTCAATGGAGAGACAGAGAGACAGAAAGCAAGAAATCACCCCCACAGTGAGGATGGCCATGCTGTAATCCCTTCTCCTCCATTCTCCTCTTGGGATTTTGAGTTCACATGCACACACACACACCTGGTGTTTCAAGTTGCTGGATCTAGGACTTGAAGTTCAGTCAGTCATGTAAGAATCCAGCACCTTAACCACCAAGTCACCACTGACCCCAGAAATAGCTAAACTTTATGAAAAAAGATTAAGAATTATTTATTTCATTTTATTTATTATTTTTAAAATTTTTCCTTTATTATCATATTATTATTACTTATATATTCAATCACTATACATCATTTAGATTGTCAAGAGACTTTACCCAGCATGATATACACTTCAGTCCAGCCCAGTTGAGAATATTAGACACACCCACATCAACAGATAATAAACCATATCTGTGTCCCACAAATGTCTTACCTCTCTATTTTTATTTTTTGATTTGCTATAGGGCAGGTGCACTCACCAGAGAGACAGAGAAGAGAAAGCAAGAAAGCAAGCCACCAGGTCCAGGACTCAAATTGCAGTTAACCCTGTGAGAGTCTAGCTCTCCAACCACCATGCCACCTGCTGGACCCATTATAAAAATATTTTTTAAAGTTTATTGATAATGAAATTATAAGAACCAGCAGATGGTGTAATGGTTATGTCACTGGACTCTCACATGGTCAACAGCAGTTTGAGTCCTGGACCCAGAGGTTTGAAACTCATGCTGACTATTTGTGTGTGCATGCCAAAAATCCTGAGGGGAGAATGGAAGAGAAGGGATTGTGGCATGGCCATCACCCCAGGGAGTGATTTCTCGCTTTCTGACTCTCTACAGAGCACATCATATAGCAAAAATCTCTCTCTTAAAAAAAAAAAAAAAAGTAATAATGAAATCATGAGTGACCCTGTCCCATGATCACAATTTCTGGTAGCCTTGAAAAAGTTTTCCAGGCAACTTGGAAATAATAGGTCATATATTTAGTTCTGAGACCAGGCAATATAAGCAAAACTTTAAATCAACACATGGAGTTTTTATATTGGCCTGTCCCAAAATTGTAGAATTTCTAGAAGCAGGGGCTTACAGGTTGTAGGTGGGTTTAGAAATTCTTAGGTTAGTAATTGATTGAAAGCACAAATTTTTGTCTCAGAAACACTCACAGTCAGTCAGCAGAAAGGAATGCCTGAGTTTAACAGAGATACACATTCATGTGAGGCTGTGCCAGAGTCAGGATGTAAAGAATAGCTCACAATCACTGGACCAAAGCAATCTGCTTCAGCAAAATTAACTGCCTATTATCTGGCATGACTTTTTCCATGCCACTTAGAAAAAACTTAGAACAAAGGAAGGTAGTCAGGTTCAGACCTCATTTTTTTAATACCTGTATTTTCAAGTAATGTTATAGTAAAGATACTTTTCAAGATACTAACCATATAAGATGTTTTTTGGCATTAAGAGCTCTCAACTCACTGTTCAATTTTGAGAAAGTATATTCCCATATTACTCAAGAATATCCTTAGCCATAAAAGACTTTTTTGATGTTACTGAGTCTCTAGATCAGGGGCATGACCACATATATGATGAAGGAGATATTTCTACCCCCTCATCTTTCTTTTTGTACCAGGGCAGGAAGCAAAGGTCAGTAGACTGCATCCTATAAAATTGTAAGCACTCTGTTCAAGTCTACTGAAGTCAAAACTAATTGAGGTAAACAAACAAACAAACAATAATATATATATATATATATATATATATGT
>NW_006159561.1:1403370-1445065 GCF_000334495.1 Tupaia belangeri chinensis
ACACACACACACACACACACACACTCATACATATATATTTATTTAACATTATCACTTCTGAATTTCTTAATTTTATAGCCCTCCCCAATACTATAGATGTAAGATATTTTAATCAGTGTGGCCACCTGGATAATGTTATTCCAATGCATATTTTATATTTCTATGACATATTTCACAATGCAAATATTTTAATGTGTGTAACTTAGGTGTCCCCTTTTCTTTTTTTATCTATTTTCTTTTTTCCTATTTCAGTCTGTTCCTCATATGATAAATGGAAGTGAATATTTAAGAGAGACTGTTCTAGTTTAAAAAGAAGGAGAAAGGAGAAAGAAGGAAGGAGGAAGGAGGAGAAGGAGAAATAAACAGGTCCTGATTGGAAAATTTTCAAAAGGAAACAGAGAAGTCATTGGTGTTAGCCCTTCCCTTCTCTAGAATGAAATTAATCACTTCAACTACTGCAAAAGTATTGAATTGCAAACATTCTTTAAATTGATCATTCTGAACCTTAAATCCTGTGTTTCCTTATCAGGAAACCTACGCCTACACCATTCGGTCAATACCTAAAGAGAGAAACTCATCCCTGTGCATGACCAAAGTCCTGTCCCTCTCATCACTTCTATGCCTTATATTTTTTCTTACAGCACTGAGCTCAGGAAAACACCTGCATTTGCAGCCAGCACAATCAATCCTCATTTGATGGCAAATTCTCGACCCTGTCTGGTTTTTGTATTGGGTGTCTTCTTCAGACACAGCTTTGTCCTTGTAATTGGCTCCATTCTCTCTGGCTGTTGTAGATGACTAACACTTGAACTACTGCCTAGGAACCTGCGCTGTAACCAATACCCACCTACACCGAATGGACAGAGGAATCAGCTTGCTTGTATGGCTTCCTTGATAGGACAGACTGTAAACATTCAAACTTAAAAATTAAGGAGAAAAAATTTAATCATCTACCCAGTAGAAGAATGTAAATAGGACAAAAAACCTCCGAGGCAGCCATCTTTATGGCAGTAAGTATACCCATCAAAGAATGAAGAACATTGTTTCTGTGGGGAGGGGACACCTACTGCCACTTCCACTAGCCCCATGTTAAAATACCCCTACCCAGAATAAGAACTCAAAGAGACTTGACTCCCTTATTCATCACTGTATTCCACCACACCTAAAATATAGCCTTCTCTGAAAAGTTAAGGACTTTCTATCCATGTGTCTTAGCAGCTTTATTGAGATGTAATTGACACACAACAAATTGCACATACTTAAAGCGTACAGCTTAGATACTTTGGTGGAACCATCCCCAGTACTAAAACCAGGAACATTGCCATAAACCCCTAGGATTTCCTTGGACACTTTCTTCATTCTCCCCTCTTAAGCCTCCCCATTAATGCTCCGCTCTCAGTTAACCACTGATCTGCCTGCTGTTGCCATAGAATATGTCGCATTTTCAAGATTATCCAAATGGAGTTCCACAGTATATACATTTTAAATCTGGCTTTCTCACTTAGTATATTTATTTTTAAGACTCACTCATAAATCAAAAGTTACCTCTTTGGGACCAGCAGATGGCATTATAGTTACATTCCTCAACTCCCAGGCAGTCAACTACGGTTCAAGTCCTGGACCCAGCAACTTAACACTCACACCATGCGCATGTGGGTGCATACCCAAATCCTGAGAGGAGAATGGAGGAGAAGGTATTGTGATGTGGTCATACTCCTGGAAGCTGATTTCTTGCTTCCTGTCTCTGTCTCTCCAGTGAGTACATGCTCCTTATAGCAAAAATCTCTCAAAAAAAAAAGTTATCTCCTTTTTTTACTAAGTAAATTAATTATACAAATATGCTACAACTATTTATCCATGTGTCAGTAGACATTTTGGGCTGTTTCCAGTTTTTTTTGGGGGGGAGGGGGAGAGGTTTTCGCTATAGGGTGCATGCACTCGCCAGACAGACAGAGACATAGAGACAGAAAGCGAGAAATCACCCCCCAGGCAGGCCACAATCCCTTCTCCTCCCATTCTCCTCTCGGGATCTTGGGCACGCACGCACACGTGCCCAGTGTGAGTATTTTTAAGCCACCGGGTCCGGGACGCAAACCGCAGTCGACCACGTGGGGAGTCCAGCAACATAGCCATTACGCTAACTGCTGGTTCCCTCCAGTTTTTAACCTTAAAATAAATCTGTAGGACCAGCAGATGGTGTAATGGTTATATCACTGAACTCCCACGTAGTTGACCACAGTTCGGGTCCAGGAACCAGCTGCTTGAAATTCACACCAGATGTGTGTACATGTGTGCCCAAAATCCCAAGAAGAGAATGAAAAAGAAAGGATTCTGGCATGGCCATCCCCACTAGGGGCTGATTTATTGCTTTCTGTCTCTCTGTCTCTCTGGTCAATGCATGTGCCCAATAGCAGAAATCTCTTTAAAAATAAAAAATTAAAAAAATAAAAATAAAAAACAGAAAAAAGAAACATAGTTTTATTTACCTTGGGTAAATACCTAGAAATCAGTAACTGGGTCATATAGTGAAAGTATATTTAATATGCAAGCACAGTCAGACTGTTTTCCAAAGATGTGCCATTTTTACATTCCCAAACGCAATGTTCAAAGCCCAGTTTTATTCCTTACCTTTGTCCATATTTGGTATGGTCAGGTGTTTCCAACTGTGTATGTTCTAATAGGTGTAGAAGTAGTATCTCATCATGTTTTTTTTTTTTTTATCATGGTTTTATTTTGCATTTCCCTAATGACTGAAGATGTTGAACATCATCTCGTATGCTTATTTCCCATGCAATATCTCTTTCCTTTTCTCAGTTTTTAATTGAATTTTTTTCTTGTTATTGAGTTTTGGTGGTTCTTTACATGTTCTGGGTATAAGTGCTTTATATAGTTTGGGACGGACAAATGCTTTCTCCCAAACAGAGGCTTGTATTTCATTCTTTTAAATGTACTCTCCAAAAAAACCAAATTTTTGAATTATCATAAAGTACAATTTATCAATGTGGATTTATTTGCTTGTTTATGGATCACGTTTTTATATGTCATAGTTAAGAAATCTTTGCATAAACCACAGTTCCAAAATATTTTCCCTCATGTTATCTTCTAGAATATTACGGTTTTAGGTTTTAAATTTAGGTCTATGGTCCATTTCAAGTTAATTTTGGTATATTGTACAGGAATAAATCCAAGTTTTGATATTTTTCATATGTATAAGCAATTGTCTAAACACCACATTTTAAAGTTTTTTCTTTCATCACTTAATCATTTTTGCATTTTTAAAAATACATTATTTATTTATTATTTATATATTCTATCACTATAAATCATTTAGATTGTAAAGAGACTTAACCCAACATGATATACATCTCAGTCCAGTTGAGAATACTATACATATCCTCATCACAGATAATAAACCATATCTGTGTCCCACAAATATAAATGGCCATATATACATGGTTCTACTTCTCAATTACTCCTTTTGCTCCATTTATCTATTTGACTTGACAGAAATACCACTCTTTATTTGCAGTACTTAGATCCTTTGGATTTACATTTATATTTTTTATTTATATTTTCCATTTTTTATGCAAAGTTTTGATAGAATATTGAGTAGGATGCCATTGAATCTATATATCAATTTGGAGTGAGTTGAGATCTTTAAAATATTAAGTCTTCTCATCCATACATGTGTTATACCTTGTCATTAATTTAGGCCTTTAATTTCTCTCATTAATATTTGGTATTTCTTTGGCATATGAGTTTTTCATATTTTGATGCTTATACAAATGGTTGTGTTTTTTATTTCAATCTATTATTTATTGATAGTTATGTAAGTTTCCTATTTTGTGGGGGAGCTTAAGGTACAAGTTTATCTTGGTGCAGAAGGTTTTTTAAATCCATGCAGTTTTTTCGTTGTATGCATTATCCACAAACTTTTTTTAAAAAAATTATTTATTTGTTCATTTATTTTAATTTGAGTAGAGAGAAACACAGAGAGAGAGAGGAGAGGGAAAGTGAGAAAGCAAGCCACCAGGTACGGGACTCAAACCGCGGTCGGCCATGTGGGGGTGTTCAGCGCCTTAACCACCATGCCACCTGCTGGTCCCCCATGAACATATTGATGGCATCTTTTATATAGACAGCTTTTTTTATACTCATTTAATCTCTGTGTGTCATTACAATTTTCTATTATTGCCATAGCAAATTACCACAAACTTATCTACTTAAGATAATACACATTCAGTCTTTCACAGTTCTTGAAATCAGATGTTTAAAATGGGCCACAAGGGCTGCATATTTTGTAGAGGCTTTCTAGGGGAAAATCCATTTCCATGACTTTTCCAGCCTCTCAAGGTTTTCTGCATTTCACTTTGTGGCTCCACATCTCTCCAATCTGTTTAAGTTCACACATGTCCTTCTCCGACTCTGACTCTTCCTTTCTCTTACAAGAGTATTATGATTACATTAGACCTACCTGGATATATCAAGATAATCTCTCCAGCAGAAGATCCTTAACCTAATCAAAACTACAAAATTAATCTATCAAGTATTAGGTTGTAGACATTTTAGGGATGTGACATGTTAGTCAGTTTAAGACACTAGTACATAAAAATAAAACTGTTGAATATAGCTGTTGTATTCTACAATCTTTTTAAGCTAATTTATTAATTCTAGTGGGGTTTTGTAAATACCACAGAATTTTCTGCAAATACGATCTTTTTATCTGTGAAAAATCACAGTTTTGCATAGATAGTTGTATACATCTAGTTATCTTCCATTACTTTTTCATGTTTTATTGTACTTTTAGGACTTCCAATTTAACATTTAAAAGCAGTGGTGATAGGAAAATGTTTCATTATTCCATCCTTTTTAATTAAATATGACCTTAGACATATGTAGTTTCTTTTTTCTTTTCTTTTTTTTTTTTGTTTTTAGTTTTTAGTTTTGCAAAAGAGCACATGTGCTCACCAGAGAGAGAGAGAGAGAAAGAAATAACACACACACACATACACACACACACCCTCACAGAGAGGATGGCCATGCTGCAATCTCTTCTCTTCTGTTCTCCTCCCTGGATTTTGGGCACACGCCCACATGCATCTGGCATATTTTTCAAGCTCCCAGGTCCAGAACTTGAATCACACAGTCATGTGGGATCTAGCCTCCATAACCAACATGCTTCCAACTGACCTGACATAGGTTATTTTCTAATATACATAGTAAGATCCAGAAAGTTCCCACTATTTCCTAGTTTGCTGAGAGTTTTTATCATGAAAGGAAGTTAAATTTTATTAAAGGCTTTTTCACATATATTGAGATGATTGTATGGTTGGTTTTCTTTATTCCATTGATATAGTCAAGTACGTTGATTATCAAATGTAAAAATCAACCTTGCATTCCTAGAATAAATTTCATATGCTTAAGATATATTAGCCTTGGGACCAGCAGTTAGTGTAATGGCTATGTCGCTGGACTCCCATGTAGTCGACTGTGGTTCGAGTCCCGGACCCGGTGGCTTAAACTCACGCCAGGCGCGTGTCCATGCGTGCCCAAGATCCCGAGAGGAGAATGGAGGAGAAGGGATTGCAGCGTGGCCATCCCTCCTGGGGGGTGATTTCTTGCTTTCTGTCTCTCTGTCTCTCCCTCTGTCTGTCTGGCGAGTGCATATGCCCTGTAGCATAAACCTCTCAAAAAAAGAAAAAAAAAAAAAAAATATTATTAACTTTGGGGACCAGTTAGCATAATGGCTATGTCGCTGGACTCCCACGTAGTACCCGGACCTGGTGGCTTAAACTCACGCCGGGTGCGTGTGTGTGCGTGCCCAAGATCCCGAGAGGAGAATGGAGAAGGGATTGTGGTGTGGCCATCCTCCCTGGAGGATGATTTCTCACTTTCTGTCTCTCTGTCTCTGTCTGTCTGGCGAGCACACGTGCCCTTTAGCAAAAAACCTCTCCAAAAAAATGAAAGTTAAAAAAAAAAAAGAGATATATTAGCCTTTGGCATATTTTTAGATTTGATTAACTAAGATTTTGTTAAGAATTTCTTATCTATGTTTAGGAATACATTGGTCTGTACTTTCCTTTTTGCAATGCCCTTTTCTGGATGTGATATTGGGTAGTGATGACTTATAAGAATAGAATAGAACGTGTTCATTCCTCTTCAAGTTGGATCTTTACAAGCAGTGTCCTACTTAATCCTCATGAATCTGAAATGTAAGCGCTATTATTATCCTCATTTTTCTTAAAAGGAAAAGAAAGATTAGAGAAGGTGACAAACTTGTCTCACGTTATAAAGCATAAAAACAAATTTCCAATGCGGAGAAAGGAATAGGCCCCAGGGAAAGAAGCCATCTATTCTTTCAGACAAGAGCACATATACATCAGCAATCACGTGGGCATCAACATTCATTAGAAAAGTCAAAAAAGTCTTCTGTACTTACTAGTCCCACTATTTTTAGACATTTTAGGGTAAGTTCCACTCTAATATGTATTACCTATGCTCCTCTTTCTATAGAATTAATCTATTTTTTCTCCATGAGAAGAGAGAAATAAATTGCTATTCTTCACACAGTATCTTTTGCTTTTAACAAAGAGAGTTATTTTCTTCTTAAATCTCAACCATTTCAGTTTTCATTGCCAATTCAATTTGTTAATATTTTTCTCTCTTCCAAAGTTATTTTAAATGTGCATATCTGTAGATATTATAAAACATTAGCAAGTGAATTATACAGTAGGAAAAATCATCTGATATTTTTAGGTGTCTAAAATTTAACAAATTCACAAATTTAATTCATAAATCTAACAATGTTTAAAAACTTTTAAACCAACATATTTAACAACTAGACTGTGTAGACTTTTGAGTTCATCAGAAAACCTAGTGCGGGGAACAACAGATGGCATAGTGGTTTAAGTGCTGGACTCCCATGTGACCAACCACAGTTCCAGTCCTGGACCTAACAGCTGGAAACACACTGGGAACATGTGTGTGCATGCCCAAAATCACAGGGGGAAAATGGAAAAAAGATCACGGCATGGTCATTCCCCTGGGGTGTATTTTCTTACTTTCTCTCTCTCTCTCTTTCTCTCTCTCTCTCTCTGTCTCTCTCTGATGAGCATATGCACTCTATTGCAAAAATATCTTTAAAAAAAAGAAAGACCTAATGTGAAAAGTTGCCAATGTGCTCAAAAAAAGACTTTCAGTCTTGTCAAGAAATAAAGGAAAAATGGGCTTCACCCTTGAACACTCTTACAACATACATGAGGTTTAGCAAGCAGTTTTTACCTTTTTGTTGTTGTTCCTATATAAATATTACAGGTGGTAAAACACTATTGAATTCCTGTGTGCAGAAAAACATCACATGTAAGTATGTGACAGAGCATGAAAGGAAAGCAGAAGACTTGGTGAAGGGCCCACAAATTGGGTTGTTGTTTCTTTTTCATTTTCTCAGAAAGTCCACATCATAGAAACTCATCTCTATCATACATATAAAGACTTCCTAGAACTTCGAAAGCTATCCCTTTTGACAGTTACAGAGTATGGAGATTATAGCCTTCTAACCTACAGCCCTTATATTGCATGCCTTTTTGATCCCACTTAGCTCACTCTATCACTTTAATGGTTACTCTTAAAGACCATTGATTATCTCATCAGTCTCATTAACCATTACCTCAAAAAAAAGAATGTTCCTCTAAAGAGAGCAGATGGGTAGCACTGGATGCATCTTTATCCAAGTACTCATTTCTCCTCACAAGAACATCTTCCTGGGGCCAAGGCTGTCTTATTTACTTTCCATTTTCTAAAAATGGTGCGAATATTTCTAAGTAACAGTGTAAATTTATCGGACAACACGAGGCAAACATATCATAATATGCCTCCCCTCTCCCTGCCATGTGGTTATAAAACAATGTATGTGGCACAGTCCAACATTCCCAGATGTTTACTCTAGACATTCTATTTGCCAAGTGGTATTTTAAATTTTAGTCCTAAGTTATGAGCATGATTACTACAGTGGATAAAGAAGAGATTTAGTTATGGACATTGGAGACAGTGTGGAAGGAGGTGGAAGAGAGGAAGAGGGAAAGAAATTAGATAGAAAAAAGGAGAAGACATTTGTGGGACACAGAAATAGTTTATTACCTGTTGATGATAACGTGTAGTATTTTATTGGACTGGTCTGAGGTATATTTCATGTTGGGTAAATTATCTCTATAAGCTACATGATGTATGGTGATTGAACATATTCTAAAAATAATTTTAAAATGAAGCGATCTTGGCATGCTTTTATATTTTAAATAATCACTTAGAATTAGATTTCATATTCCATATCATATATTTGATCTCTATGCAGAAATGTATCTAATTTGAACTCTGAATATGTCAATGAATGGTATGTAGATATTACTACCATATATGTCTTGAATTCTATCAGTTCATCTTACAGATGAAAAGAAAACCAAACAAGAGTACATAAACATGTACAACTTACACGCACACACAAAACATGAAAATATGACAGTGGCATTAACTACACAAAAATTAAAAAAATCTTTATGGCAAACCACAAGTATTTTAAATGTCAGTGATAATCTCTATTTTGCATCCTTATTAGATTTATGGATAAAGTAATATTTAGGAGACATTTGATTTTGCCTTATATGTTTCTAACTTCCCTTCTTCCTTCTGACCTTTGAGAAAGTTAACTATGAGTAATAATTCAGAAGAGTAGAGTAGGTAGTAAAACAAAATAATGGTAAAAGAAGATTATTCTGGAAACCAATGTGGAAGAGGTACCATCACCCCTTACCCCATGCCCCTGTAGGGCCCAGATCATGGAGAAACCATTAAATTTGGAAGGCTTTTATATCTAGATCATTCTTATGACTAATTAAGTTACAGAACTCATTGAAAGAGTATTGGCATTTTTCACTATCATAAAAACTGAATATGACAGCATTAGTCTTATCTGCCCTAAATTAATTTATTGGTAAGCTGAGCAGTTTTCCTGGTACAAATAAATCATGTCTTATTTTAAGTGAATTGTTTTCAAAGAGGAATAAGTTCCTTGGGTTATCCTTCTCATAAGGCACTATGCTACGGAGATGGGCATGCCTCTTAAATTTTCTCATCATCTTTTTTGGTTCTAATGATGTGTCTAGACATACAGAAGGAAGTAAAAAATTGAAGCAATCAACTACATAATTTGACAGAAAATCACATACAGCTGAAATATTGAGTTGATTGGACAAAATGAAATAAACTGTTCAACCAGCCCTTACTTTTTGCTGCCTGCTCAGACACAATTCTTGTCTAAGATGCAATAATGGGGCTCAAAATGAGCAGGAATCATCAGTTTAGTTTCAGAGTCCACTAATCATGACAAAAGAAACCACCAGCTCTCTCTGGCTATAATTCTGTGGCCAGAACCTAAGTGTGCATATTTAGAACCCTTAAATAACTAGAGGAAAACTATTTCAGCAAAATATGCAGATTCAATAAACATGAAAATACAGCATCTGATCTTTGCATTTTCTATTTCTCTAAATATTTATAAAATATCTTTTAACTAAACTTTATTCTAAAAATATTGAAGCAAAACTGTGACTTTAGGTATTTGGGTGAGTTTGACTGGTGAAACAAAAAGAAAGAAACCATACATTTAAGTTATCTCATGTAATCCTTAAAGAAAACCTTTATTCCTCTGTTCAACAAAAAGTGACTGAGTGCCCACTATGGGAAGCACAACATAAAGGAGATCTGCTGTCTGTTCTCAGAGAACAAATAATTACCACCGAGTTCTGTGCTTTGATGGAAAGAAGTATAATTCTGTTAATGCACATGACAAAGCAATCTGGTTGAGACTAGGGATCTCTTATTTCAGAAATGAAGCACAGAAGCTCAGGGAGGTTAAATAAGTTGATCAAAGTCACAGGGCTAAGAATTCAAGGATGCAACATTCCTTTCCAATTCATCCTGGTTCCATAGCCTTTGTTTTTTTCTTCTGTTTTTCTCAGACATTTGTTTTTCTAAGACAGCTTAATGTGAGAAGGAGGCATTCACAAAGCTGAGAGGATTCCCTGACATGGATTGTACCTCCCCCTGCTTTCAGCCCATCCAGTTGATATTTCTTGCCAATGTTTGTCTTAGTCCAAGGAAAATACTTCCAAATCCTTGCAGGATGGACTAACTGTGCTTTTGTTTCTGCATTGTACCTCTCTGTCTCTATGCTAGAACTTGTTGTAGGTAGCTGAGTTGGTCTCTGAATACTTGGTTGGCTATTATCATTTTGGTATGTTACAAATAACATGCAGGGGATAATGATGAGAATCTCCTGAGGCCTAGAGCAATTGCAAGTCTTATCCTAGAGACCATTGCTACCACTCTTTTGTATATAAAAATTAAAGATTGACCCCAATTTGCTGTGCTAAAATTTGAGATAACACATACTGATCAAGTTTTTGATGTCTTGGTATGTCACTGTTAGGGTGACCAACTCATCCTACTTTTCTCACGGTTTTCTTGATTTAAAAAAACAAAGAAAGAAAGAAAGAAAAACAAGCACCTTTACAAGCTAAGTGATGAATAGTGACTGAATGTACAAATTTAAAAACTAGAAAGTTTTTTTAAAAAAACAGCATCTTTAGAAATTCCTCAAGCCCAGGCAAAAAACTAAGTTGGTCACCCTAGTTATTGTGGTACCTGCTCATTAGAGAGCTATAGGGTGACCATACATTTTGAAAACATATGCATAGTAGTTTTGTAATATTATATTAAAATACGTAGGGTGCTTGATGACACTTCACAAAAGTTTAATGTAGTGCTCCTCATTAGCAATGTATCTTTCTCTATGCTGTGCAAAACAACAGTGAGTATAATCCATCAACGTATTATTTCCATCAAACTCCACACATGTATTTGCAATGTGTTGCCTCGGATGAGGTGTGCCTTTGGTGTTTAGTAAACAATTGTGTGCCTTTAGCTTACCTTGGAAGAAATAACCAAGGACATCATATCTAAGAGGCACACATTGTACTCCACATAGCTTAACTGTCTTCTAAATTTGGATTAACATCATCCCCTAACTGGTGTGATAGGAGTGGTGAACCTTCTTTCATAGCACCAGGCATTCTAAAAGGTAAAAGGGCAGGTCTACATATACTCATGCTACAATCCACCCTCTGAGTCAGCAACTGTTCTCCAGTAATCACAATTGCCAATTCGTATGTTCTCTTACAGACAAACTTCAGCCTTAGCACATCTCTGAGGTGATCAACAGAAACTGGATGCAATTAACTAAGTATGAATTCTTTAAAAATAAAATAATTATTCCAGGATATTACTGGCAACAACCCCTTGGCCTAAAAAACATGATTAGTCATGATTATTATGTGATTAAAGTATTTGTCTTTCTTACCAAAACCAATGAAATGTAGCTTTATGTCAATAGTACATCTTTTATTTTTTTTAAGTTTATTTACTTCTTGAGAGAAGGGGGCACCCTAACAAGGTCTTCATGTCACAGTTCAACTCCATCCTCAACCAGTCAGACTTATAGGCTCATATACACGTACCCAGTCTGTAAGGGGGGACCTCAGGAAGGAAATCCAGGTCCTTCCCTATGGTCTTGGCATACACAGAGCCTTAGATTACTACCTCTAGCAATATGTTTATTCTAGTTTTATTTATTTATTTATTCCATGAACTAGAGAGACACAGAGAGAGAAAAAGAGATAAATACCACCAACAGGGTCTTGACGCCACAGTTCATGCTCAGTCTCAGCCAGGTCTAGATCATGGGCATGTGTGCACCAGGCATGTTCAGAGAGATCTCCAGACACAAACCTGAAACCTTCCCAGGAGGGTCAGCCTGGTAGAGCATTGCATTACTTCTAAAACACTATCTGGACCCTGGCAATATACACTAAAAGGAACTTTTTGGTGGCTTAAAACTTACGCCGGGTATGTGGGCATGCATGCCCAAGATTCCAGGAGAATGGAGGAGAAGGGATTGTGGCATGGCCATCCTCTAGGGGATGATTTCTCACTTTCCCTCTCACTATCTCTGCTCTATGTCTTTTTCTCCAATGAGCACACATGCCCTAAGGCAAAAACCTCTTTTAAAAAATTAAAATAGTAGGACCAGCAGGTGGCATGGTGGTTAAGGCACTGGACACTCCCACATGGCTGACCACAGTTCGAGTCCTGGACCTGGTGGCTTTCTTTCTCTCTCTCTCTCTCTCTCTATGTGTGTGTGTGTGTGTGTGTGTGTCTGGTCAAGTTAAAAATGAATGAGTGAATAAATAAAGTTAAATAAATAATACTTTAAAAAATTACAATAGCTATTATTTAGAGAGAGGGTCCTCTTTATGCTAGACTCTATAGGCATGGAAATGCATGTGTGTGTGTGTGTGTGTGTGTGTGTGTGTGTGCGTGTGTGTATATATCCACTTAAACAATACAAACATCATATCAATCATATTAGTGCTTCTTATAGACTCATGGACTAAAATAGAAAATGTCTTTGACTATAATTTTACAATTATTCCGATTGATTCTTCAAATAAATATTTTATCTGCCTTCTATTTTTTGAAAAAAAAAATAAAGGATATATCATTAACTATTAATGTAGGAAGAGTATTTATAAAAATTGAGACAAAATGGGACCAGCAGTTAGTGTAATGACTATGTCGCTGACTCCCACGTAGTCAACCGCAGTTCACATCCCGGACCCAGTGGCTTAAAACTCACGCCGGGCCCGTATGCGTGCATGCCCAAGATCCTGAGAAGAGAATGGAGGAGAAGGGATTGCGGTGTGGCCATCCCCCCTTGGGGGTGATTTCTCGCTTTCTGTCTCTCTGTCTCTCTCTGTCTGTCTGGCGAGCACACACGCCCTGTAGTGAAAACCTCTTAAAAAAAAAAATTGAGACAAGATGGGGCCAGCTGGTGGCATGGTGATTAAGGCACTGTACTCCCACATGGCCAACTGTGGTTTGAGTCCTGGACTTGGTGGCTTGCTTTCTTAATTCCCTTATGTCTCTCTCTGTCTCTGTCTCTCTCTGGTGAGCACATTTTCCCTATAGCAAAATTAAATAATAATAATAATTCATTGGGGACCAGCAGATGGCATAATATTGCATCACCGGCCTCCCATGCAGTCAACTGCGGTTTGAGCCCTGAACCTGGTAGCTTAAAACTCACACCAGATGTGTGTGTGTGCCCAAAATGCCAAGAGGAGAATGGAGGAAAAGGGATTGTAGCATGGTCATCCCCCTGGAGGGTGATTTCTCTCTTTTTGTCTCTATCTCTCTCTGTCTCTCTGGTGAGCACACACATCCTATAGCAAAAATCTCTCAAAAATTATAGTAATAATAATAATTAATAAAATTAAATAAATAGTTTTTAATTGTAACAAGGTGAAAGATTATATAGCCTGGTGAGCTTTCACTTCTAAAGAACTGGCTAGTGCAGGAATATTATGAAAGAAATGAAAGAAAGAAAGCAAGAAATCTGATCTCTGCTGTCCTGTACCTTCTGGACCCAGCTTCACCTCTGTGAAGCTCCCCCAGCTAGCACTCCAGCCCCTCCCAGAGCCTAGTGCTAACCAGGGCAGAATCCATCTAACCAGCTCCATCTCTGCTGTCCTATACCTTCTGGGTCTAGTTTCACCTCTGTGAAGTTCCCCCAGCTACTCCCCTCAGCCCCAGAGCCCTGTGCTAGCCAGGTATGAAAAGCCTTGCATCCCCCTCTTGCTCTTTTCTGTCCCTTCCAACTTTTTCCCCTTACCCATAAATGAATAAATAAATAGATAGATAAATAAATAGATAAATAAATAAATAAATAAAAGCTTTTCTGTCCTCTTCCCTGTGCTTTTAAATTGCTCACTTCTGTCTCTTTCTCTCACCCAGGACAGAATCCATCTAGCCAGCTCTATCTCTGCTGTCCTGTACCTTCCTGTAGCCATGCAGTTTTCATTAGTTAACCTTTCTTTCTTTCTTTTTTCTGTGATGCGTTTTTTCTCCCTTTTTCATGCTAGTTCTTTCCTTCTTTTTTGTTCCTATTTCTTCACTCCTTCTTCCCACCTCTTTCGTTTTCTTCGTAGTTCTTCACTTTTTCTTCCTATTGCCATTTCCTAATCTCTTTTTCTTTTTCCTTACTCTCCTATTTTATTACTCAGTCCTTACCCACTGCCGAGAGAAGACTAGGTTCATGGAAACAAATGATAATGAGTACACAAGTTTCCACAATTTATGGGACACTACAAAGCAGCCATAAAAGGAAAGTTCATGGCAATTAGTGCACACAAGAAAAAGATGGAAAGGTGGCAAAATAACAACCTAACATCATGCCTCAGGGAATTGGAAAAAGAACAACAGAAAAATCAAAAAAAATGTCAGGAGAAAATAAATAATACAGATTCAAGCAGAAATAAATGAAATAGGAAATAAGCGAACTATACAGAAAATAAATGAGATCAAATGCTGTTTATTTGAAAAGATAAACAAGATTGACATACCATTAGACTAATTCAGAAGGAGAAAGTAGGGAACAAGATACATCAAATTTGCAATGAATCAGGCAATATTACAACAGACATAATAGAAATATAAACATCATTAGAGCATACAATGAGCAACTAAATGCCAACAAAGAAGAAAACTTGGATGAGATGGACAAATTCCTGGACACATATAATCTACCAAGATTGACACAGGAGGACATAGAAAGCCTGAGTGGACCTATAACAAGCAATGAGATTAAATCAGTAATAAATAACTTCCCAACAAAGAAAAGTCCAGGTCCTGATGGCTTCACTGCTGAATTTTATAAAACTTTTAAAGAATTAACCTCCATTCTACTCACACTGTTTCTAGAGATCCAAAAGGAAAGAACCCTTCCAAATTCATTCTATGAAGCCTCTATTACCCTCATTCCCCAAATGGATAAGGATATGACAAAAAATGAAAATATAGACCTGTATCTCTGATGAATGTAGATGGAAAAATTCTCAACAAGATATTTGCTAACCATATTCAACAGCATATAAAAAAGGTTATTAGACACTCAAACATCCAGACCCAAGAAATACAAAGGACCCCAAATAGAATTAACCCAAGAAGAACTTCCCCAAGGCACATCTAAGCCAGATTGGCAAAGACTACAGATAAGGATAAGATACTAAAACTGGCAAGAGAGAAACAACAAGTGACTTACAAAGGTCACCCCATCAGGCTAACACCAGACTTCTCAACGAAAACAATGCAAGCAAGAAAAGAATGGGAAGATGTATTGAAAGTGTTATGAGAGAAACAATTTCAACCAAGATTATTATATCCTGCAAAATTATCCTTCATATGGAAGAAAAATTGAAATCTCAGACAAACAAAACCTGAGAGAATTGCCAACACCAGACCAGCTCTTCAAGAAACACTGAAGAAAGTACTATTCCAGGAAAACTAAAGAAGTAACAGCTAGAAACAAAGGAATAAAAGGCCAAACAGTTCTAGTCCCAGACGCAGCTGCTTGAAAACCACCATGGGAGCATATGTGCATGCCCCAAATCCCAAAAGGATTGAGAAATGGAGAAAAAGGATTGAAGCTTGACTATTCTCCATGGAGAGGGTTTTTGTACTTTCTCTCTCTTTTTCCCTGTCTCCTTGAGCACATAAGCCCTCTAGCAAAAAAGTTTTTTAAATAAATAAATAAGTATATGTACACACACATCCTATTAATTCCATTTATCTGTAGAACGCTGACTAATACAGAGATCTTTTTAAAAACAAGCAAACAAACAAAAACCCACCAGGTCAAGTCACAGAGCCTTCCTTCCACAGTTAAGGGGAGTCTTCGAAGAAGATCTCTGAGCATAGGAGTATGTGGACCAGGGCTAAGCTGGGCTAAGAATAAGATAATGGAGTGGAGGATACCATAAAAAGAAAAGACTATACACAGGATGATTAGTTAAGAAGCTGCTATGACAGCGTGGTCTAGCTGCACTGAGAGAGGAAAAAGAGAAACAGATGAAATTTTTAAAATAGAATTAATGAAGTTGATGGCTGGTTAAAGGTGAGAAATGAGAAAGCATGAGGGAGGACTCAGTGAGGACAGAGGTTTGAGAACTGAGATCTAGAAAAACAGTGATAGTCTTATGAGAATAGAATGCCCCAAAAAGAGAAGTGGTTTGTAGAAAAACATTTGTGAGTTTAGGCTGGAAATACTGAATTTGATTTGTTGGTGAGACATGTAGGTCAATCGGGTGGTTGGAAATTGGGACCAGTATTAGAAGAGAAACAATGGTACATATTTATTGAGAAAGTATTATATACAGGCACATTGCCTAGCACTTGGTAAGTTTTCTCCATTGTAGTCTTCCCTAGCATTCTTTAAGAAGAAATTACGAGTTCTGTCTCAGATATGCCAAGGTTATCATCACAACTTAGTAGTGGCTACAATATTCCATATCTGAACAAGAGTCTGGAAGTAGGCTGACAGAATATGAAATAATGAAAATCATTCTAGACAAGTACTTCTTTTTTTACTACCTGTGAAAGTATCATCCCTTTGAGGACTGAATCATTTTTAATAAGTGCATCATAATCTGAATCAACCTATATTATAGACTCTAAACTAAAAAGAACTGCTCTAATATTTTATATGCCAAGCCTGAACCAAAAGATTAGAGGAGCTCCAAAAAAGAATGAGAAGCTAGACTTTCCCTAGAGGAAAGGAAGAAGTCAATGGAGGTCTTGGGACAACAACATGGCTCAGTATCTAATGGGGATTTAATGGGGACGTACTGTACTGAATACTTACCTACAGGTTTCATTTAATTATCACAATAATCATATGGTGAAGGTAGTAATATGGTGCTTATGGTATTGAGAAGTCAGCTAAATAACACAGTAGAAGAGCTACTATGGCACAGTACCAGCACTGCAAAGATGGCGGAAACTGAGCAAAGGAAAAAGATCCCTTTGGTTCCAGAAAATCTCCTGAAAAAGAGAAAAGCTTATCAAGCCCTCAAGGCCACCCAAGCAAAGCAAGCACTTTTGGCAAGAAGAGAGCAGAGCAAAAAGAAAGGGCCCAGATTTAAGCGACTGGAATCATTCTTAAATGATTCCTGGTGGCAGAAGCGTGACATGGTATGTCTCAGACGACTTGAAGTGAAACCTCATGCCTTGGAAATGCCCGATAAACATTCATTGGCCTTTGTTGTGGGCATCAAAAGGACTGATGGAGTGAGTTCAGTGGTGCAGAAGACCATCGCGAGACTGCGTCTGAAGAAAATTTTCAGTAGTGTTTTTGTCAAAGTCACTCCTCAGAGCCTAAAAACACTGCGAATAGTAGAACCTTATGTGACCTGGGGATTTCCAAATCTGAAATTTGTCCAGGAACTCATCTTGAAACGTGGGCAAGCCAAGGTCAAGAATAAGACCATTCCTCTAACCGACAACATGGTGATTGAGGAGCATCTAGGGAGGTTTGGTGTCATTTGTTTAGAAGACCTCATTCACGAAATTGCCTTCCCAGGGAAGTTATTTCCAAGATATCTCATGGTCCTTGTGCCCTTTTCACCTTTCGGTGGCCCGTCATGCCACCAAGAACCAAGTGGGCTTCCTCAAGGAGATGGGCTCACCGGGCTATCGGGGTGAACGCATCAATCAACTCATCCACCAGCTGAACTAGGTCCGGAGTACCTGAAAGCACAGTGTGTTGGAAGGTGTGCTTTTGGCTTTTTAAATTGTATCTTCAAAGAAGATTGTCGTCTGGTCCAATTTCAGAAACTAGAAAGGAAGAGTCTTGAAACACAGTAGTTTAAGTTCGTAACAGGAACCCCTCATCACAGCCCAGTTGCTAAGAAAAATTCCAGCATTTTTCACGTTGGCTGCTGCCTTCTCTGACATTTAGTATATGGCACGGAGGAGGGAGCCCTGCTTCATCACATATATCCTGGGCTTTAAGGTTGGTGAACGGATAACCCAAACTTGTACGAGGTTCCCCAAGACTCCCATAGGAGTGGACCAAGCCAAGGGCAGACTTGAAACTGGAAGTTTCTAGGACCTTGTTTTGAAAAAACTTAAAATACAATTTAAAGAAGCACAAAGACAAATGCTTGGTGGTTCTACCATGAGATTATGTCCAATTTATTGAGAGCTCCGAGAGTTCTCAGACTTGACAGCCCTAGTGTGTCTGATGACTTTTTTGTCTAGCCTCTAGCTGTCTTAGTCTTTTTCTGTATCTCAGCATTTGAGAAATTCCCTTTGTCAATAAGACACATATATACCAAAATTTTGCCTGAATGTTTCATAGTCTTGCTGTTACCAGGATTGATCACCAGGCCCTGATCTTGCTAGTCTTCTGGTCTTGTGCCTGATAGAATATACCTTACCGAGTCAGCTTTTCCCTTCAATCCTGTTTGCTGTTTTCTCCTAGAACACAGTGGCAAATGGTGTTGCCCCCTGTACCATCTGTAACTCGGGAGGCACCCAGCATTTCCCCCTCAGTTGGGATTTCCTGGTTTCCTTGATAGCTGTCTCCTTAAAATCCAGATTGGGAAGGAGTAAACCATTTTCTTGGTTTAGCACGGGTGATGTTGGCGTATCAGACAAGCAGCTTGGTTAAACCATTTCTCTTGCATAATCCAGACTCCAGAAGTACTCTTGCCCTACTGGCAGTGGGAGAGTAGGCCAGCCGCAGTTTCTGGCAGTGTTGGTCCTGGGAAAAATGGGTCTGCTGCTGATTGGATTCTCTGTGTCCACCGTGGGCCTTCCCTCTGCTCTCTTGACTTTGTTGCCTCAGCCTGTCAGCTCAGCTATTGGTGAGCACGTGCCGAACTGAGGCCGACTTGAAGCTTAATCATTGTGTTCTCTGATCCCTTCAGATCATCCATGCTGCAATTTTGGCTCAGGCCCTCAAACATAGCTATGAAATTTAGGGGGATAACAATGCCTTAAAATGTGTCAAGTTATGAGAGAATTAATTAGGCTAATTGACTCCAGAGTTGTTGCCCTTACACTGTCAAGTATGGTGAAATCAGATTAATTTAAAATGATATATCAGTCATGGGAAAACGTTATAGACATGGAAGCCTGGGGCTTGCCTCCCACATTTGTCTATACGAAATGGGATCAGTGTTTCCACTCATGCCTGTAAGTCTGGTCTGCTTCACATCACTGTTAAAAGAATTTATAATTTTATACAAATAAAAGGGGTTATTTAAAAAAAAAAAAAAAAAAAAGCTACTATGGTAGCAGTTTCCTAAAAAGAATAGAGGGAGAAAGTTGAAGTTCAGGGAAAAAGTAGTCTAGTTACAATAGCCCAGGTTTATAATCATGAGACGTGGCAGCAAAAATGAAGAAAATGGGAACTACCTTGGAAATATACTATATCAGAACATAAGACTCAAGAGGTCAGGAACCTCATCAGTCCATTTTTATTTATTTATTTATTTACAGTCATTCACTGTACATCAATATAGTATACAAATGAGATTTTCCATCCAGAATACATTGTATATTGGCTAAATCAAAGACATTACCCTACACATTATCATCAACAAATAATTTTCTATTTCTTGTTTCTTATATGTTTCCCTTTCCCCCCCTTGATTCCCTACCTCTCTCTGCCAATCCTGCCCCCTTTCTCCCGCACTCTCTGATATGTACAGTTGCTTTTCATGCCTTTTTTTCATATTTTATTGATTCCCTAAAGATATTAAGTAATTTAAAAACTTTCAATAGCAAGCACACTTGATATATACATATGTATGAATGCATGTCTAATTTTAGGCATAAACCTCAGTGAGTAGAGTGATCATACTATGAAGTAGCACCTCGCTGGGGCTATATATGTGCAAAGAAAGGACCACTATGCTCCAGCTAATCAGCATTATCTGTCATGTCTCCATAGTTATCACTTTTGTATGCGGGTAATTTAAGATCTGTTTTCTTATCAAATTTCAAGCAAAGTGTTTTGAACTATTGTCACTATACTGTACACTAGCTGTCAAGCACTTACTTATTCCACATAACTGAAACTTTGACCAATGGCTCCTCATTTCTCCCTCCTTGATATGTATGTAATCAAAACATCAAATTGTACACCTTAAATGTATGCAATTCTATATGTCAATGATAGCTCAATTAAGCTGTTTTTTTTTTTTAAGTAAGTAGAAGGAGGCAGGAAGGGAAGAAAGGAAAAAGAGAGGGAGGAAAAATTGGTAAACAGTAATTATAATACACGCTGTAAATTTTTATTGTCTGATTCCTCAAATTTTTGGAGTCTGTCTGGTTCTCATTAAGCAGCTCCAGTTTGTTCATCTGAACTTGACACTAGTATTTGAATTTTTATTTGTCAGCATCACAACAAATAGTGTTGATGATTCAATATAATTATCATTAGGTGTTCCCTAATTTCTTCCTCATTCTTCAAAAGGTGCCCTAAATGAAGGTGTGTAGGGCTTAATGAGAAGATAAAATACCCAACAGTCACAACCGTAAATTTTTTACTATTGTTGTTCATGTAAGAGCTTCACTCCAGTTCTCTATATTTTTTCAGTTGATTTATAGTAACCTGTGATTTCATTTCATAAGTAAGAATTAAGCATAAACAGAATTCTTTATCCAAAAAGCTAATTTTTTTATTTACATGCTTCCTATACAAATATATTTAAGTACACAAGCTGCTACTTTTGCCCTAGTAGTAGATATCTAGATGTATAAATACCTGATTTAACATAAAATGAGGAAGTACTAACAAAAAAAATTTCTCTGGATATTCAAATAACACAGTAAAACTGTTCACAATATGCGCTAAATTCAAATGAGTTGCATTAAAATAAATCTAACATATGTTGTTTTTCTAGTCTGTCTTTTCAAAATCTCATCCTGTTGTCTCCTTTGTTTCCTTTTCCCTTTTTTCAGTCTTTTTATTATTTACTTAGATATGAGTTTATGACTCTACATCCCAGTATTATCACTCTAGAGAATTCTTAGAAAAAAAAAATACTAGTTTTTGTTAAATATTGTCTTCACTGATTTCTCCCAAAACTAACCAACTAACAGATTGTCATAGATATGCTTATTTTAAATAAAATAAAATGATGTTTCAAAAAAAATTGTCCTCCTTTCCAGCTTGGGCCCGGCAGAATGGCTCCGGCAAAGAAGGGTGGTGAGAAGAAGGGCTGTTCTGCCATCAACGAGGTGGTGACCCAGGAATACACCATCAACATTCACAAGCGCATCCATGGCGTGGGCTTCAAGAAACATGCCCCTCGGGCACTCAAAGAAATCTGGAAATTTGCCATGAAAGAGATGGGGACTCCAGATGTGCGCATTGATACCAAGTTCAACAAAGCTGTCTGGGCCAAAGGAATAAGGAATGTCCCATATCGAATCTGCATGCGGTTGTCCAGAAAATGAAACGAGGATGAAAATTCACCCAACAAGCTCTACATTCTGGTGACCTATGTACCTGTTACCACATTCAAAAATCTACAAACAGTCAATGTGGATGAGAACTGCTGATTTTCAAATAAAGTTATAAAACAAACAAAAAAAAATTGTCCTGAAGAAGTTTGAGTGCTCTATACTGTACAGTGTATAAATTTTGTTGTCAGCAAAGATTAAGAAATAAAAGATGACTATTTTAATGTCAGCTACAGAACACTTAATTATACCCAAGGCCCTGGATAAGGCTACCCAAGTTCAGGTTTGGGCTTAGCTGCTTGTACTTAATCTGTGCCTCAGTTTCCTCTTTTTTACACAGAGGATATTGATGATCATAATGATTTAATCATAAGATTTTTTTGAGGATTAAATGGTCTAATTTACATAAAGCACAGTGGCATAGCACTATCATTTCTTTCAAAAATGCGTGTTAGTGGTAGACAAGCTACTTTCAAGAAATCAAAGTGACAAGATTCTTTATTGGTCAAGGATTTAACAGATTTAGAGATTCCCAGGCAGAAATGCTCCTTGTATGTTCTGATCCTAGGAATACTTACTGCTGTGATATATAAAATTCCAGAGTGGGGGGGAAGGGGGACAAGATATATCTATTTCAGTTATAGCAGATTTTAGAATACTTGGTGAATAATTGTTTTTTACCTAAAATGCACAATTTTTAAAATAACATGCAAATGTCTAACTCCAGCTCTTCATATCCTGCCTCAGGAAACTTTAATTTTTTTTTTATTTTGCAAAATGTCTTCTAATTATTTCATGTATATTAGTTTTGTCTCCTCTGAACTAAAAGTTTACTGAGAACTGAAGTGTTATCTTGGGATCCTCTTATTTTTTCTTCAAATCCAAGTACCATATTTTAGGGACTTAAAAATCTTTGCCAAGGGGCTGGCAAGGGGCATGGTGGTTAAAGGCACTGGACTCCCACATGACCGACCACGGTTCAAGTCTCAGACCTGGTAGCTTGCTTTCTCACTTCCTCTCTCTCTGTCTCTCCCTGATCAAACTGGAAAACAATAATGATGATAATAATGAATAAAGTTAAATAAAATAATTCATTTAAAAAAAATTTGCCAAATAGCAAAACGGTCTTAAATTTGTGTAGTTCTTTATAATTTATGAAGCACTTCTACATAGACCAGTGCATTTGGTTTGTAAGTATCTTTACTTGCCAATATAGGAAACTGAAGTTGAGAAAAAGTGTATAATTTTCCAAAGATCATAAAAGCTTCTAAGTGGTAAAAGCCAAACTTTAAGGCCAAGTCTTCAGAACAAGTCCAGTGTTCTTCACATTACATATTCCCCACACCCACCTCCCTACCCTCAACCTCCACATTGACAAATTCTAGGAATGCTGAGCCTCTTTTATTCACAATCAGGAAACTAGGGCTTGTCCAAGGCCACGTTTGGAGTCCAGGGTCCAAACTCCCAAACCAACGCTCCTCTGATTGATAAGAAAGTGCATTTAGTGAGATTTAAAAGGAAAACACAACTCGTTAGTGAAGCTGGATGACTCCTTTCAATCACACCCAAAACTTTGGTCTATATAATTTGTAAACCCCTAGAACTTAAAATGTATACTTTCTACAAAAGAAACCCTGGATCAGAGAAAGAAGGAGCAGCAGGGAAATCCTGTAATCCCAAAGATAGAAGGACAAACAGGCAGAAGAACTGAGCCAAGTCACTTGACTTGAGCTCATCAGCACGGACCCCTGCCCAACCTGCTGTGAGGGAGGAGGGGTTCTCCAGCCTTCCAGAACCAATACTTGCTTCCTGCAATTGCAGAGAAAGAAGGAGCAACAGGGAGACCATACAATTCCAGAGACAGAAGTAGAGGAAAATTGGCACAAAGCTTACATACATCATAAAGAAGGGCAGGAACACACAGTTACAGAAACATACTCCAAAGAAGTAGGAAGAAGTGAGTATACAATCCAATGACTAAAAATCAGAACAGAGACCAAAGAAATAAGGGAAAATCAGAAAATATCTCCCCCTCAAAGGATCATAACTCCTCACCAACAATGGATAAAATACAAAAGATCATAGAAAGGCCGGAAAAAGAATTCAGAATACTGAATGAAAGAGAAAACAGAGAACCAATTGCAGATGATGATAAAATCCTTCTATGATATGAAGGATGGAAACACTGAAAAAGAATCAAATAGAACTTCTGGAGACAGTAGCAGGAAATCAAAACCTCCCTCGAAAGTATCAACAGCCAATTATACCATGAAGAAAAAAGAACCTCTGACCTTGAAGACAAAACCTCTGATTTAGTCCAAGCCATTGAAGAGAATAAAAGAATGCCCACTAAAACTGAAGACAGTATATGGGAAATCCAAGACACCATTAAATGGCCAAATATCCACATAATAAGTATATCAGAAGGTGATGAGATAGGTAAAGTAATAGAAACATGTTTTATAATATATTAGTTGAAAATTTTCCAAATTTAGCAAGGCATGAAGACATTCAAATCCAGGATATAAAAAAGACACCAAATAGATATAACATACAAAGATCCTTCCCAAGGTATATTGTGGCCAAATTGTAAAAAAAAAAAAAAAAAAAAATCAAAAAGAAAGGGAAAATTCTAAAACTGGCAAGAGAGAAGTGCCAAGTTACTTAAAAGTTTATCCCATTAGACTAACATTGGATCCCTCAGTTGAAACAATGCAGGCAAGGAAAGAAAGAAAAGACATATTTAAAACTGAAAAAAAAAAGCAATTTCAGCCAAGAGTACTATACCCAGCAAGATTATTCTTCATACTGGAAGGAGAAATAAAATCATTCTCAGATAAACAAATGCTGAAAGAATTCACCAAAACGAAACCAGCTCTTTAGGAAATACTTCAGGGACTACTATACCAGGAAATCTAAAAAGCGACAAAGAGAAGTAAGAGAACACAAAACAACTGGGCAAAAAAGGTTAAGTCCACACAGATGATAATAACATTAAACTGAATGTACATGCAACAATTCAACACAAGCAAATTTAAACACAAATCCACCAATTATTTGATAGACAATTGTCTCCACAGGTATCAATTTATGTATTTTGCATAACCACTATTTATTATATAAAACTAGATAATAGAGGATTCAAAATGTTATAACTGAGTCTTTCTTTGAAATGAATTAAAAAATGTCTGAAGTCAAGAACTTCATAAATCCTATAAATCAGCAAATCACTGGCTTTCCCATCTCTCCACTTTTAAAGTTCCCTTTACAATTTTGTTTTACCTTTGCTTTCTTGAGGATTTATTTCTTTATGTACAGTATAGCACTATGGTCTTGCAAGAACTCAGAATGTGAGTAAAAGTATTCTTTTTCTACCACTTCGTATTAGGAATTGTACATGAACTATTGTCATGTACAATTTTACTTATCTCTATCTGGACCAATGACTTGATATTCATGAATTTTTTCATTATAAACTCTTTATCTCCCACAATCCTCTACATGCGAAGTACAAATTCTTCTTTCATTGGCTATGTTAAGATTTTCTTTGTTAATATATGAGATGCTTGTTGCCTGATTTTTAATCAATATATATTTTTTAAGAACTGAACTTCACAATAAAGAATGTCAAGACAATTCGATATATACCTGAAGAATAACTATTGGAGAGTGTTTCAACTGTTCACAACACAATGTAAATACTGAAAGTGGTGAAAATGTTTATATCCTTGATCTGTTTATTACACACCATAAGAATGCTTTAAAGACCATTCTGTTTCCTACAAATATATATAATGATTATATTTGAATCATAAATTACAATAAAGAAAAAAAAGAAAAAGAAAAAGAAACCCTGGCTAGGACTTGAGCCCTGAGACTGTATAGAAAAGCAAACCCTGTATATTCATTTACACCTTTTACTTCTCTTCTCCCTTTTCACTAGTTCCATGAAGTTTCTGCTTTTGTTGGGGCTTATTCAAACACATGCTTTGGGTATGGAAGATCAATTTTCCCTTCAAATTGATTAGCCATGAATTAATTCTAGTGCAACAGATATAAGTCTCAGTTCACAAGCGCAGGTGTTGAAGAAATATTGCCGTTTTATTGCTTTTTAATCAACTTAATAAGTCAGTGAGCATGCATTTTCTTCCCAGACACGATGAGCACTCCCTCCCTTCCAGGCTGCACCAGGATGGATGTGGGTTATGTGGAGTGCAGAAACAGAAGGAGAGCCTCTAACCAACAATTCGCAGTGAACACCATTGACATCTTCATTCTCTAAGCCCAGGATGGTCTGGAAAGGTCAAGGATTCTGGTTTCCATGTCACCTCTAGGGATAAGTGATCTTTCCTTGGTCTGGCAATTCCAGTGCCCCAGACCTCTCCTCCTCCTAGGTAACATTTTTCTAGGCTCTTCTCATCTTCCCAGTCCTTGCCACTTCCTATGGGATGCTCAAATCTCTTTCTTTTTATCACTTTAGGAAGAATCTTCTGCCTCACTTTTTCCAGGCCTTCAAAATCCTTATTTATTTTCATTTTCCTTTAGGCCAATCATTCCCATTAACTCTAAATCCTCAAGTTTTTATGAAGAAAAAGGTAGAGAGGAAGGAACGACAGAAAGGAGGAAAGGAGGAAGGCCTTTTTCTCTTTCTGTACTATGAAAATCCCTTCACCATGAAAATTAGACCATGATACATTCCTCAAATAAAGAAGAGGGGAAAAAATAACAATGAAAACAACCAGTTAATATTTGCATAATTTATCCTAGTGCACCTTTGCTCTTAGGTCTTTATAATAAATAAAGCATTGACACTAAATGATTTCACATGAAACAAGATTTAACAAGCCAGCTCCTCAAAATGATGAAGTAGCTAAAAGGATGCATTAAGAAGCATTATGCAAATATAAACTTCCAACAGGCCCTGCAGACACAGGGAAGCAGGTAAGAGGTGATGATGGCTGAGCCTTGCTCAATAACAGTAGAAATCCCTGACACACCCACTGGGTTCTCTGCCCTAGATCCTCCCTTATCCTTTCACACCTTCAAGTTTATCCATCTCCTCCAGAGCTTCAAAATGAAAATATTAATAGAAATAGTCTCTGCAGAATAAGTAACAGATGTATTGTTACTTTTCCAAAAATATTTGTCTCTTGGCTAGTTGAATAGCTTTTTAATATCCATAAAATAATATTGGAAATGGGTGGGTAGATAGAGAGAAGAGGGCAGGGGCAGAATATGACACAGTGGTAAAATGTGTTCTGTGAAGCTGGCCCACATGGGAAAATTCCAAATTCACATTCACAGACCTCCCTGAGTCATGCGGGTGCCCATGTTCTAGTGCTGGCTGAAGCTGGAGGTTGATACTGCATAGGAGTGCTTTCTTTCTCTCTCCCTCTCTTAGTCTTTCTATTTCCCTCATTTATGGAAGAAATAAACTTTTTTAAAAGATAAAGAAAAAGAAAGAATGAAATTGCCAAAGCTTACTCTCCTAGACACCATCAAAAGATAATTACTCTAACCTCTTTTTTCAGAGTGGGGAGAAAAAATAAAAAGACTCTATTGGATCACCAAAACCCTATATTGTAGGATTATAAGCTTAAAAGTCACTTAAAACAAAGATAAAAAGAACTTCAAGGGCTCGCCTTCCTTTTCAATGACAGAAAGTTATCAATTTTGTTTTAATAGCTTTTTGAAGAGAGAATTCCCCCTCCAACCAACCTCCCTAATCTCTCCAATGTTTACCTCAATAATATCAGATGTCGAGGTTTTTTTTTTTTTAAGAGAGATTTTTGCTATAGGGCATGTGAGTTCACTGGAGAGACAGAGAGACAGACAGAAAGCAAGAAATCACCTCCAGGGGAAGATGGTCACACTGCAATCACTTCTCTATTCTCTTCTCATGATCTTGGGCACTCATGCACACACACCTGTCATGGGTTTTAAGCCACTGGCTCCAGGACTCAAACTGCAGTAAACTACATGGGAGTTCAGCAATATAACCGTTACATCATCTGCTGATCCCAAGATTTCTTTAGGATGTCCTTAGTTCTTCATAATTATAGTTTGTTTTATTTATTTCTGGACACTTAGTTTTGACCTAATATTGAAAAATGGATTAGACTTTGGAATTTTTTGTAATTCTTCTGCTCAAATTGGCCTATTCGCCCTCATTTATTTATTAGTCGATCATTTATTTATATCAGTATTGATATTTATTTCATATTTTGGATCATAATCCTGTATTATTTTATTTATATTGCTGCCCAAATTGTCTCAACATTGTAAAAATAGTTTTTTAAAATCCAAATAATATTTAAAAATCTTAATATAGCAGTAAAAAGACAACCCAAGAATAATCTTATCTCCCTTTATTTATTTTTTTTTTTTTGAGAGAGAGATTCTTGCTATAGGGTACATGCACTTGCCAGAGAGAGGGAGCGAGACAGTGAGAAATCATCACTCAAGGGGGAATGGCCACATCACAACTCTTCTCCTCCATTCTCTTCTCAGGATTTTGGACACACACACATGTACCCAGTCTGAGTTTCAAGGTGCTGGGTCCAGGATTTGAACTGTGGTTGGCCATGTGACAGTCAGCACCTTAATCACAATGACACCTGCTGGTCCTGTATTTCCCTTTCTAAGAGAGAAACTGAGACTTAAATAGCTTAACTTTTCAAAGAGAATGACTAGAACTTTTAACTACAGTGCTCCAAGGCAAGAATAAATTTTACATACCATTACCTCCAGTGGTTGGCAGGGAAAAAATGGAGAAAGGCCAAACTCAATATTTTTATTGCACTTAAAGTGAAAAACAAATGGTCTATTAAAACAAACTACTATAGGGCAGAAATAGAATATGATCCAAGACGGAGTAATTTAATGTTATTCTATCTGAGTGTATGATACTAATTATTGAAGAGCAAGTAGATGCAGAAATACAACAAATAAATGCCTATAAAGAGCAAAAAAAAATATTTAAGGGAAACTGAAGCAAAATACTATTCATCCAGATATCATTAACTGGCTCCATGTCTCCAAACATTAATAGGTCAAATATTACCAATCTGAACTTCTTCCATTTTTTTTAACCTGTCCCACTTTTAAAAGATCTCCTTTAAGACCCTTGGATGGGTCAGCTACATAGCAGTTACTCAGCATTCAGAGACACTAAGGCCACATGGGCAGGTCCTGGCCTACACATGCCAGAGGCAGGCCTTGTGTGCCCAAAATCCTGTGGGGAAACCCTTGGTTGGTATCTCTCTCTATCTCTCTCTCTCCACTTTTTTCTCTTATGGAAGAAATTAGTAGACAAACTTTGAAGAAAAGAAAGAGAAAAAAAAAAAAAAACCTACATAGCAGAGATGGCTAACTCCACAGTTTGAATCCCAGCCCCAGCATGCCAGGCACATGTGCATGTTCAATATCCCAAGAGGAGAATGATGGTGGTGTGGCCACCCGACCCCAGGTGGGTGATTTCTCACTTTCCCTCCTTCTCTGTCTCTGTTTCTCTCTGGTGAGCACATATGCCCCACTGTAAAAATCTAAAAAACAAAACAAATTTAAAAATATAACAAAATCAAAGAGCAAAGTAATTTAGGAAAATTTGAAGGTTGAGGTCGTTTTAAATGTCTTCTTATTTGGTAGGAACTGTTCATGGTGCCCTGAAAGGATAAGTCATTGGGAAGTGCAGGGTGGGTTCAGCCTGCCTACCCCAGCCCTTCACTGCACAGGTGACCAACCAAGCAGACTTAGAAAAGGAATGACTGAGAGAAAATAGGCTAATTCTACTCTGTGCTAACACTCCTCCATAAAGTGCATTATAAACTCTTAAGGTTAGAATTTTCACTCAAAAGGTCAGAGTAGCCTCTTCCTTTTGTCTCCACATACTGAGCTTATCCTCCCCTTACTTTTGGCTGGCTCAATCATCTTGTTTCCCAAACCATAAAGCACTGTGTCTTGCTTCACATTGTCCTTCCTTCATTTTGGATCTAGAGAACTCTGAACCTCCACTTTGTCTCTAATTCTACCAGATCCTCAATGCTGCTCAACAGTTTACTCTCTCTGCCACCCAGAAAAGAGTGCTTTGGAAAAAGCTCTAAATAAATCACTAACTCAGAACATCCTATCATAAATATATCTATGAAACGGCTGGAAGCAGATTTCCAATGGTAGTTGTACATGAAAATCACATGTGCATGCCTGAAGACCAGGACATGATCAAGACCAATTAATTTAGAATCCCTGAGAAAGACACTGACAGGCTGGTTCTAATGTACAGCAAAGTTTGAAACCAGTGGCTACCAGTCAGGGACCAGGATCAACATTAACTTCTATTTAGCTTTTGACAAGGAAACCGTTGATGATGTGAATGAAATACCTCTTTGACTGCATTTGTAACAGTTGTTATGTCACTCAACTTGGAATTTTTAAACATAATCTTTGAGACCCAAGTTATTCATATGATGTGAGAACTTCATTGTAGTTAAATGTCTCATTTACTTGGAAAGGAAGATGCAGGAGGTTGGCAGGTGGCATGATGGTTAAGGTGCTGGACTCCCACATGGCCAACTGTGGTTCAAGTTCCAGACCTGGTGGCTTGCTTTCTCACTTTCTCTCTCTCTGGTCAAATTAAATAATAATAATACATTAAACTAAATGATTATTTTTTTAAAAAGGAGGGAAGAAAGGTGCAGGGCCAACTAGGTGGCATGGTAAATAATGGATTCCACATGGGCAACTGCATGGTTCTAGTTCCAGACCTAGGAGCTTGAAAAACATGCAGGGAATGTGTGTGTGCATACCCAAAATATCCCAAGGGGAGAATGAAGGAGAAGGGATTGAGGGATGGTGATCCAACCTAGGAGTTGCTTTCTCTCTCTCTTGCTCGCTCGCTCTCTCTCTCTGTCTCTCTCTCTCTCTCCCTCTCTCTCTCTCTTTCTTTCTTCAGTGAGTGCACATGCCCATAGCAATTTTTTTTTAAATGGGAGGTGGGTAACAGCAGATGGCATAGCAGTTAAGGTGCTAGACTTCCACATGTCCAACCACTGCTCAAGCCCCAAACCTGACAGCTTGAAAATCACACTGGATATGTTTGCATGTGTGCCCAAAATCCCAAGAGGAGAATGGAGGAAAAGAAACTGCAGCATGGCCATCACCCCTAAGGGATAATTTCTCACTTTCCCTGTCACTGCCTTTCTGTGTCTCTCTCTGGTAAGTACACATGCCCTATGACAAAAACCTTAAAAAAAAAAAAAATGAAAGGAGAGAAGTGGAAGGATGGAGAAAATAAAAACTATTCACCCTAACAGCAGTCAATTTTAATGTTTTTTCTTTATTTCCATGTAATATTTCCCAAGAGGAGAATGGAGAAGGCATTGTGGTGTGGCCATCCTCTCTGCGGGTTGATTTCTCACTGTCTCTCTTTCTCTTCTGTGAGTTCACACACCCTATAGCAAAAATCTCTTTGAACTTTAGAAGACTTCTTGGTCACCCTAAAGATAGACAACATTCTCCAGTCTCTCTTGATGCTAGATTGGACCATGTGACTAAGTTGTGGCCAATGGGATGGTTGTGAAATGAGGTGTGCAACTTTCAGGACATGTTCTTTAAAAGACTCAACCATGAGGCCAGTAGGTGACACAGTGGTTAAGGCGTTGGACTCCCACATGACAGGACTGGAGAATAGAGAAAAAGGGATTACAGCACGGTCATCCCTGCTGGGGGGTGATTTCTTGCTTCCTGTCTCTCTGTCTCTCCCTCTCTGTTTCTCTGGCAAATACACATGCCCCATAGCAAAAAATCTCTCTCAAAAAAAAATAAATAAAAAGACTCTACCAAAACATGACACAAATGTGCACCATTTGGGCCTTGCACACAGCTGCCTTGCAATGGCAGAGCTCCAAGTCTGGACTCCCTGTCTCTGTCATGAGGGAAAGTTACCAAAATGGTTCACTTTTATATGGTTCAGAAACAAACTTCTGACATATTTAAGACATTGTTGATGTTAGATCTCTGTCTCCACAGCTAAATCTATCACCTAATGAATAGAATCTCTAGTTTATTCCTCTAGTTTTGTATTGAGGATGTGGTAAAGATTTAAGGAATAAAGTAGCAAAAGATATTATGTCCTTCTCATCATCATTCTACTAAAGCCTGCGTCACAGTAGCAGCATCATATCATGAGGACCTTCATCATTAGGGTCTAAGTAGAGCTGTAGGCCCATGCTGAGAGAAATAGGCAGGAACATCTGCTACTAAAAATAGTTTAGAAAAAAAACACAAGATAAATTCACCTTTTCTTAAATAGACCAAAGGAAGGGAAACTTTGAAGAGAGAAGTTGACATTTAGGTTATATCTAGATTTAGAAAATTGAGATAGGAGCAGATGTATTAGCCCACAAACCTTTATGAGGGAGAGACCAAGATCATTGACTAGCTGCCTGACCTTGTGCAAGTGACGTGATCTCCCTGAGCCTGAATTTCCCCCTATGGAAATGGAATTTGTAGCTGTACTTCATAGAACTAGTTTATGGGTTAAGTTAAATGACACACTTAATTGTTGGCACAATGCCTTGCAAATAGAAAATGCTCAATAAGTTGTCTTTAAACAGTTTTTCCAGGGACCAGCAGTTAGCGTAATGGCTGTGTCGCTGGACTCTCATGTGGTCAACTGTGGTTTGCGTCCCGGACCCGTTGGCTTAAAACTCACACCGGGAACATGTGCATGTGTGCCCAAGATCCTGAGAGGAGAACGGAGGAGAAGGGATTGCGGTGTGGCCATCCCCCCTGGGGGGTGATTTCTCGCTTTCTGTCTCTCTGTCTCTCTCTGTCTGTCTGGCGAGCATACGTGCCCTATAGCAAAAACCTCTTCAAAAAAATAAAAAGGAAAAAAAGTTTTTCCACTCCTGCCAAGAAATGGAAAAATCATTACTCTTCCTCAAAAAACAGGTCTTAGTAATGCCTTTTTTGGGTCATGCTATACCTCCAGTCCAAAAGGAAGTTTCTTCTTCCTTTCCAACAACCAAAGCTAGATAGAATCTTACCTCCTTCATAAGGCTTTAGCTAGTCATTCTATGCCTTCTCTAAACTCTATAAATTGTCTTGTCTACATCACTCATTGCCACTTAATCCCACACTGTTTTTCACTGTAACTTAATACTTTCATCTATGTTACATTTGTATTCCATTAAAGTCTAAAGTTTCAGAGAATGTTCTTTTCCTTTAGATCATACATCCTGTTTAGCCCAACAGGGTTTGCTCCCAAAATACTCATTAAAGGGATAAATGATACCCTTCAAATAAATGTGCATGTGTAGTTTACAGAGAGCCAAGTAGAATAAATGTCATTCTATTCATATACTGAGTAACCAAATGGCAGAATACCTTAAACTTTAAAAATCAAATTAATGGAATTTTGACATTTGCAATCATGTGCGAAGCCAATACCATGTACTTTAAATTTTTCCTTGACAGGAATAGTTCCCTCCCTAACAGCAGGTAAGTTATAGCTGAGAACTCATCTCTCTGCATATCTGTTTTCCCTGCCATTTAAAAACCCATGACACTATATTTTGTTGGATTTAATAAAGTAATACTCATTAATTTCTTTCTCATACATTTTATGTGCTAAGACTTGGGACATCAAAAGAAAATTCAAGGAATTGCCAATCTAGTATAGTTTGGTTTGCTAGGTCTGCCATAACAAAGTACCACAAGCAAGTGAGTCAAACAATAAAAAAGTTTTCATCTTAGTTCTGAAGGCCAGAAGTCCAAGATCAAGGTGTCGGCTGTGTTGATTTCTTTTTTTTTTTTTTTTTTTTTCTTGAAGAGGTTTTTGCTATAGGGCGCATGCACTCGCCAGAAAGACAGAGAGAGACAGAGAGATAGAAAGCAAGAAATCACCCCCAGGGAGGATGGCCATGCTGCAATCCCTTCTCTTCCATTCTCCTCTTGGGATCTTGGGCACGCACACACACACGCCCGGCGTGAGTTTAAGCCACCAGGTCCAGGACTCGAACTGCAGTCGACTACATGGGAGTCCAACCACATAGCCATTACACCAACTGCTGGGTCCCTTGATTTCTTTTGAGGGCAGTTTCATGTCTCTCTTTTGGCTTCTGGTAGTTTGCTGACAACATTGATATCCTGTCTTGTAGAAACACCACACTGTTTTCAATCTTTGTTTTCACATGATATTCTTCCTGTTCATGTGTCTGTGTCCCAATTTCCCCTTTTACAAAAATACTATTTATATTGGAGTAGTCACCTCATCTAAACTCGTTACATCTATAACTACTCTATTCCCAAAAGTCACATTTTGAGGCATTAGGAGTTGGACTTCAAAGTATGAATTTTGAAGGCACATAGTTCAACCCATAATAGCAATATGTGCTTTAGATCCCAAAAACAAACTTAGGAGAGTACAAAACACACCTGCATTCACTGTAAGTCTACTTCATGGTTAGGTATAAGCTACTACTCTTCATGTTGACTATGACCTGTGCTTTCAATGAATAAGTCAATTTATTAAACATAAGTCAACTTAAAATAATTTCTGGCAATATACCTGTTTGACAAGTGTTAGCTATTAGTGTTAGGAATGTCATATTAGTACTGCTTAGATTTGAAATCCCCAGTATTCAATGTAATGTCAAAAATATCCACTGTCACCTATGAGTACTGAAAAGGCTTGCAATGCAGGGCCTTTCTGTACATGCCAGGTGCCTGCATGCATGCCCATGATCCTGGCTGGATGAGACTGGAGATGGATCCTGACATAAAGACACTGTTGGGGGCGCCTGTCTTCCTCTCTCAAGAAACAAATATATTAAAACTTAAAAAAAAGCATAAAAAGCATAACGGTATTCAATGTAATGTCAAAAATATCCACTGTCACCTATGAGTACTGAAAAGGCTTGCAATGCAGGGCCTTTCTGTACATGCCAGGTGCCTGCATGCATGCCCATGATCCTGGCTGGATGAGACTGGAGATGGATCCTGACATAAAGACACTGTTGGGGGCGCCTGTCTTCCTCTCTCAAGAAACAAATATATTAAAACTTAAAAAAAAGCATAACGTGTTGAGCTTGGTTTCTTAGGTACAGTTGGCCATGACTTGCACTTAATAAGCCTTTCATTACCTAACACTAATTAGAAATATAAAAATTAAGATATGATAAATTTACTACATAAATATCTTCCTGATGTATGCATCTATTATGTGTTTTGCTTTTATCATACAACAGTATAAAGGGGATAAGAATACTCCAAAGAAATATCTTTAATAAATATATGGACCCTATACATTGATAAAATATTAATGAAGTATAAAAACTTTTTTGGAGAAGCTTTTGCTATAGGGTGCGTGTGCTCAGAAGACAGAGAGAGACAGAGAGACAGAAAGTGAGAAATCACCCCCCACGCCCACAGGGGGATGGCCATGCTGCAATCCCTTCTCCTTCATTCTCCTCCTGGGATCTTGAGTACGCACGCACACATGCCCGGCGTGAGTTTAAGTCACTGGGTCCGGGACTTGAACTGAGGTCAACTACATCAGAGTCCAGCAACAGAGCCATTATGCCAGCTGCAGGTCCCATGAAGTATAAAAATTTTAAAATGTATTCAGATTTTTTTAACTCAAAAGCTGGGAGATTTTTAAAGGACACCCAAGTGGATAAAGATGATAAATTAAATTTTGTGTGCATTTCGTATCTATTTTTAAAATGTTTTAAAAAGATACACACAACATTGTAAATAACCTCAAAAATGGCAACAACCATGCTGATACTATAAATTTTTATAACTTCAGTATAAATAAAGTACATACAAAAGTATTACTATTCAAATTGATCACAAGGGAACTGATATTTAGTAAGTGATTTATGTTTACAAGGATAAAGGAGAGAAACTTACAGGTAAATGGTTAAGATTTCTTAACTTTCTTTCTTTTTTTTTCTTTCTTTCTTTCTTTTTTTTTTTTTTGGAGAGGTTTTTGCTATAGGCGCATGTGCTCTCCATAAAGACAGAGAGACAGAGAGATAGAAAGTGAAAAATCACCCCCCAAAGGGATGGCCACGCTGCAATCCCTTCTCCTCCATTCTCCTCTCGGGATCTTGGGCAGGCACGCACATGCGCCCAGCATGAGTTTAAGCCACCGGGTCCAGGACTCAAACCATGAACAACTACATGGGACTCCAGCGACACAGCCATTATGCTAATTACTGGTCCCCATATTATTATTTTAATTTGTCAGAGGGCACATGGGCTTGCCAGAGAGAAAGAGGGAGAAAGCACCTCCCCAAGGGGGTGTAGTAACCCTGCAAACCCTTCTCCTCCATTTCTCCACCCTATCAGGATTTGCGGCATACATGCACATATGCTCAACGTGTTTATCAAGCCACTCAGGTCAATCCACACAGTGGGCTGTGTGGGATACAGCTCGATTCACCACCATGTCATATGGCCTGCCCAGGATTTCCTTGATTTTAAAAGGAGACCCTATCCTAGATGTACAGCTAACTGAAAGTTTTAGTTTGAGGAAAAGTGTACTGAGTATGAGTGTAAAGAGATACAAAATGTAAAGTTATAATGGGAAAATATCAGCTATTTCAAGCATTTCATAGTTACTAGTGAGATGAATGGTGACTTTATAAATATCATGGGAGTTTGAGATTACAAGCACAATAAGAGTTACAGATTATAAACACCACAGGAATTTGAGATTGAGAACAATGTAGGAGTCTGAGATTATAAGCAAACAGGAGTTGGAGGTTATATGCATAACAGGAGTTTGAAGTGTAGGCTTATTGTGGGTAGTAAGAATCTTTGAAGGCTTTCTGAAAAAGGTGGGCCAGGATCTGAGTCCTTTAGGACTATAGACGGGCAGGAATAAGGGATGATATTGTACTTTAAGGAAAGTAGGCTAAGGCTGCAAGATTTTGAAGGATAATGAGCAAGCAGAAAATTAACAGGTAAAGCTTCACTTGATATAACTGATTTTAGCCACCCACTTTCTCCTTGTACTAGTTTCTCATGGGTATAAACAGATCCATATGCACTGGAAGACCTACTAAAATCTTGAGATTTCCATTTCTGGCTCAGCGCCCTTCTAACAACCCAGAGAGCAAAAGATGTTGAATGACAGAGAAGCATGAACATAAAGTGAAGCTCTCTGTTTGGTATACTTGCTGTATCTTACCAACCTAAACATCATGCATCCCTTTGATCAGTCATTTATGTATTATAGTCCTTTTACTATATTTAAAAATAAGTAAAATGGACCAAAGCAATCTTAGCAGCGTGATACACCTTAACCTCTCTGTTGAAGGCTGCCCAGCTCCTCCAAGCAACAGCAGGTGGGCACTCTCCTGGACCTGCTCCTTTCTCACAGTTCTGCTGGACCCAAGCTCATCTCTTTCCACATGTGTTTTCCCCACCAAGTTGTGAGCTTTTCAAAGGCAGAGTGCCTGATGTGGCACAGGTTCTGGAGCCAGATCACCCATGTTTGAATCCTACTATGACTATTTCCTGTCAGTGCAACCTCGAGGAGGTCACCTAACCTCTCTGGATTTCACTTTCTGACTCATAAATTAGAACTGTGAGACTATGAGTTAACACATGAAAAATACTGTGATCGGTAGTACCTGCCCATAGTAAGCACTCAAAATATGTTAACTATTTTGTTTCCCTAGCACATTGAACAGTGTCTAGCAAGTGGGATGTGCTCAGGAAGTACTTGTGGAATGAATGGATGAATGAATGAATGAATGAATGAATAAATAAATAAATAAATAAATAAATGGATTTTTTGCGAACAAGAAATTGCATTCTTTTTTGTATCTTTCCCAGAACCTACTACAGTAACCGATTAGTAGATTTGTATTTAAATAAAGACTGCAAGACAAAGATTCTAAAATGAGGAAACAAACTCACCAGTGTAGCATTCCTGATTCCCATTAGAGATGTTTTTGGCTGGAGATCTCTTCACATCATTCTCTTCAGGCATCTTTGTTACCTATTTAATCCATCAACTCATGAGATATACACAAGATCTTGCTGAACTTTGCTTCCTATTAAAAAAAAAGATGTTTACAAAAAAGGGGTGAATATTGATAGCAATGTGAAGGAATCCAGATTGTACTTTCAAAATAAAGATTGATTTTCTACACTTTGTAAGATGCTGTCACCATGTCTTCCTCAGAAGTTTTGGAGGCATTCTTTAATAACAACAGAGAGATAGAAGCACTGAAATTTTGGAGCTAATCATTGGTTTGTAAAGCAAGCCCAAGAATCAGCAACAGGCGAGTGTGAACCTGTCCAGAATGTTTTAGGTGGAGTGTTGGTCGTGTAGATAATTCTACACAGATTAATACCAGTGTAACCCAAAGACAACTTATTCTCTATAAGATTGCCCTAGTTTTCTGTGAGTTATTTGTACTTTATCGCATAAGGTGATTCTTACATGAAAGAAGACTTCCATAAGCATAAGGACCAGACTTTAATTCTAAAGAGTGAAATAAAAGAACACTGGAATAAAAATTTTTAAAAAATCAGAATTTCAGTTCTAGCTCATCTCTTTTGTGAACCACATGACTTGTTCCCTGTCAACTCTGAGATGCAGCAATAATATCTGTCTTGCCTCTTTGGGGGATTATTGTATCCATTCATTAAACAAGCATTTACTGGGGTACCTACTATGGACTACATTGAATGCAAAGTTTTAGAGAAAAAAACTTAAGTTTGATATAATCTTTCAAAGACATATCTTAATATAAACTGTGAAATGGGTGATATTACATTGTTATAAATATAGTTTCATTTTCTATTTAAGGAAGATCAAAATTAAATCTTTCAGCAGGTATCAAGTGTATGAATTATTTCATAACCTACACCACAGGAAAGTATTCACCTTCATCTCCATTTTCTCTGCATTTTGATTTTACCTCCCCAGAAAGGCCTTCTCTGGCCATACTATCTGAAATACTCCTACATTCCTCTTTTTTTTTTTTAACTATGATACTTGTTTGCTTCCTTCACAATAAATATTTGTAATTCCAGGGTTCCATGGTACAGTGGTAATATGCTACTCAAGAGAAGTCAGAGCTCACAGTGGCAACCACAGTTCAAATCCACAGATTGAATCCCCATCCCTGTCCTCCTGAAACATACTAGGAATGTTCATGAGTGCATGACAGGAATGCTCATGAGTGTTGACTGAAGGTCTTGAAGAAGGTGATCACAGCATGACCAGAAAGATTGTATTGTACTCACTCTCACACACAAGTGTATGTGCTCTGTTATGAATAAAGAAAATATATACATGTATTTATAATTATGTATCTATTTACTTGTTTATTGTTCATTTCTATCATAAAACATACATTCCGTAAGGTAAGGGATTTTATTCGTGTTGTCTTATTTTTGCCAGGACCTAGAACAGTACCTGAAGCATAGTAGGTGTTCAGTATATATTTGTTTTATGGCTGAATGAATGGATAAACAAACATGTCATTTCAAGAGAAACGGACAGTATGCCTTAGAAACAATGAGAATGATAATAAACCCCTAAAGAGGTTGGATCAAATTCTTGGTAAGTGTGAGTCTGCATTTGTTGATTATTCAGAGATATAAGGAAGAAAATGAGTCATCCTATATGCATTATTTTATTTGGTTCTTATTTTAAAAGAAAAATAAAAAATCTTCCCAAGTATGTATTACTAACTCCATGTTACTGAGTTACTAAGTAAATTGAGGCTTAAAGAGGACATGTACCAAGACTCTCAAAGTGGGTAAATGGCAGAGCTCGCTTTGTTTTTAGTTTTGTTTTTTTTTTTTTTTCCCCCTCCATCTCTGCAGGCTAATAAATTACCCCTAATCTCTACTTGTAAATCACAGGAATAAGAAAGAAGATAGGAAAAGAGATTTCAAGGCATAATAGTTCTTGCAGAGAAAGAAAATAAGAGTTAATAGTACATAATAAGAAATCACCTCTCTGAAGATTAGGAAACACTGAGTCAAATGTCATCATTCCATGTACAAAGAACTCAGAGTAAGTGATTTGTCCAACGTCACAGGCTTCTGCCCTGGGTTTCTCTATAGATCAGCATTAATTTCCAAGACTAGTAATAGCCTATCTTTAAAGATTTCTTTCTTTGTTTTTTCCTTTGGTCTTTTTTCTCCCTAAGGACACAGTTTAAAATGCAGAAAGAGCAAACAAGAAAAGACAGCGTAGCTGTGTTCACAGAAATAGGATTTGGCCTTCAGTACAATCTGAGTTATGTGTGTTATAGTAAGATTTCCATGTGTTCTTATTAAACTGCCCCTTTGGAGAACAAAATTATGGCCCAGAAGTCTATAAGAAATCAATGTTTTGAGGAATTTCCTTTAAAGTCACAGCCATCCCTTTTTAAAACAGAAACTACAGACTGAAGTGGTTTGTAAAAACTTTGGTGGTGTATGAGCGCCATCTGACGCCCAGAGGCAGGGTTGGCTTCAGGCTCAGACCTCTGGTTACTGGCTTGACACACCAATCATGAAGTGTATACACTAGAAACACGGAGCCACCCACTCAGATTCCATGAAATTCCTTGTCATTAATGTGCTCTCAACAATGTCCATTATAACTGCTAAAACATCAGTTGTAAATTTCTTGTTTTAATATTTTTCTTTTTGTATGTTTAACTTACATTTCATTTCTGTACATCTTTGTGGGATAATATAGTTTTTCAAAGCATAAAGGTAGCATTTTAATATTTTTCCTTAAATAATTTTTATTTCATACTTATGGCCTGAGCCTTACCAAGCACATCTTCTACTTTATATGTATTGGGTCATTGGGAAAGTTATGATGCATTTTTGCATAGAAAAATATGTCTTGACTTTCCTGATGACCTACCTAATATATTATTATATCACCACCAATTTCACTCATTCAACTAATATTTGTTGAGCACCTGCTATATGTGATACCCCATTCTTTTTACGGCAGAGGAAACAAAAATGAAGAAAAGAGAAGGGAGGGAGGGGGAAGAACTGCTCCCAAGGAATTACCACTCCACAGGAAGGATCAGGAAAAACAAAACACCTTGAAAACTTACAGAGAAAAGTCGACATGAATCAACATTACAAGAAGAGACCAAAGTAAATTAACTCGTGGAACATCCAGAGGAGGACTCACTCCTTTACAGCTGAGAAAATCTGGAGGGGTTTTATATAATGCAGGTGAGAAACTATTGAGGGAGAGCTAAACTGGGGGAGAGCTATTCCACTCTAATTAGACTAGTGTCTCAGCAAGGGGAGGGGAGTGGTACATATAGATTGGCCTCTGAAATCTGGGAGCTGAGAAGTAGAGGAGATGCAATAATGCAGAATTAAGGGTAAGGTAGAAAAAAATGTAATTCAGGCAGGCATAGTAAGAATTGCCTTCTTTAGAAATAGGACAAACTTCCAGATGCTGATAAGCTCATAACACTTGAAATGACTCAGGTATCTATGGGGACAAGTTATGGGCTCCTTATCTAGCTGATTTCACCCTTGTGTGGGCTGCCGAGACACTAAACTTGGGCTTTGAATTTAAGAGTATAGGGAGTTGAGGAGGATCAAAGCCACTGAACCTTTGCACTGACCATGAGTTTAAGCAGAGGTGCCACCTTTTCATTGTGTTCTCAGTATTTCACTAGTGATCTTTTTACAATTACACCAGGACCTATAAAAGCTTTGAGAAGAATTTAAGGACCTATACAGTGTCAAAAGAATCAGTTCCAGATCCTCAACTTCCATGTCTTTTCTTAAAAGTGGTGCCCTAGAGGGGTTGGCAGGTGGCATGGTGGTTAAAGGCACTGGATTCCCACATGGCTGACTGTGGTTCAAGTCCTGGATCTGGCGGCTTTCTCTCTCTCTCTCTCTCTTTCTCTCTCTCTCTCTGTCCCTCTCTGGTCAAATTGAAATGAATAAATAATTAATTTTAAAAAAAAAGTGGTGCCCTAGAGCAGGCCCTGATAGTGGGGACGTTCACTTCTGTCACCTCCTCCTCTTTTCTGATCCTCCTCTTCCTTCTTATAAAGGCAAAGGTACAACCTTCCCCTTAGTTACTGTGGAGCATTGCCTCATAAAACCTCATGGGCAGTGTGAAAAAGCATCACTCCTGAGAGAGAATCCTGTGAAGGCAAAGCAAAGCAAGTAAGGTAGGAAATCCTGAAAGAGTTGAAGCCTTATTTCATCCAAGGGACAAACTCCAGTGAGGTTCCAAGCCTTTGTCTACACATGTATTCTTTCC
>NW_006159561.1:1445722-1477711 GCF_000334495.1 Tupaia belangeri chinensis
CTATACTTTACAGTGAAAGTTCAGAACTAGAATAGGTTTTCCAGGGATGTATTTTAATGGAATTGAAAAAGATTAATAAAGTCGTTTTTTTAATTAGAAAGAAAATCTGATTTTCTTGTATGGGTTGACAATGAGACATGGTTTGTCAATTAATTACAGAATGGTAGACATTCTATAAATCAATAACAAATTTGTATCAACAAATTTGTATCTTCAAAACATATTTGGACTCAGCCACAGTGAAACATGCTGGATACTACTGAAGTTCTAACCAAAGCAATATGATGTGACAAGAAAATAAAGAATTTTTAAAATATTGAAAAGAAGAAATTAATCATTATCTTGCAATGGTATTATTGCAAAAGCTGCTTATGAAATAAGTTATAAAATGGTCAGTTATGGGAACCAGCAGTTAGCATAATGGCTATGTCGCTGGACTCCCATGTAGTCGACCGCGGCTCACATCCAGGATCCGATGGCTTGGGACTCACGCCGGGCGCATGTGCGTGCGTGCCCAAGATCCCAAGAGGAGAATGGAGGAAAAGGGATTGCAGTGTGACCATCTCCCCTGGGGGATGATTTCCCGCTTTCTGTCTCTATGTCTCTGTCTGTCTGGCTGGCGAGCGCACGTGCCCTATAGCGAAAAAAACCTCTCCAAAAAAAAAAAAAGGTCAGTTATAAAATCAACACACAAAAGTCAATAGTTTTCCCCAAATATCAAAAATTAATAATAAAATGTAATATTAAAAAGATCGAATTTTTATATAAACTACTCAAGCATCAACTTAAGAAATTTGAGAAAGCTGCATGAAGAAAATTATGAATTTCTTCTGAAATATATAAAATATGACTTGGGACCAGCAGTCGGTGTAAGGGCTATGTCGCTGGACTCCCATGTAGTCGACCACGGTTCAAGTCCCAGACCCGGTGGCTTAAACTCACACCAGGCGCATGTGCATGCGTGCCCAAGATCCTGAGAGGAGAAAGGAGAAGGGATTGTGGCATGGCCATCCCCCGCCCCCCGCCACACACACAAATATAAATACAATATAACATTGATTCAAAATATCGTGTTTCTAGATGAGATAAGTTTTTCTTTTCATTTATATGAGCACATGCACGTACATGCAAGAGAGAGAAAGAATGAGGAGGCACCCTTGACTGGGTCTCATCATGCCATGATCCCTCTCCCCAGCCCTTCAGCTTGCGTGACTGTGCACACCCAGTGTGTTTTCAGGCTGACCCAGGGATGTAAACCCATGGTTAGCCAGGTGCCTCTATAATGACAGTCCAGAATACTATAGATGGCATCATCTAGGTTGGGCCAGTCCAATATTTTTTAAAAGCCAATACTTTTTAAGCTATATGTTTAATGCTACTCTAATAAAAAACCTGACACTCTTTTTTCAGAAAAGTAATATGAATTCTGCCTGGAAGAATAAAAATAAAGTAGTAGCTAAGAACTGTAAGAAAAAAGAATAATAAAGTGAGACTATCCTTCCACATAATGAAACATATTATTGATCAAGGTTATATCACAAAAGACAGACAAATCAATGGTCCATAACAGAGAACCCAGAAGCAGAACCAAGATGATATATTTAGAATAAAAGGGGCATTTCAGATCAATAAAGAAAAGATAAACTGTTCAGTAATGATGTTAAACCAGTCTAACCCTTGGATAAACAAAATGAACTCCTCTACTTTGTATATCAGTTACCTTTTGCTACATAACAAGGCAAGCCTCAAAAGTTAGGGGGTTTAAAAATAACAATTTACTTAGATCAACTTTCTGTGGGTCAGCAACTTATGCTGGATTCAGTCAAGCAGCTTTTTCTCTGGTCTTGACTGGGCTCATTCATGCGCCTCCATCAGCAACTGCTCAGCGAATAAATTGACTAAGGGCCAGGGGGTCTAAGAGCCTCACTCACATGTCTGGAAATTGGCTCATTCTTGGTTCGAGTGATGACAGTGACAGAACCACACGCATCTCATCACCCAGATTTCTCTACATGGCTCTGTAGAGTTACAAGTGAACAAGCAGAAGCATAAAGGGCTTTTGAAGATCTAGTCTTGAGACTGACACTGCATTTGATTGTCAAAGCAAGTCACAAGGTCAGTCCAGACTTAAGAGGTGAAGAAACAGATTCACCCTCCTGATAGAACACCAAAGTCACATTGCAACAAGTGGTTTACTCCTAAAAAGGTAGGTAATTTTAGCATTTTTTGTCACATACATTTTTTATCACATACATTTAATCCAGAATAGACTCAAGATTTCATAAGTATTTCAATATACTGATAAAAAATCATTAAAATCTTAGAAGAAAATATAACTGAATATTTATCTGAAGAGTAAAAAACACATTCTAAACAAGAGAAAACTAGATTCTATAAAACATTGAGAGTTGACTATCTCAGTACTTAATACTTATACATGACCAAACAGTATAAGATAAAAGGTAAACTCAGCAGCATGTGAAATGAACTTGCTATATACAATGCCAAAAAATGGCTTCTTCTTAAAAGGCTTTTATAATGTGACCATTAAAAATAAGAAAAATGGGCAAAAGATAATTCATAAAAGTACAAATCACAAAATGTCAAAAAAGATGTAAAAAGATGTTTATCCTCAACAATTATTCAAGACAAATTTAAACAATAATATATCATTCTTTGCCTATGTGATTGCAAAGATTTTTAAAAATAAAAATTCAAGGAACCAGCAGTTAGCATGAAAATTTAAACTAGCAAAGAATTTATATATATGAGGCCAGCAGTTGGTGTAATGGCTATGTCGCTGGACTCCCACGTAGTCGATGGCAATTCGAGTCCCATACCCGGAGGCTTAAACTCACACCATGCGGGTGTGTGTGCGTGCCCAAGAGAAGGGAGGAGAAGGGATTGCGGCGTGACCATACCCCCTGGGGGGTGATTTCTCATTTTCTGTCTCTCTCTCTCTCTGTCTCTCTCTCTGTCTCTTGTGAGCACCCGTACCCTATAGCAAAAACCTCACCCTCCCAAAAAAGAAAGAATTTATATATCGTAGTTTGGCAATAGCCAGCAAAATCTCAAATGTATAACTTGAGCTATGTTACCCATATCCAGAAATATTCCTATGAGCTTCAGATGCAAGAAGTGAGGCAGTAGGGAATAAGAGAAAATATGTGTGAAATGGCAGCAATTCTTCCATTTTAACTAGGATAATTATTGAGAAGGTAACATTTGTGCAAAATCCTGAAGGTATGAGGGAACTGGAAATAATAGCTGCAAAGGGAAACATCAGTGCAGATGCCTTAAGACGCAAGAGTGCCCAAGGGAGTTTAAAGCATGCCAGAAGCTGATGTTGCTGGGGCGGCGGCGGCAGGGGCGGAATGAGGTCAGAGAGACCCTGAGGTGGGCCAGGAAGAGGAGGGGCATGGAAAGGGATGGAGGACCGAAGAAGACAGACATAGAACAGCTGGCTTCTCTCTGGGTGAAACAGGGAGCCACTGGATAATTTTGAAGTGAGGATGACATGATCTGATGTATAAAAAAAGGCACTCTCTACTTTAAAAGAGGACTGATGTCTAAGATGTGGAACAGGCAGTGGGATGCTGCTGTGTGATATTGGAGACAGGTTTGGATCCTAGTTTGACCAAAACATGCTGGGCACACATGCTCAAGGCCAGTTGGAAATTGGGGAGATCATGGTACGGTGAGACTCTGTTAGGGGTTCCTGTCTCCGCCTCTCTCTTTCTCTCAAAATAAATAAGTAAACTTTAAAAGAAAAAGAATACGTAGTGGGATACAAAGACAGAAGTATAAAGCCAAGTTAGGAAGGCCCTGAAACAAATCAGAAAAGAAATGACAGTGGCTTAGACCAAGGTGGGGGGAGTGGAGCTAGTAGGATGGGTCAGACCTGGGATTTGTTGAGAGAGTGGCTGAAGAGTATAAGAAACAGAAAAGCCAAGAATGACTCCAAGGTTTTAGCCAAACTGAAATTTGCCACCAAGTATAATTTGCCAGTAAACAAAATAAAAAATACTCAAGTGAAATAAATTTAGAGGGCCAGCAAATGGTGTAGCGGTTACATTGCTGGAACTCCCACACGGCTGATCACGGTTTGAGTTCCGGACCCAGTGGCTTGAAAATCAGGCTAGGCATATGTATATGTGTGCCCAAGATCCCAGGAGGAGAATAGAAGAGAAGGGATTGTGACATGGCCAGCCCACTTTGGGTGGTGATTTCTCACTTTCCCTCTCACTATCTGTCTCTCACTCTCTCCAGAGAGCAAAAACCTCTAAAAAAATTTTAAATAAATAAAACATAAAGAAAAGTGAATTTAGAAAGATCAGAAATTCACTTTTGTTCATATTGACGTTGAGATGCTTATTAGATAAGTATCTAACGGAAATGTCAAGTATAGTTGTATGTGAGTCTAGAGTTTTGAAGAGAGTCCAAAGAAGATATGGGTTTAGCCAGATGGAAGAGTAAAAGCAAAGATCTCCAGTACCATCATATGTTCAAAGAATTATTAGAAACTGCAGGATATGACCTTTGGCTGGAATCATCATCTTCCAGTAATTCACCAAAATGACAAACACAAAGGAAAAGAGGAGAGACACCAATAAATATTCTCTAGGCCTTTTAGAAAACATGGAGTGGTTCCTTTGGCAAAATACATGTAAATCTATAAGAAAGGCGATACTGTAGACATCAAGAGAATGGGTACTGTTCAGAAAGGAATGCCCCACAAATGTTACGGTGGCAAAACTGGAAGTCTACAATGTTACCAAGCATGCTATTGGCATTGTTGAACACAATGTATGGTAAGAGCATATTAAGCATTCTAAGAACAGAGATAGCTTCCTAAAACTGGGGGGAAATGATCAGAAAAAGAAGGAAGCCAAAGAGAAAGGTACCTGGATTCAACTGAAGTACCAACCTGCTCCACCCTGAGAAGCACACTTTGTGAGAACCAATGGAAAGGAGCCAGAACTTCTGAGACCTATTTCCTATGAATTCATGGAATTGATGAGTGTTAAAAATAAATGAAACTATGATCTATAAAGAATAAAAAAGAGGGACCAGCAGTTAGTGTAATGGCTATGTCGCTGGACTCCCACATAGTCGACCGCGGTTCACATCCCGGACCCGGTGGCTTAAAACTCACGCCGGGCACGTGTACATGCGTGCCCAAGATCCCAAGAGGAGAATGGAGGAGAAGGAATTGCGGCGTGACCATCCCATCCCCCCTGGGGGGTGATTTCTCACTTTGTCTCTATGTCTCTCTCTGTTTGTCTGGCGAGCGCATGCGCTCTATAGCGGAAAAAAAAAAAAAAAAAAAAAAAAAAAAAAAAAAAAAAAAAAAAACCTCTCCAAAAAAAAAAAAAAGAAACAGGGATATGGATTAGGCACGCATGTATTTCATACCATCATGGCCTTCTTAACAGGGTGAGAAGGGAGCTGTGCACTAAAGCAAAATAACAGTCTTCACTGTAGTGCCCTGTGTTCCACCTAACATTGCCATTAGAAGCACTAGTTGAAAGTTATCATTAATTCCTTCCTGAAACAGAATGTTCATCAAGGCTGTGTTCCAAAATCATAGAGGATCAAAAGAAAGTGGTAAATGAGAGCTGTGCTTCAGGTAACCAGGTATCATTAATTTCCAGACGGTTTTAGCACCACTACTTACATGTACTTTGAATTTTATTAAGTCAGCTCTCTAGGCCCAATTTTCTCATTTGAAAAAGGAAAGCACTGGGACCAGCAGTTAGCGTAATGGCTATGTCACTGAACTCCCATGTAGCTGACTGCGGTTTGAGTCCCAGATTGAACCGGTGGCTTAAACTCATGCCGGGCACGTGTGCGTGCGTGCCCAAGATCCTGAGAGGAGATGGAGAAGGGATTGTGGTGTGGCCATCCCCCCTGGGGAGTGATTTCTTGCTTCCTGTCTCTCTGTGCCTTTCTGGCAAGTGCATGTGCCAAATAGCAAAAACCTCTCCAAAAAAAAAAAAAAAGGAAAAAAGAAAAAGGAAAGCCCTGACTATGTCACTGAGAATCAAACTCTTCTGTTTTGTTTAAAGCAGGGCCAAGTAAAAGCAGGCAGGAACTCTGAGTACCCCAACTGACTCAGTACTTCTCCAAATCTCAACTTTATAGAAGCTGCTTAGGGCACACTGTTAAGAGTACAGCTTGACCCTCCAAGACTAGCTGGTCTTGATGGTCCCTTCCCAGTTCTGAAGGTCACTTTTTCTTTCTTTCTTTCTTCCTGATTACAGTACAGTATGAGAGTAAGGTCAAAAGATGAGGAGGATCTGGAAGACAGAGAGTATAGCAGCACATGTGTAGCTTTTGGCAAAGAAAGTGGGGTCTCGGGGGCCAGCAGCTGGCATGGTGGTTAAGGGTGCTGGACTCCCACGTGGCCAACCGTGGTTCGATTCCCAGACCTGGCAGCTTTCTTGCTTTCTCTCTCTCCCCCTCTGGTCTACATTAAATAAAGTTAAATTTAAAAAAAAAAAAAAAGAAAAGAAAAGAAAAAAGAAAAAAGTGAGATCTCTACAAGCAGTGTCTTTCTAATACACAGCAACAAGGCATGTGGCATTCCAAATACGTATGGATACTATACCATTTCAATAACACTTAATGCCCAACCCTCAAGCTCTCCTTAAACAGCATCTGTCCAAAAATACAGATTGAAAATTTCTATTCATATTGCATTAAGCCTGCTAAAATCTTAAGTATAAGAACATTTTAAGTTTATTGAGTAAGAAGCATTCATAAATTAGGAAACAACAGACCAAAAACAGTCTAGTATGCCAGTGAAAACCTGTCAGAGGCAAATATTTATTGGAAAAACAAGGACACAAAAAAGAAGCAATTTGACCAGTTTTCAATTACATAATTGCCCTTTTCTTGGTACCTTGTTGTAAAGTCCCTCTAGTCATATAATCATGTTAGGTAGTAGTCTAGTATTAGCATTTATCACAATTGACCCAGGTTAAGTTGACATAGGTTAAGTTTTGTCATGTTTGCAACCTAAGGAAGATTAAGGCTATTTTTAAAGTCTTTGGATTTTTTTGCCCAGAGAATTTTCCAGAGCTAGTCTCCATTATTTTCACTTACTTTAACAAGACCTCAAGAGAAACTCTCTCCTATACTGTGATGTGTTGGATTTGTAGAATTTTTAATACCTGCATATACACAATTTTCAACATTTCATGTTGTAAGTCAAATTGTTCTCACACCCCAAGAACTTCGAAGATGCATCTCCAAATGAATTGTTGCCTCTCCAGTAACATTTCCAAATAGTCAGTTATATGGTTTGAATGCTGCCTCCAAAATTTATGTTGAAATTGAAATTGAATTGTCAGTGTAATGGTATTGAGTGGTGGACCACTGAAAGTGATTAATTAGGTCATAAGGAATCTGTATTCTGAATGAATTGATACTATTATCTTGAGAATGAACTAATTATCACAGGAATGAACTTCTGATCTAAAAAATGGTCAGTCTCCCTCTTGTCTTTCTGCCTCACCCACTTGCTTCCACCTTCCACCATTCTGCCATGCAGTACAAAACCCTCACCAGATACCAGCACCATGTTCTTATACTTTCCAGATAAGAACCATGAGCCAAATTATATGTGTATGTATATATATTCATGTATATATACATACACATATATATTTTTATATAAAATATATATTTATATATATTTATATATATTTATATATGTATATTTATATATGTATATTTATATATATTTATATTTCTATATATTTATATATAAAATATATAGAAATATATATATATAGACCAGACTGTGGTATTCTCTTATAAAAGCAGGAAACAGATTAAGACAGCCTAGTCCAGTGTCAAGGAGACTTAGAGAAATGTGCCAAAAGGAGGATTCACTATCATATGCTCCATATTCACCACTCCTGATTTCTAATCCTGCAGTCACTGTGTAGTTACAGGAAGGTCTGTATCTCTGTCATTGGAACTCACAACAGCCATCACTCTGCATCTTCTCACTTACTCTAATACCCACTTTGAGTCTATATATTTATGGGGTACAATGTAATATTTCAGTACAAGAATATGTACTGATTAATCCGGATAAGTAGTATACTCATTACTAAGCCATTTGTCTTTATTTGGGGACATTCAAAGTCTTCTTTTTTACTGTGTGCTTATATAAGATTAAATTTCTTTCTCTCTAAAAAAGATGTCAAATTTATTTACATATCTTATAAAATATTAACTCATTGATCACAATCTCACCAAAAAAGGGGGGAAAATCATTAACACATTACCCACCTAACAAATCAATTATTATGAAACTAATCCCAGATCTGTTTCAAGATTCTCTCCTCTATTTCTCCTTCTCCAGTAAGAGAGGGAAAAAATTTCTGTTGGAAAAATATTGCCATGAGTTTCCCAAAGGTGATGTAGGTGGCATCTATGCCAAGCTCCTCCCAAGCAAGAGACTAAGCCAGAGGGGTTGGAGTAGAGAGGGGGTGTCAAAGATGCTACAGGGAAGAGCAGAGCTGAGCTTGCCATTTCCTTCTTCCCTCAGAGCTCTCTATTCTTCCCAGATAATTGATAGGAGAAGGAGCAGAGACACCCTCAACTCTCAAGGCCACTATGAGGACCTGACTTAGAGTAAATTTATCTATGTTTATGTCATCCCTGAATCAAGTTGATGACAGATAAAAGCCAACTGTTTGATATCTGGAAAAAAAAACATATAAAACTTAGGAGACCAACATTAAAATGAAGGGGAAAATTAATGGGTTTCAGAAACAATGTTGAACAAAAGAAATCAGGTACCCAAAAACTCATATGGTATAATTCCATTTTCAAAAAGTTTGAAAATAGGCACAAGGAGGGTAGTGACTGAAACGGGCACAAGAAGACTTAGTTAATGCCATGTTTCTTGATCAAGTTTGCCAGTTGGATGGGCACGTTTAGTGTTGCAGAGATGCATCCAACTTAACAATATGTGCACTTTTCTCCAGGTAGTAAGAACTCAAAATCTAAAAACCTAAGGAGTTGTACCTGAAAATATGGGGGAAATAGATAGTACCTTATTATGAAAGTGATCCATTTCAAAATAAATATTCTATGGAGAAAATTTACAATTCAAGAAAGCTCATTTGGAAGTTTAAGAGTTCTCCAGGGGTCAACAGGTGGCATGGTGGTTAAGACACTGGACTCCCACATGGCTGACCAGTTCATTCCCCAGTCCTGGTGGCCTCTCTTTCTCTCTCTCTCTCATGAATTAGTGCATGTGGCCTGCAGCAAATTAAAAAAAGAATAATGATAGGAGCCACCAGTTGGCATAATGGCTATGTTGCTGGACTCCCATGTAGTCGACATGGTTCAAGTCCAAGACCCGGTGACGTAAACTCATGCCAGGTGCATGTGCATATGTGCCCAAGATCCCGAGAGGAGAATGGAGGAGAAGGGATTGCAATGTGGTCACCTCCCCCGGAGGGTGGTGGTGGTGATTTCTCACTTTCTCTCTGTCTCTCTCTTTCTGCTGAGCGCACATGCCCTATAGCAAAAACCTCTCCAAAATAATAACAATAATAATAATGATAATAAATAAAACTAAATGATCTTTAAAAAAAAAAAAAAAAGGAAAAAGAGTTCTGCTCCAGCTCCTATTCTGAAATTATCTATATAGTTAAGAACTCCTACCCACTGTCAGGCCAGGTGTGAGTTCAACACTGTAAACTTGTAAAACCATTTCCCATGACTTATTTAACAAGATAGGAGAAAGTATACCTGAAAGGGCAATCCATTTTGGTTGACGGTTTTGTTTTGTTTTATTTTTTTCCTCAGTGTTTACTATCTACAACTCCTTATGAACAGAGACTAAACTGTCTCCAAGGATAATAATTATTTGATCAGTGTTGATACTAGGGAAAAGGTTATCTGGCTGCCGGAGACATTTAAAGGATTTACATGAATCACTTGAGACAAATGTTACTAGCAACTGGTTCTATTTTTCATTTAACTTATTCCTGACACTACCAACATCTATAGTACATTGCATCCTTAATACCAAACACAAACAGGTGAAAAAGACTTGCCTCTTACTTTTTCAATTTCCTGAAAAAAAAATTATTAATTGCTTTGCAGTTTTTTGTCGATAATGATTTTAAATGTTTAAATATGTTTATTGATACTGGAATAGGAATTACTGCAGGGGTTGTGTGTCACCTTTTCTGAAAATACCAAAGCATAATGTAGACTCACCTATTTAATTTCTTTTCATATCAGTACAGACTCCCTACCAAAATATGAATGAATAGAAAGTATTCTTTCAAGTACTCCTGATATACAAAGTTTGGGTTCATCTAGAGAAGAGATAGAGAAGGAAAAGAAATACAGAACTGAATATGAAACATTTCAACTACAAATTCTCTGAGGCTGCATACTGTCTTATGTAATCTTAACACAACACAAAGCACATGGTAATGGTACAATTTTAAAAATTAACAAGAACTTATTAAAACAAGCACTGAGTAATGTATGACTCCGCTTATATGAGGTACCTAGAATAAGCAAATTCATGGAGATAGAAAGTAGAATAGAGATTATCAAGGCTGGGGAAGAGAAGGGAGAGTAAATGTTTAAACATGAAGTCTCTGTTTAAGATGATGAATTCTAGAAATGCAAATGGTAATGGTGTACAACATTGTGTACAAGTCTGGTTTTTGCCTCCATAATGCTAAATACTGCTCTGATTAATCAATTCACTCTTCAATCCATTGATTATGTAATAAATAAAGTATACATAGCAAAAAGCCAAAAATACTTGAGTGTTTATGGATGAAGGTACCTAAAAAATGAAGTAATATGAAGAAACAGAAAAGGTCAGCCATGGAATTTGTCCCATAGCCTAGTGGTTGAGGGAGCCATATTCCACAAGGCTGACACTCACTATTTAGTTTTTTCCTATTTTTTTCAGAGGTATAGTGATCTGAAGTGAATATACCAGTTTATAAAACTATGGTCACTGTAACTTCCCATCCTAGTACAAAATCACTATGACTTTGTTTTCTTTTTTAAGCAATACTACTATAATGCTGACTCATTTATTACAGTATGGAGAATCAAGTTATATAGTAACAGTAAGTGTCTTCCTTTTCGTAGATCTGTGGGTGATGAAAAGCAGCTTGATTACGCCTCAATATGAAAGGATGAGAGTGTGAATGAAGAAACTTTTCATAACTACCTTCCAGTATTCAGAAGCAAAAAACAGCATTCAGTGGTTATAATTTAACCTGTAGTTCCTCTATTCAAATTAAATTCATTCCATTCAGTTATTCCAAGCTGCTGTTAAATTTTTTTCAAATGTTCTTTTGAATTTTTTCAACATTTAAGTATTTTATGTAAGATAATTTACATCATTTCAAATTAATTAAGTGTAGTCATAGAGTCACAGAGTGTCTATGTGTATAAAATAGTGTAAGTTCCATTTTAAAGGAGGTTTTCAGTCAAAAATCTGGTTTTTGCCTTCATAATGCTAAATACAGCTCTGATTAAGCAATTCACTCAATCCATTATGTAATAAAGTAGACATAGCAAAAAGCCAAAAAATACTTGAGTGTTTATGGATGAAGGTACCCTAAAAAAAATGAATATGAAGAAACGGAAAAGGTCAGCCATGGAGTTTGCCCCATAGCCTAGTGGTTGAGGGAGCCATATTCCACATGACTGACTGCATGGTTTGAATCCCAGCAATGGCAACTTGAAAAACACACTGGGTGCCAATGCATGCATGCCCAAAATCCTGACAGGATGGAGAAACGAAGAAGGGACTGAAGTGTGCCCATATCCCATTGGGTGTTGCTTTCTCCCATCTCTCCATCTGTCTCTTTGTCTTCCTCTGATGAGTACATGTGCCTTCTGGCAACTGGGAGGGAAGAGAAGAGGTGGGAAGCAGGGAGACTGTGATAAAAAGCATTAAAAACTAGTTACATCTCAGGAACCAGCTGTTAGTGTAATGGCTATTTCGCTGGACTCCCACGTAGTCGACCACGGTTTGTGTCCCGAACCCGGTGGCTTAAAACTCACGCCGGCCACGTGTGCGTGCGTGCCCAAGATCCCAAGAGGAGAATGGAAGAGAAGGGATTGCGGCGTGACCATCCCCCCTGGGGGCTGATTTCTCACTTTCTGTCTCTATGTCTCTCTCTGTCTGTCTGGTGAGCGTGCGCGCCCTATAGCGAAAACCTCTCCAAAAAAAAACTAGTTACATCTACTTCAGAATTTTATATCGGGTAACCCAGAGCTGACAACAGTGCCTAACAAATTGCAGGGTTACCAAATACTATCAAAATTAACTGCAAACAAAAATCAAATACAGATTATATCTAACAAATTCTTTCCTACTTAAGATGGTAATCCCCAATTGGAGACTATCAGCCCCTGACCAGCTTCAGGATGATAGTAAGTTGCCCCTGAATCCATACAGCCAGCATTACCAACAGACTAATTAAACCATATGCTTCTCAAACATAGGAAAGGCTATTATTTCCCAAGTATAAATAGAAGATGATGAAATTTATAAAATCTAAATATATTCAAAGATAGCACTCATGAGTCTATCATTAAATATTTTCTTAGACACTGTAAGTATACAACTACTAATATGAGCAAGTCCTTGAAAATGTAGGCATAATAAAAAGTATCTCAGGATGGACCCATGGACTTGTGGTTGAGGGAGCCAGATCCAACATGGCTGACCCTGTGGTTGGCACTGTGGCCTTGTACACTCTGGGTACATGTGTGTGTTTGACCAAAATCCCAATAGGATGAATAAATGGAGGAAAAACGATTACAGTGTGACCACACATCATTGGGGAGTACTTTCTCCCTCTCTCTCTGTTGCTATCTGTTGTGAGTCCATACACCCTCTAGTAATTAAAACAGTATCTCATGCCAACAAAAGTACTGGGAATCACCAACTTAGGATTCTTTACTGAACCCTCTAGACAAGGCTGGATGTATCTGGGTTCTGGTGCCTCAATATGTACAAACATAAGCTAGCATCCTCATTTCTTTTCACAATGAGTAACAAAAATACTTGCATGGTATTAAGTTTTACTGAATAAAAAGACTGGATTTATGGAACCAGCAGTTGCGTAACGGCTTTGTTGTTGGACTACCATGTAGTCAACCGCGGTTTAAGTCCCAGACCCAGTGGCTTAAACTCACGCTGGACATTGGTGCATGTGTGCCCAAGATCCCAGAGGAGAATGGAGGAGAAGGGATTACGGCACGGCCATCCCCCCTGGGAGTGATCACTTTCTGTCTCAATGTCTCTTTCTGGCAAGCACACATATCCTACAGCAAAAACCTTTCCAAAAAAAAAAAAAAACAGAGTGGATTTATACTTGGAGTAATAAATATGAAATAACAAAAGGAAAATAAATATATATACACATATATACCAAAATCTGTACAAAAATTAAATATTAATTTGTTGACTGGGTCTCCCACATACATCTACTATTCTACACAGATCACATTGAAATGTTCCCTTAAGATTATATCCACGATCAGTTGAATGAGTCTATAAAACTGCTTTTTGTCTTTTTTCACTTTTTTTTTTAACTTGCCAAGGGGCATGTGCACTCCCTGAAGGGGAAGGAAGCTGGGAAGGGAGTGAGAAAACAATCTCCCTTCCCCTGAGGGACGATCTCACTACAATCCCTTCTACTCTATTTCTCCTTATATTTTGGTCACCTATACACATTTGCCTGGTATGTTTTTAAGCCATCTTTATCTGGAACTTGAACTGAGCAGTTGGCCATGTGGGATCCAGCCACTTTAACCAACATGCCATGAACTGAACCTGTATAACATTTTATATATAATAGTTTGCGGGGTTTTTTTGAGAGAGATTTCTGCTATAAGGTGAGTGCACTCACCAAAGAGACAGAGAGACAGAAAGCAGGAAATCACCCCCAAGAGGGAATGGCCACACTGCAATCCCTTGGAGGAGGATGGAGGCATCCTCCTCTTGGGTTTTTGGGCATCCAAACACACACACTCAGTTTGAGTTTAAGCCACTGGGTCCAGAAATGGAATCACAGTCAACTATGTGGGAGTCCAGCAGCATAACCATTATGCCATCTACTGGTTCCAATAAGTTTTGTTTTTAAACAAAAAATTTTTGAGAGGTTTTTGCTATTGGGCACATGTGCTCACCAGAAAGACAGAGAGAGACAGTGAGACAGAAAGCAAGAAATCACCCCCAGAGGGGATGGCCACGTCGCAATCCCTTCTCCCCCATCCTCCTCTCAGGATCTTGGGGACACACACACACACACACACACACACACACACACACATGCCCAGCGTGAGTTTTAGGTCACCGGGTCTGGGAACCGAACTGTGGTCAACTACATGGGAGTCCAGTGACATAGCCATTACACCAACTGCTGGTCTTATATATATATATATATTTTTTTTAAGAGAGAGTTTTACTATAGGGTGCATGTGCTCACCAGAGAGAAAAGGAAATAGAAAGAAACACTCACCAGAGGGGATGGCCACACCACAACTCCTTCTTCATTCTCTTCTGGGGATCTTGGACACATGCACACACACGCCTGGCGTGAGTTTAAGCCACCAGGTCCAGGACTTGAACCGCGGTCAACTACACGGGAGTCCAGCAACATGCTGGTCCCAACACATCTATTACTTTTAAACAAGAACCACACTACTTATATACTATAGCCAGACAAACATGGACTAGTGCCTCAAAATTGGGAAGAACAATTAGTAAGCGTTTCCAATACTTCTGTGTTCGCTTCAATGTTTTAGTTGTTATGACTCCAGTCATAAACACCAAAAAATATTCCCTGAGGTTACTTATGATGTCAAAAATAATACTTGCTCCACTTAATGTAATTAGAAAATGCAAGCATCTTATTTGCCAGTGACCAGGTTTATCCCAAAAATATTTAACAACCTATAAGACACAAATGCTGACCAATCAGAATGGAATTACATGGAGTGGGAACACCAGTATGTATTAGATGATGGCCAGTCCCATTAAGAGATACAACCAGGGCACAAGTTTATAGTAAAGCAGAGTGCAAACTCTGGATCATAGTTCAAATTCTAACTCTACCACTTACTAGCTGAGCTGTGTGACCTACAAGTTATTTAACTCCCCTGCACATCAATTATCTATAGAGTACAACCAATATTGTTTTCAAAAAGATGGGGGACTGGGGCAGCAGGTAGTATGGTGGTAGCTAACTGTGGTCTAAGACCCAGACCTGGTGGCTTGAAAAATCATGCCAGGTACATATGCATTCATGTCCAAAACCCTGAAAGGAGAATGGAAGCGAAGGGACTGCAGTATGGCCATCCTGCCTGAGGGATTAGTTCTCACTTTCCCTCTTTCTCTGGTGAGCACTCACACCTTATGACAACCTTTAAAATAAATGGCATTGTTGCTACCTTGCCCACATTTCCTGATTTGGACACTTCTTTATATGTAATAGGTTGTAAAACAAAAATATTCCCTGGACAGTGAGATATTTGGTATTTGCCTTGTAATGGTTCACTCCCACCAAAACCTTAGAACTTAAATCAACTTCTGCACTAGTTTTCAATTTAGAGTTCCTCAGCTACAAATTCATCCTGAAGTGGTTTTCTGATTGGCATCTGCACCATCAGTATGAGGTCTGGATGTGAAGACACGGTGGCCCTCTGCCCCAGCTACATTTCCAGAATATATAGTTCTTAAGACTTCACATACTTAACCCACGCTGGCAATATCCCAGCCTTGGTTTGGTAGCTCTCTCAATGGACACCTTAGGATCCAGACGTCTTGCCAGTACCAGTATCCCTATGCCTCAAATCCCTCTGCATGTTTAAACAGATGTAGCTCCCATACCCCTTGAAGGGTGGCTTCCTACTTGCCTGGTGACTTAAGACCAGCTCAGATCTAGGCAAAGCAGTAACCTTCCCTGCAACCCAGTGGGTCTTAACCACTCCTTCAACAAGCTTTGAACCTAAACTTGGGTCCCTCTCTTCCAAGTTTATCTTACTTGGATACTCTCACTTAAGCCCTGGGGTACCACATATAATTCTTATACCTCTTACCTCTCACTTAAACCCTGGGGTACCACTAATAATTCTCCAATACCTTATCAATATTTCCAGATTTGTCCCTATCATTAAGTTGGCCATATCCTTGGCTGTTTTTGTTCTCTTATTGCTGTCTATCTCTAGTTTTCTTGGTATATTACTCCTTTCAGAATTTCTTGAAGAGCTAGTCTGGAGTTGGTAAATTCAGGTTTTGTTTATCTGAGAACATTTTTATCTTTTTTCCCCTTATGAAGGATAATCTTGCTGAGTATTATTGTTGGTTGAAATTGTTTTTCATTTAACATTTTGAATATATATTTTCCAATTCTTTCCTTGTTTGCATTTTATCGAATGAGAGGTCTGGTATTAGCCTGATGGAACAGCCTTTTAAGTAACTTGACATTTTTCTCTTGCCAATCTTAGTATCTTGTCTTTGTGGCTTTGGCCAATCTGGCTATGATGTGCTATGGAGATTCTTGGATTGATTCTGTTTGGGATTCTTTGTATTTCATGGGTCTGAATGCTTGAGTGCTTCTCTAGACTTGGAAAGTTTCCTCCCAGGATTTTATGAAACAGATTATTAATGCCCTTACTAGTTCCTGGAATACTAACTATTCAGATATTTGGGCATTTCATGGTATCTAGTAGTTCTCATATATTATCCACATTTTTCTTGGTTATTCTCTCAGTATTTTTGATAATTTTTTTCTAAGTCAGAGGTTTCATCTTTTACAAACGCCCTGGATCTTCTAGAATTGAACCAGTATTCCTTCAACATTCAATACTTGATGATCTTCTCTTCTGGACAAAAAAAAAAAAAATAATGAAAAAAATTGGTCATCTTAACCTTATTATATCTTTCAATAATGGAAGCCCAGTACTCAGCATAATCTTATTGGATGGTAACATAACAATGTCTTCTATTTGTTTCACAGTGAATACAAATGGAGGATTTAACCTTCACTTTATTAAAGTTTGGCAAACTGGATGTCAACCCAGCACCTGCTCATGTAAGATTGTCATGCACAGTATCACATTTCTACACCATGCCACTGTACCATTCCTGAAGACCTAATTCAACATAAGAACATGAATACATGGGAGACATGTTACAGTTTTAGGAATGAATATGCTGTTTTTAGACTCCATTTGTCACTCATTTAAAAATATGTATGAAGGAACTTCAAAAACTTCGTGGATAAAGTACAAGTTTGATGCAAAAATTTTTTAAATTTATGTGCAATTTTTCAATAATATACATTTTTATGACTTTTTTTTTTGAGAGGTTTTTCGCTATAGGGTGCATGCGCTTGCCAGACAGACAGAGAGAGACATAGAGACAGAAAGCGAGAAATCACCCCCCAGGGGGGATGGTCACACCGCAATCCCTTCTCCATTCTCCTCTCGGGATCTTGGGCATGTACGCATACGCGCCCAGCGTGAGTTTTAAGCCACCGGGTCCGGGACTCGAACCGCCGTCAACTATGTGGGAGTCCAGTGACATAGCCATTATGCTAACTGCTGGTTCCCGATTTTTATGACTTTTTGAAGATAATAAACATACACCACGTAAACATTTCCTACAGAGATATCCTCTCATTTCCTATTATAGGAACTATTTGTTATATGAAAATGATACAAAAACAATGAGCTATTCTTTTTGCGCTTCTCTCTATAATTTACACTTTTGAATTAACAAATAAATTTCCTTTTGAGGAAAATTGCCTCCAATATCACATCATCCTGGTTATTTCTTTCAGAGACCATCATTGTCTGAATTTATCTTATTTATCTGCTTAATTTTTTTTTTCTTTTGAGAGACTTTTGCTATAGGGCATGTGCATTTGCTGGAGAGACAGAGAGAGAGAAAAACAAAAATCACTCTCCAAGGGGGATGGCTGTGTTGTAATTCCTTCTCCTCCATTCTCCTTTTGGAATTTTGGACATGCACGCATATGCACCCAGCATGAGTTTCAAGCCAATGGGTCTGGGGCTGGAACTGCAGTTGACCACATGAGAGTACAACACTTTAACCACTGTGCCACTTGCTGGGCCCACCTTATTACATTTTTACTACCTGCCACATTTTATTAGAACTTTAATAATGGGTACATTTAAATATGAGAATGCTCTTTTGATTATAATTATATTTCTAATATCTAGAACAACATGTCATATATAGTAAGTTGCCAATAATTTTGAATAATTTTATGAATAAAAAAAAAAAAACTTAGCAAACTAAAACACACTACCAGAGATTATGGTTCTGATGAAGTGAGAGAAGGTTGCTCAAAATAACCTAACATAATCATTTTACTGACTACTCCCACTTTAGTATGTAAGAGCTCTAGATCCCAGAAGGTATTCAATGAATTCAATAACAAATATTAACTTACTGTTTGATGACCTAAATTTAGCCAGGCATTTACAATCAAGAAATAGAAACAAGCGGACAGCAGATTGTGTACTAGTTACGTTGCTGGACTCTCACATGTCTGCTTGCGGTTCATGTCCTGGACCCAGTGGCTTGAAACTCATGTGCGGCACATGTACATGTGTGCCCTGAAAGGAGAATGGAGAAGGGACTGTGTCATGGTCATCCCCCCATTAGGGGAGATTGAATTCTCACTTTCCCTCTCACTGTTTCTGTCTCTCTCTCTCTGGCGAGAGCACAAACCCTAAGGCAAAAATCTCTAAATAAAAAGAAATAGAAATAAGGAGCCAGCAGATGGCGTAGTGAAGGTGCTACATGAGTGACCATGGTTTGAATCCACCCAGACCCACAGCGTGAAAATCACTCTGGGTGTGCGTACATGGAGAAGGGATTATGGTATGGCCATCACACCAAGAGGGGTCTCTGGCAAGCACACACTCATTATGGCAAAAACGTTAAAAAAAAAAAAAAAAAAAAGAACACGTGTCTTACTTTTATTCAATTTAAAAATTTTAAATCTGAGCTAAAATGAGAGAAAAGTGAATTAATATAAAACTAAAGATAAGCACTGTGTTAATAGTAACTTCAGGTTTTTTATGAAAGCATACAGTTTGGAAAATAGGATGAAAGTTGGATTAAAGAGCACTCTTTCTTTTCCTTTTCTTTTTCTTTCTTTCTTTTTTTTTTTTTTTTAATTTTAATTGCCAGAGAGCACGTACATTCACCAGAAAGAGACATGCAGAGAAAAAAAGAAGTATCTCTTGCAAGGGTGTGGTCACCTTTAATACCTTTCTTTTGTCACTCTATCCCTTTGGGATCTTGAGCACACACAAACATGCACCTGGAGTGTCTTTCAAGTGCAGCATGGGATCTTGAACCACAGCCAGCCTGTGGCATCTGGCTTCCATGCAGAGTATTCAACTCCTATGCTTTCAGACAGCCAAAAACACCATGCTCAGAAGGAACAGTTTATGTATCGATTCTAGCTTGATGTCATTTATTTATTTATTTATCCATTTATTCATTTTACATTCACTCTCACTGTATATCATTGTAGCATATAAAATGAGTTTTCCCATCCTGAAATCTCTGTATGTTGGCTCAAACAAAGATATTACCATACATGTTATTTTCAACAAATAATTTTCCATTTTTTGTTTCTTATATGAATTACTTCTTTTTTTTTTTTCCTCCTTTATTCCCTCCTTCTTACACTCAGCCATTTCCCACCCTCTTCCCACACTGTCTCTGGTATCCACAGTTCATTCCCATATTTTTTTTTCACATTTTATTGATTCACAAAAGATCTTAATTAAACTAAATACTTTCAGTCATAAGTACAGTTACTAGAAACATATCTGTGAACACCTCTCTGACTTTAGGCATAAAACTCAGTGAGTAGAATGAACGCAGTATAAAGTAGCACCTAGCTGAAACTATGTAGTTTACTGCAGTCATTAAGTAGGTACTTTTTAAATTTCTTTTTGTTTGTTCTTACGTATTTATTTATCTTTTTAATTTCAAGAAAAGCAGTTCTAGCTTTAATAAATCAAAATAAAAAATATTATTTAAAATTTGCTTGAAACTTAAAGCCAGGCAAAAGGTTAGGATTCTGTTCAAACAATAGGCAGTTACTGAAAACTCAAAAAACAGAGACAATGCTAAAATATAGTGACAAATGCATGGTAATTTTCTTCTGAAACATTTTTTTTCTCTCTCCATTTCCCCTTTCATTAAAGAGAGGTATAAACTAACTTATTCACAGAAATAAATGTTTAGTCTCAATTTGGTCTGTTATTTGCACCAAGTCCCATAAGAATACTCATTGATTTAGTTGGCTTTGCTGTAATCTTTTATAAGGAACTTCAGATTAGATTATTTGAAAAGGCTACTGTGCTAAGACAGGAATTCACCTTTAAGTACCTGTACCTGAGAGTTTTTTGGGCTTGTCAGGAAATGACATTCTTTAATTACCTGCCAGACACAACCATTTATGGTACCAGGCAATCTTTCCAAGAGCTTTTGTTGGCTTTCTTGAGATCTACCTTAGTTCCTTAACTTTCTGTTCATATCTTCAGATCTGACATTTCAGTCAAAGCCCTGGCAATAATCAGTTTTTTTCAATTTCTGATGCAAGGCAACAGATACAATTTAACTTATGCAAATAACCATTCTTCCACAAAATAAGAATGCTCACAAATTTTTCCAATTCCAGAGGGACCAGGAAGGGAGAAAAGTTTATGTTTCATTTTTTAAAAAAATTAATAATTGCTAAATCTATTAACAGCTCAAAAGAAAACAAAAATCCTTAAATCTGGAAGACAAAGCATAGAAGAAAATCAGCAATATTTTAGTCAAAGTCATAAAATTCTATTTTACCAGTTTGGTCTCATGTAATTAATCTCCCTTCTGTTGAATTTACAGTGTTACAGTGGTCTGATATTTCCATGTAAATCCTGGAAGTTAGCATTCAACGTTATTATTGATACTTCTGTACTTGTTCCTACTATTAAGTTGACCATTTTCTTGGTTGTTTTTTGTTCTTATATTTCTCTGTGTCTGTCTTTAGTTTTCCTGGTATAGCATTCCCTTCAGAACATCTTGAAGAGCTGGTCAGTGTTGCTAAACTCTCAGGTTTCATTTACCTGAGAGTGTTTTTATCTTTCTTCCCATTTGAATGATAATCTTGCCACACATAGTATTCTTGGTTGAAATTGGTTTTCGTTTAATGCTTTAAATATAGTTCGCCATTCTGTCTTTGCTTGCATTGTTTCCAATGAGAAGTCTGACTTTAGACTGATGAGATAACCTTTATAAGTAACTTTCTCTCTTCCCAATTTTAGTATCTTGTCTTTGTGGCTTTGGCCAATCTGGCTATGATGTGCTATGGAGATTCTTGGATTGATTCTGTTTGGGATTCTTTGTATTTCATGGGTCTGAATGCTTGAGTGCTTCTCTAGACTTGGAAAGTTTCCTCCCAGGATTTTATGAAACAGATTATTAATGCCCTTACTAGTTCCTGGAATACTAACTATTCAGATATTTGGGCATTTCATGGTATCTAGTAGTTCTCATATATTATCCACATTTTTCTTGGTTATTCTCTCAGTATTTTTGATAATTTTTTTCTAAGTCAGAGGTTTCATCTTTTACTACTTCCAAGATTTGATCTTCTGCATGGTCTAACCTGTTTTAATACTTGCAAGGGAGGTTTTGATTTCCTGTATTAGATATTTCCTTCATATCTAACAGTTCAATTTGCTTATTTTTTATGGTGTCCAATTCTTTCATATCGTGGAAGGACTTCATCTCTTGGAGCTCAATGTCTCTTTTCTCTTGCATCTCATATAGTTTTGTTACCACAAATATTCTAAATTCTCTTTCTGACATTTCAGTAGTATTCTCTAATTTTTCCCTACTTTGGGACAAGTTACAGTGTTCCCTTGCTGGAGATGTATTACTTGATTCTCTCATTCTTGAGGCTCCTCTCCAATTTTTAGTCATTTGGTAATGTATTGTTTTGGCTAATTTGTTGGAGGATTCCATAACTGTGAGCTCATGTGTTTCACTGTGTTGTGATTTTTAACTTAGTGCTATTTTCTCTCTTCTATTGTGTCCTCCAGTGTGGTAATCACAGTTTTGGAATCAGATTTATGAAAGCAAGACCCTCAAAGGACAGGCATTAATCCCCAAAATAGACAGGTGAGATTATATCAGATTACAGTTTCTGCACAGCAAAATACAGTAATTAGCATGAATCAATAATCCTAGGAATGGGGAAAAAAATGTGTTAACTATGCCTCAGGTAAGGACTGATAGCCAGAATACACAGGGAACTCAAGCAGCTTACCCAGCAGAAAATGATTAACCCAATTTAAAAATGGGAAAATTAGCTGAATAAACAACTAAGGAAGACATAAGAGCAGACAAAAGTCATATGAAAAAAAAAAACACTCACACCCCTCATCATAAAGGAGATACAGATCAAAACTGCAATACCACCTAATCCCATTCAGAATTGAAAAGATTTTTTTTAAAAGTGGTAAGTGCTGGCAGAGATGTGGTGAAGGGGACTTTTAGGAAAGTGTTTAGGTCAAGGGCAGAGCTACCATGAATAGATTCATGTCATTATAAAAGTACTTTACAGAGAGAATTTGGTCTTCCATTCATCTCTTCCACCATGTAAGAACACAACGTTCCCACCCTTCAGGGTGGGCAGCATCAAGGTGCCTTGATGCCTTGGAAACTTGACCTTTGAAATTCTAGTCTTTGAACTGTGAGCAACAAATTTCCGTTCTTAGTACTCAGTCTCAGATATTCTGTCAGAGCAGTACAATCAAACTAAGACAACTACTGAAAACTTTCTTAGAATTAGTACAAATCTATACAATATAAAACAGTGAACAACTCAAAAATATTAAAGTTTTGAGGGTTAAGTAGGACAGTCAAGTTACAGCTATGTCATATGAAATACTTACACAATTGTTGATCCCATTTGATGAACAATAGCAGCATCAAAAACATCCAAACCAGGTATAATTTACCTCATTTTAAAGTGGATTTGCAGGGGATGGGAGGAGTTGAATAGGCAAAGCACAAAGAATTCTTAGGACAGCATAACTATTTTGTATGATGCTATAATGGTAGAAATGTGTCATTATACATTTGTTCAAATCCATACAATGTACATTAAGCGTGAATCCTAATGTAAACTACAGGCTTTGGGTTACTGTATGTCAACGTAAATTCATCACTTTGCTCTGCAATCACTCTCATGGTGAGAATTTTTAACACTGAGAAGCTATACATATATGAGAGCAGGAAGTATATGAGAAATCTCTGTAAATTTCACTTAATTTTGCCATGACCCTAAAGCTGCTCTTAAAAAAAGTCTTTGATAAAGTTACCCAAGCGTTTTTTTTTAAAAAAGAATTTTATTATTTAACTTCATTTATTTATTTATTTTAATTTGACTAGAGAGGGACAGAGTGAGAAAGACAGGGACATTGAGAATGCAAGTCAGCAGGTCTAGGACTTGAACCATGGTCCACTATATTGGAGTCTAGTGCCCTTAACCACCACACCACCTGTTGGCCCCATACACAAGTATTTTAAAAATAATAATAATAATAAAAAGATCCCAGACCATCACATAAGTATATGGTCTCTTTTTATCTTTAACTTATAGGGAGGAACCAGGTTTGGAATCATCAATCAATCATTAATACTGCTATACAAGTTTACTTTCTCCTTATGACCCAAAGTAATACAAGAGGCATTATTATCAAAGAGATAAAAGATAACCAATCACTTAACATTTTGACATATATTTTCTCTTCTAGAGATACAACATAGCATAGAGGCATTATCCAAAATATTAAAACAGTAAGTATAAAAGTTAAATGAGTAATAAGAGAAGAAAAAGGGGAAACCAACCTACCAAAGTTTGGAGCATGGTTAGGATGTTTGAAGAAGGAAATGCAAGACTTGGTCAGAGCCTTAAAGAAATATGAGAGTAACCTCTAGAAAAATGGAAGAATGAAAAATGAGGATCTCAAGTATGAGAAATAATAGGCACGGTATGAGAATACACATAGGAAGTGAGGAGAATCTGAACAAAACAGTTTTGCTACTGCAAATTTGCCAAAATAGATCAGTATTAGAGTTGTAGTGTACAACGATGTTTTGCAAAGACCAGTCAGCCCAACTTCAGCACAAAAGACAAAGTCAGGACCCAGCCTGGAGCCACAGTTGGTAACAAATTGAACTGCAGTGCTGGAAGTCAATATGCTAGGTGTTTGCACATGTGCCCAAGACACTGATGAGTGGCAGGGATAAGGAAAGAGGATCTCAATAGGATAAGACATTGTCAAAGGCGCTTTTGTCTTTCTCCCTCTCTCTCACATACAAACACAAACACACATACATACACATACACAAACACACACACACACACACACACACACTATAATATATACAGTAAACAAACTTAAAGGAAGAAAGAAAAAAAGAAGGGAAGAGAGAAAGTCAGGTAAGAAGGTTTAAGGTTGAAAGTTTAAGGTTGAAATAGATATGGATTAGTCCCAGTGAAGGTAAGGATGGATGGACAGAAGTTGCTACCTTGTGAACCAGCAGTTAGCATAATGGCTATGTCGCTGGATTCCCACGTAGTCAATCGCGGGTCGCATCCCAGATCCAGTGGCTTAAAACTCACGCCAGGTGCGTGTGCGTGCGTGCCCAAGATCCCGAGAGGAGAATGGAGGAGAAGGGATTGCGACATGACCATCCCCCCTGGGGGGTGATTTCTTGCTTTCTGTCTCTATGTCTCTGTCTGGCGAGCACATGCGCCCTATAGTGTAAACCTCTACAAAAAAAAAAAAAAAGTTGCTACCTTGTGGGAAAAGCAGTCGCAGAGAAGTATCTTGTGTAGGATAAATACAATGTAGAATAAACTGAGAGGATAAAATGCTGGGGATATTTTCCTCCAAAAAAGAGAAAAATGTTAGGAACATATTACAAAGGGAAAAAAAAGGAAATGAGAGAGGCTGGCAGGAGGTGTGATGGTTAAGAACACTGTACTCCCACATGGCCAACCACAGTTCTAAGTCCCAGACCTGGCAGTTTGCTTTCACACTTTTCTTCTCTCACTCAGTCCCTCTCTGGTCAAAAAATTAAAATAAATAAATAAATAAAGTTAAATAAAATAATTCTTTTTTTAAAAAAAGGAAATAGGAATCATTTAAGATATCACAGGAAAATATCTTACAAAATTATCTGCTATATGGGAACCAGCAGTTAGCGTAATGGGTGTGTCGCTGGATTCCCACGTAGTCCGCTGCAGTTCACGTCCCGGACCCGGTGGCTTAAAACTCACACTGGGCGCGTGTGTGTGCGTGCCCAAGATCCCGAGAGGAGAATGGAGGAGAAGGGATTGCAGCGTGACCATCCCCCCTGGGGGGTGACTTCTCGCTTTCTGTCTCTATATCTCTCTCTGTCTGTTTGGCGAGTGCACGCACCCTATAGCGAAAATCTCTCCAAAAAAAAAAAAAGATTCATCTGCTATATGACATGTGGAGAGGTTAAAAATGAGATTTACTCCATTATTATAATTTAGGTGCTGCAATCCAACACAACATATGAAGGGTCTTCAAAGATGGTAGAAAATGTGTTACAAAAAAACTGCACAGATTTCAAAAATTTTTGCACAAAAATAAATATTTTTTTAAATAAACACATATTTTAACTCCATTTTCCATCAACTTTCTCAAGGCCTCTCATATAACCAGATATAAAACATCCGATCTATACACATGGAATAGAATGATATATAGTCTTGCATGTGTGAAGAAACCTCTCACTCAGAAATTATCACTCTTACTGGCCTTTTGCTTTTTCAGTCTCTTTCATGCTACTTGCCTCCCAACAAGTTCATTTTTTGGAGGAGGGGGGAGGGAAGAGATTTTCAGTATAGGGCACGTGCACTCGCCAGACAGACAGAGAGAGACATAGAGACAGAAAGCGAGAAATCACCCCCCAGGGGGGATGGTCACGCCGCAATCCCTTCTCCTCCATTCTCCTCTCGGGACCTTGGGCACGCACGCACACGCACCCGGCGTGAGTTTTAAGCCACTGGGTCTGGGACACGAACCGTGGTCGACTACATGGGAGTCCAGCGACATAGCGATTACGCTAACTGCTGGTTCCTCCAACAAGTTCACTTTTTGATACTACTTCCACCAATAGGTTTTGATAAATAGAAAGTGAAGGGTGAAACAAACAAACAAAAAAACAGAAACAAAACTTCAAATCTGTGATTACATGTATTCAAAGCAAAGAAAAAAAGGAAGTTGTCATTTATATTCAGGCAGTTTTTTTTACATAACTGCATATAATTTAAAGATATTGTCATAAGCCATTAAATATAAAATATCAAAAAACTCATTTATATTTTACTAAGAAATAACGTAACAAGACAGATATATACCCAAAACAAACTCAAGAAAGTTCCTCAATTTGGTCAAAAATCTCAATAAAGCTGAAACAAACTGTGACTGAAAAATAAGAGTTCTTATTCACAATAAAGACAATATATTTCAGTCTTGACTCCACATATTAGTCATTCTTTTACCCCCCGATGTAAAGTAATTTTTGGAATTAATCATTTTTGTTCTTTTTTTCACACTAAAATTTAATTTTTCCTATTTAATATTTTCTCAATATACCTGAAAGAAAGTAAAAGGTTGATAAAATTTTCACTCACAATGCAGTTTCAAAAATCTAATTGCTCTCATTTACTTTAAATTTGAAATTCAGCAGTCACTACACTGTTGTCTTCTTCTGTCCCCTTGGAAACCTCAAAAATAATAAATAAATCCTGAAATATTAAACATGTAATTGAATCACTTCTCTAGAAAATTTCTATGATGCATAAAATTTGAATTTGTTATTTTCTTAGCTGACTCTCCTATATATTTAAGGTTACACATGGAAACAGATTTCACATGGATGACTGAGGTTCAAATTCCAGCCCTGGTGGCTTGAAGGACATGCTGGGTGGTATGTACCTGCATGCTCAAGATACTGATGGGATAGAGATATGGAGGAAAAGAGATTATGCCATGACCATTCTCCACTAGGGAGTGCTATCTCTGGCAAGAACATATGTCTTCTGGCAATTAAAAAAATAGCTCACTAGCCAGGAAAGACAGAAAGACAAGGTTCACTCTACAAATATCAACTCATCAGTTTTATAACAAAAACAAAAGTATTAAATAATACTTTAATAATCTGGAAATAATTCTTTAATCCAATGCATTTAGAAATTTCTCTGTGACAGTAAATTTACTTACCAAAGATGCTGCCGTTTAGGTGAAGTATTAATTAGTATTATCTGTGTATGCACATATGTATATAACATATTAATTTCAACAGGCTTTTTAATATATGATGTATTACTTATGCTTTATGACTTAACTTTTAATTGTGTTGGCGAAGATGCTTCCTATTATTAGAATAACGAGACCTGCTTGGTAGAAATTGTAAAATTAAAGAGCTCTATTGAATTCCAGCTAGAGATAAACTCTAAAATCTACAGACTGCTTTAAAGAAAACTCGATTCTCACAAAAGTTTTAAAATAGATTTGCTTTCCAATTTCCCACATTAATTATCTTAAAGTTTAGTTATCAAATTTAATAAAGCTATTAGTCATTGAGTCCATTTATACTAGTTTGAGATAACCCAAAAACTAAAATCCAGGATATAATATAATCTGATCTCAAAATATTAAATTTTCTAATATCGCCCAAAAATGTTTTATAAACTGTCAAATATTATCAAGTTACCTTATATAGAATCAAAGCAAAAAATTTAAATGAAAAGGTTCTATGGGATACCAAAATATAAAAGAATATTCCTTTTAGCACTGCATCACCCACTATTAAATTGATGTCATTTGCAAATACAACATGTCTTAAATATTTTATTTATGAAAACTTAAATAGACTTCCATATACAATACACCGTAACTATTTTGATAATACTTTAAGCTGCTTAAAAGTAGATGCTAACTATACCAAATCAGTTTGTTTAATGCAAGAGATTTCTGATAAAAACCAGGTTTCTTAATGAAGCAGAACTATAAGATACACTAATAAGGATGCTGAAGAAAAGTTAAGTTCAGGTAAGCTTCAACAATAGAAATCATCCAGAAGAGGAGATAACAGTAGATATTTGCTAACCTGAAGACCAAAGTAAGACTTTATGATATATTGTGGGTCCTTCCATTTCACATTCTAGCATTTTGGCACAAAATGAAGATGGGTCATAAAATTTATATTTTCAGGGTTAGTGTTTAAAAATAAGAAATACTTCAACCAATCACAGAAGAATGTATGACTTACAGTTATTCTGTCAGTTTAAATAATAGGGAAAAAAAAATACATAGTAGTGACTATTTATTGTGTAGACTCTTTAATTCTCCTCTTCACATTTTCGGTGACTGTTTCCCACAGCTATCATCAACCAGGTCTCTCAGACGAGATAAATGGTGCAGAGCCCTTCATTAAAAAGTATAAAACATATTATAAACTAACATTAAGGACTGTATAGCTAATATAGACAGCAAGAAATAAATATTATATAACTTCAAAATTAGCATAAAAATGAAATTATAGAATAATCTATCAAAATTTGAGAATTATTCTTTATAAAACTTAAGATCTGAATAATTGAGGGTTAAATTAATTAATTAAAGTTCTTAAACATTTACTATAAAAACAGTATTTTGGGGCCAGAAGGTGGTGGAGAGGTTAAAGCAACTGGATCCAATATGGCTGACTATGCTGTTCAAATCCTGGACCCAGTGGCTTGAAAATCACACAGGGCATGTGTGCATGTATGTATGCCCAAAGTCCAGAGAGGAGAATGGAAAAGGGATTGAGGCATGGCCATCTCCCCTGGGGGTTGATTGCTCACTCACCACTGAACCCTGATCTCTGTCTCTCTCTGGTGAGTACACACACTCTATAGCAAAAAATAAATAAACAAATAAATAAGTAAAAATAGTATTTTGACATTCAGCTTTTAAGATATTCTGGCAAGTAGCCTGGAAAAAATAATAGGTATCATATATATCACATTTAATGAAACACTTTTTTCACATAATTTTCACCACAGCTTCACAATTTTCACCATACCTTTTCTTTTGGTATGCTATCTATATCATTTAAAAAAATAAGTACATAATTCATTTTAACATTTATACTCAAGATAGCTAAATTGAAAAAAAAAAACAGCACTTAAGGATCACTTACACTGCTAGATAAAACTCACTTATATTGAGTTTGAAAAAAACCCATCACTTCTCCAATAAGGTTGATTAATGTGGTATTATGCAAACACCCTGGATTTTTTTCCTGACATAAAGTTAAGATTAAACGTCAAAAAAAAACAAAAAAAAAACAAAACAAAAGATTGCATGTCACATACAATGGAGGAAACTCTATCAAATCCTCAAACTAGTAAAAGAGAGGCTCTTAACTCCTTTTAAGTCCTCTTAACTCAGGACTCCTCTAGAAATATTTTTCCAGTTTTTCTTTCCCCTGTATTTTAGGCCCTTGAGGGCCACTCAGAAAATGTCAGATAATCAATCATACTTAGATCTTTGATAAATAAAAGAGATACTAAGAGCATATTACTACATAATTTCTAATGTTAGTAACTTCCATTTCTATGGTGAGTTGAAAGGTAATGACTACAACACCCTATGCTATAGTCTCTAACACATAGTAAATGAAGGTTCAATAAATGTACATTACATAAAATATATTTAGGTAAAATTCTACCTTACAAACTTGTGTTAATTACTGCATTTATAGCTCTTTTTCCATACTCCTCACTTTTTGGATACTTTCACACAAACATGAGAGAATAATCTGAATTCTCCCACCTTTTTTGGTAATTTTAGCTAATTTTTTAGACTTCCACCTTTACTGACTAAATGGTAATAACTTACTCAAACTTACGAGGCAATGAGAGGTAACACAACTTAAATAAAAATAAAGACTCGTAATTTTTACATCCTATAGTAGTATCTAAAATACTTTTCTGGGACCAGCAGTTAGCGTAATGGCTATGTCGCTGGACTCCCACGTAGTCGACCGCGGTTCGCGTCCCAGACCCGGTGGCTTAAAAACTCACACCGGGCGCGTGTGCGTGCGTGCCCAAGATCCCAAGAGGAGAATGGAGGAGAAGGGATTGCAGTGTGACCATCCCCCCTGGGGGGTGATTTCTCGCTTTCTGTCTCTATGTCTCTGTCTGTCTGGCAAGCGTACGCGCCCTATAGTGAAAACCTCTCCAAAAAAAAAAAAAGCTTAAAATACTTTTCTTCTGAAAGGCATGACTTTATGAAAAAAAAAAAAGACAATTTGTAAATGTATTTGGAACTTCTTTTTCTTTTTAAGCTTACTACTTTATTGCTTATAATCCCCATGAGAACAGGTTTTAAACCTAAAGGGGTCACAGATTCCTTGGATTTAGAGGGTCAGTGAAATTAGGCAGGGAGGAAAGGAGACAGATTCATCTTTATTTTCACCAAATACTATCTGTAAGTTACCGTTTCCTCCTATTATAAAAGCAGGCAACAGACCAGAATCTGTGCTCTTATATCCACAGAATTCAGATACTTTGATATGGTATGATCTGTTTTCCAAAAATGCCTGGAACCAGAAATGTTTCACGTTGTTTTCAGATATTGGAATACTTACATGTATATGATCTTGGAGCTGGAAACCAAGTTTAAAGCAGAAATTTGCTTATGTTTCATGTACACCTTATATGCAAAGCCTGAAATCAGTTTTATATAATACTTTAAATAACTGTGTGCCTGAAGGTAATTTGTTTGTATATATTGAGTTCAGTACACAATTTTCGATTATAATGTCATGTCAGCATGTCAGATTTTTGAGCTTTAAATGCTCCAGTTAGGGATACTAAACCTGTATGGTCATGAGCATCTCAAATATCTTTCATACTCATCAGTACTTCAAATTATAGTAATTACTAATAGTTACAAAAAGTTATTAATCCTATATGTAACCTGTTTATAGAAAGTTGTGATGTAAACCGCCAACTATTAGGCAACTCTATACCTAGCTGTTCATCCACCAAATACTGAGATCTCACCTGTGACTCAACATAGATGCTTTCCAAGAGTCCCTTTCCTTAATCATTGATTAATATGTGGAAGTAGGTAAAAGGTCACTCTTGTTTAGTGTTTTTATTCAAGCTATGCAAGAAGTCTCCATACTGATTTGTTTTTGCAAAATGAATTTTAGCTTAACTGTTTTATTTAAGACCATGTAACTAAGAAAATTAGACCTATCTTTATATCCAGGACTTTATCTCTATTTCAGATTTCTGTTGAGATGTACCAAATAATGATAACTTTATTATTATGACATTTGTTCTAGAGTGAATATATGGAAACACATTTCATAGCAAGTTACTCTTATATGATAACTACACCAATACTATCTTAATCTGCTGTTGTTCCTTAGAAATGGAAAGAAAGCTTCTCTGAGCCATTCATTTCTACCGTATTTTATATTCTCACAGATATTTAATTGGTTCCTTCTAACATTTAAAAATGGAAAACACAGGTTGAAGAGAAAACAATTATTTTCCTTAAATATAAATAATGTGTTCCAAGAAGTATAAACATGCCTAATAATATCTATTCTTGTAAATACTTATTCTACCCTCCAACTTTCTGATTTTGGTCAAAGGAATGTTTAAGATGGATATGTATCCATACTAGTAAAGATACTTACTTTTTTTTTTTTTTTTTAATTTTATTTATTTATTTAGGATAGATTTTTGTTACAGGGTGCATGCGCTCACTAGAGAAACTGAGGCAGAGAGACGAAGTGAGAAATCTCCCCCTATGGGG
>NW_006159561.1:1491391-1500509 GCF_000334495.1 Tupaia belangeri chinensis
CAGGTGGGCTCCGCGGAGCGTTGGGGCGCGGCCGCGCTGGGAGGTGTGCTTTCTGCCTCCTCTGCTTTCTGGGCCGGTGGGCGGTTGGTTCTGGGCTGCGTCCACGCCGCGGAGTCCCTCGCCCTCCCTTCGTCCCCACTAGTCTCCACTGATCTGCGCAGGCGCATAGTGGCCGTCTGTCGGTCGCCTCCCCGGGGCTGAGGGAGGGGCCCCGGCGAAGGAAACTTGGGGTCGCTGACACCCAGCCCCACAGTCCCAGTTCCTCCCTGTGAGCCCCACCTCCCGACTTTCAGAGCTTCCCTTCCGGAGATCTCAGCCCGGGGGCGGGTCCTCCCTTCACTTCGTGGCCCTCCGGTTCAGTGCCTTCTCCATCCCGCCCCGAGCCCGCCCCTCACACTCAGGGCAGGTGCTGGACTGCAGAAGGGGATTTGGCCAGGGACGGGATTTAACGGACTCCTTGGGGACCTTGATTCCCAGGGAAGAATGACAATGACCCGGCACGGATTGGGGACCCAGTCAGGCAGCCCAGAAAGAGGGAGAGTATACAAACAGATGTAAAGACCCACTAACAACATGAGTGAACCTGTCTACGAGGCTGGGACAGGATATGAAGTGCGAAGACTCCAGTTGCAACCAAGTGGTGTGTCAGAAAACAATGGCATCTCAATGTTGGTTTATTTATTTTCCACTGGCCCTATGGGTGAAGAGATCCTTGACCATTACTCCCCCTGAATATGTTCCAGCTCACCCAGTGTTACACCACCAGGTAAGAAAACTGTGGTCCACGGGGCCGGCAGGTGGCATGGTGGTTGGCGGAGATGGACTCCCACGTGGCCGACTGTGGTTTGAGTCCAGGACTTGGCAGCTTTGCTTTCTCACTTTTCCTCTCTCTCTCTCACTCTGTCCCTCTCCGGTCAATTAAGATAAATAAATTAATTAATTTTTAAAAGTTTAAAAAAGAAAACTGTGGTCTTGTTTGCTTGCGCTTCTTGTCACCCTTTCTAGGCCTATTAAACATTTACCTTCTCTTTTCTCAGCAAATGAAAAAGTTCAGAAACTGTAAAATTCAATTTAGTGGTTAGGTTAAACAAGTCTACTGGGACAATAAGTGTTAGTGATTCGAAAATGAGAAGACAGGGGAACCAGCAGTTAACAATAGTTGCTATGTCGCTGGACTCCCACATAGTCAACCGCGGTTGGTCCCGGACCGGTGGCTTAGAACTCACGCCGGGCACGTGTGTGTGCATGCCCAAGATCCCGAGCGGAGAATGGAGGAGAAGGGTTGCGGCGTGACCATCCCCCCTGGGGGGTGATTTCTCACTTTCTGTCTCTATGTCTCTCTCTGTCTGTCTGGCGAGTGCACGCGCCCTATGGTGAAAATCTCTCCAAAAAAAAAAAATGAGAAGACAGTTCCTGCAGGAGTTGATAGCTAGTGGTGTGTTCAATCATATGAAATTTCTCGATCGATATCAAGTTGGTTGCCGATAGAACAAGCCCAGTGTTCCAACCAGAGAAAACAACAAGTACAAGGGTCCTGTGGTCAGAACTTGCTTGGTTGTATTTGAGGAATGGCCAGGACATCATTATGGTTAGAGACAAGTGGACAAGAAGGAGACCAGTAGGACCTAGGTTTAAAGAAGAAACCAGGGGTCAAGAAATGTGGTGCTACTGCCACTTTAAAAGATTAAGTCCCAAGAACATAACAGATTGCGATGCTTTACAAGAGAAAGGAGGCATGAACAAGCTGCTGGAGATAAAAATTATTTGTTGAATGACTGTTATATGCCAAGCACTGAGGTAGGACATTTTAGTGCATTATCTCATTTAATACACTAATTCTACAGGGCAGGTATTATTCCAATTTCTTTTAAAGAAAATGGAAAAACGATATTCTGCAAAATGCTTCACATAATCAATAAGTGGCAAAAACAGTATTTGACCCATGTTTCATTGTATTCAAAGTCTTTTTCTGTTATTCCACATTTCCTCATTTGAAAGACTAAATAAAGAGAAAGTAGTTGTTATCCATTGCTACATGTCAGGCACTGTAGATATAGTATTAAAATGTCACATGGCATGCCCAGGGGGTGGCAGGGTGGTCGAGGCACTGGATTCCCACAGGGCTTACTGTGGTTGAGTCCTAGACCTGGAGGCTTGCTTCCTCACTTTCCTCATCTCTTTCTCTCTCTCTCTCTCTCTTTGTCTCTCTCTCTCTCTCTTTCTCTCACTTGACTTTTGTGCCCTATAGCAAATTTTAAAATAATAATAATAAATAAAATTAAATAATTTTTAATGTAACACAGCATTTTATTACATTCTTACCAATCACTTATTTTTAAAACTTTGCAGATTGATGGACTACAAAGTAATTGCCCAACGAACTGCCCAAGAACTTTTAGATTATAGTCAAGATTTATCAGGCTGGAAAGTGATTAAAATTTCAGTAAGAAAACAAGTTAAATATGTTTCAAGAGTTTGTTTTTTAATGCGAGACAATTCATTGTAAAGACATTTTTTAAATAATTTTATCATTTTACAAATGATAAAATATGTATTTTTACTTTTTCTATTGTCATTTTTTCTGTATCTGACAGCTAACTTATTTGTGGATTTTTATTCCCCTTTGAGAAAAAGATAACTGTCTCCAGCAAGCCTTCTAGAAAATTTCATGGGAATCTGTGAGTAATATTTCCTATTTACAATCATTGTTTTCAATTCAATGGCATTGATGTATTTGGAATTTGATGCTACATCATTAACTGTAACAAATTATTTGATAGTAACCAGGAAATAGAAATTATTAAGTCACTTGGCTGAAGTGTGATATTAATAAAATCAAGCAATTACTGTGTTGTTGAAAAAGTCATGATGTGCTTTTCTATGTCTTCCTATGCAAAATGCATCATGACTTTTCCAACACCCTAGTATATACCATCTAATTATTTTAAAACTTGAATTCAGGAAAAAATACTCTTTCTAGTGAATAATTAAATATATTTACTATAAAAGCAAATTGGCATTTTCTTGCTAACAGTAGTGGGATTTTTTTAAGAATTACTTATTTTGGAACCAGCAGGTGGGATAGTGGTTAAGGTGCTGGGCACTCCCATGTGGCCAACCGCGGTTCGAGTCCTGGAGCTTTCTCTCTCTCTCTCTCTCTCTCTCTCTCTCTCTCTCTCGTCTTTCTCTGGTCACATTAAAATAAATAAATGAATAAATTTTTAAAAGAATTATTTATTTAATTTTATTTATTCATTCATTTAATTTTTAACATGACCAGAGCAAGACATAGAGAGACAGAGTGAGAAAACAAGCCACCAGGTCCAGGACTTGAACTGTAGTTGGCCATGTGGGAATGTCTAGCACCTTAACCACCATACCACCTGCCAGTCCCCTAACAGTAGTGTTTTATGGTCTTTAAAAACCCCTCACTTTGCACTAAAGCCACTGAAAAGTAAAGTTTATTTCCTCATTTTATTTCTCTTGCTGTTTGTATGCCATTTTTTTCTGTAAGCTGTTTTAAGAATTTTTTTTTTATGATCCTATTATGACAAATACAAGTACACTAAGGGAGGTGTGCTGGCATTATTTACCTTTATATTTTAGAGTAATTTAGTTATTATTCATGATATTACCTTAATACAATCAGATGATCATATGTTTTTGAGAAGACTAGATTTAATTTCAGCTAGCTCATTCTGTTGCTCTTGCTTTTTCTTCACCTAATGAAAATGTGCCTACTGGGACCAGCACATGGTATAATGATTACATCGCTGGACTCCCGTGTAGTCAACCATGGTTTGAGTCTCAGACCCAGCAGCTTAAAACTCATGCAGGGGGACCAGCAGTTGGTGTAATGGCTATGTCGCTGGACTCCCATGTAGTTGACCATGGTTTGAGTCCCAGACCCAGTGACTTAAACGCTCACTGAGTGAATGTGCAAGCATGCCAAAGATCCCGAGAGGAGAATGGAAGAGAAGGTATTGTGGTGTGGCCATCCCCACTGGGAGGTGATTTCTCACTTTCTGTCTTTCTGGCAAGCACACGTGCCCTATAGCAAAAACCTCCCTACCACAAAAAATATCTCATACTAGGCACATGTGTATGTATGACCAAGATTCCAAGGAGAATAGAGGAAAAGGGGTTGTGGTATGGCCCTTCCCCATGAGGAATGATTTCTTGCTTTCTTTCTCTCTGTCTCTCCAGCAAGCACACATGCCTTATAGCAAAAATCTCTCTGTAAAAAAAGAAAAGGAAAAAGGAAATGTACCTATCTTATATATCAATCCAATTTGCTGTTATGTTTTCTCCCATACATTTTAATAATTATTGGGAAAATAACCCCTACCTTGTTACCTAACTAATCAATTATTTTAGTAGTAGAACTTTCAAAAATAAACGGAGAGGGAGTAGGTAAGATAAAGCCCAGACCTACTAGAGAAATAAACTTTAGGGTAATGTAGCTTTGGGGCACCTTAAAGTTTTATTGAAACTGGTAAAAAGTCTTTGCAATATTCTGTCTATTAGAAGGAAATTACTATTCCCAGCCCTGACTCCAAGGGAGAGGATTACACAGAAAATCAGTTCCAGGAAGTGGGGATTATTGGGTGCCACTTTAAAGGCTGCCTGCTGGACACTGATTTGGGCAGACTCTCTTTTAATTTTTTATAGTTGAGCTATAGTCCAGTAGATACCAAACACAGCTTTGAAATTAGGATTGATTAAAAGTACTAAGATTCATTTTTCCATGCGTGTTTTATCAAGTACAACTCATTGATTCTTCTAAATTTTCCATACTTTGGAAGGAATTTTCCATACAGAAGGAGAGTATAATTTCAGTAGCTTATATCTGTCAATATATATAAATAAATACTATTTTAAATCAGCTATGGCTGATATTTAGGTTCTTATAAGGGAAACGAAGTTGAGCATGTTGATCAGGCTGGTCTACTTCATTTGAAAGTTTATTTCCCCAGCTTGGAGTGAGGAGTGTGATTGCTATCAAATGGGGCTGTGTAAAGCTCTGGTTTTTTTTTTTAATTGTAGGGGCTGGCAGTTGGCGTGGTGGTTAAAAGCTCTAGAATTCCATGTGGCCAACCGCAGTTCAAGTCCCAAACCTGGCACCTTGCTTTCTCACTTTCCCTCTCTTTCTCCATCTCTTGCTGGTCAAATTAATAATAATAATAATAATAATAATAATAATAATAGTAATAAATAAAGTTACATTTAAAAATTATTTTAAAGAAGAATTATAAATCATCAAAGCAAAAAACATATGCATATGAATTTAGAATCAGCAACTACACTAAAGAGTACACACTTTGGGGATATATACAATGATATATACAATAGTATGGTCCAAGGCAGTTCACTAGACTAGTGTCTGGGAACAGTGTCATCCCTCACAATGCCCTGTAAGAAAAAAATGAGTTCTATTTTGTCAAATGAGTTTTCATGACATCTCATGCAATATTTTGTTCTTGAAGATTCACTCATGTTTAGAGAAGTCCTAAAATAAAGAAACCTAGGAACTTCTCTGATTTTGATTTAGTTTTTTTCTAAACATTTTTGACCAATGACATGCTAGTAAAACCTTAGCTGGATTCCCATGGAAGTTCTAACTTACCAGATACATACAAAGAGAAGAACTTAGTTTTCATTTTCTCCCTGCTACCATCCTAGTGCTAGACACCATTGTCTCTCACTGCATTATTTCAGTAATTTCCATAGGATTTCCTTGTGTCTACTCCTGCTCAACTATATCCCATTCTTCACATGATCACCAAAATAGATTTCTGAAATGTAATTCATATTTGTCTCTGCCCTGCTTAAGTCTTCTAAAAGTTTCTCACTGAGTATAAAGCGAAATCCAAACGTTTTATCATGACACAAGTCACTGCCCTGCCTTCCTCCTTGACTTTATTTCTATTACCGCATCCTCCTCCCTGTTACAACCATACAGAATTCTATTGCTTGAGTGTGCTGAAGTCACGCTGACCTCAGAGCCTTTTCAATTGTTCATCCTTTGCCTAGCATGCTCTTTCCCCAAATATTTTCAAGGCTTATCTCAGTTTTGTTCCCAAGATCGTATCCTCACTGTCTCCTTGACATGATCTTTCTAGTCAGCTGGCCAAAGCTCCCAAATACACACACTCCGCCACTGTTTACCACACCATTCTGCATGTGCATTCTCTAGAGAGAAACAGACAGAGAAGGAGAAAGTGAGAAATCATGCCCCCCAGGTAGAGGGCCATGCCACAATCCCTTCTCCTCTACTCTCTTCCTGAGATTTTGGGCACACATGCACATGTGCCCAACATGTTTCTCAAGCCACTGGGTCCAGGACTCAAACCACACACTTGGCCATGTGAGATGTAGTGCCTTAACCACCATATCACCCACTGGCCTTGTATTTAAACTTTTTTAAGAATTATTTATTTTTAAAAAGTGAAAGTAGATTTAATTGACAAAAAAATGAGAAGCTATTTGCTGATGATAATGTATATAGTAATGTCTTTGTCTTGACTAATGTGCACAGTACTCATGCTGGAAAAAGAAATGTTATATACCGTCAAAATATATGTGATTAAATGTAAATTTTTTAAAGATTATTTATTATTTATTTATTTAAATTTGTTATAGAGTACATGTGCTCACCAGAGAGAGACAGAGGGAGAGAGGTAAAGTGAGAAAGTAAGCTGCCAGGTCCGAGATTAGAACCACGGTCGGTCATGTGGGAGTCCAGCCCCTTAACCACCATTTCACCTGCTGGCCCCTTGTATTTAATTTCTTACTGTTTTCATTTTCTTCTTCATTTTTGCAGCACCTGATTATTATTTAGGTTATTTTCTCACTGTCTTTTACATTGCCAATTAATTAGCTCTTAAAACCTCTGTAGATGGGGACCAGCAGTTAGCGTAATGACTATGTCGCTGGACTCCTATGTAGTCCCGGACCCAGTGGCTTAAATTCACATCGGGCATGTGTGCATGCGTGCCCAAGATGCCGAGAGGAGAATGGAGGAGAAAGAATTGTGGCATGGCCATCCCCCGCAGGGGGTGATTTCTCACTTTCTGTCTCTCTGTCTTCCTGGCAAGTGCACGCACCCTATAGCAAAAACCTCTAAAAAAAATAAAAGTAAAAAATTTTTAAAAACCCTCTGTAGATGCAAAGGAAGAAAACCTTATGCTGAGGACATTTGAGAATATCTCAGAAAATTAGGAACTAACTGAGCTTTCATAAAAAGTAACATATAAAGAAATAGTCTAATGAATTCTTTATTTACCAAATCATAAGAACAAAAATTCAGATGAAAAGTTTTTCACAAACTTGACAACAATTTTTTGTAATGATAGCATTTGCTTTTTTCTTACATCCTAAAGAAATTTTAACTTTTAAGACATGTAAATTTTTTACTTAAACTTTTCTTCTTTTCTGTAAAGAGTGACTGATAGAGAAGTAATATGAGCCATATTATTAAGATTTCATTTTTATTTAACAATCTTCTGCTAATAGAGAACTGTTTTTTTAAGTTTTCACCATAGGGCACATGGGCTTGCTGGAGAGATAGAGAGAGAGAGAAAATGAGAAATCATCCCCCAGGGGGATGATCCCTTCTCCCTTTTCCTCTCAGGATTTTGGGCATGCATGCACATATGCCCAGCATGAAATACAAGCCACTGACCACTTGAACTGTTGTCAACCATGTACAAGTCTAACGCCTTACCCACCACACCACCTGCTGGCCCACTAATATTGGATTTTAATACAGTATGCATTGTTTTTTCTCACTGATGGATAAGCAGATGCAGACAAAGGTTAGTTACTTGACAAAGTTATTGATCTAAGCTAGCATGCACACTAGTTCAGGACTATACTAGTTCCTCTAGGCCCAATATTGGTAAACTATTTGGCCTGTTGTCTATTTCTGTACAACCTTAGAACTAAGAATGATTTTTAACATCTTTAAATGGATGGAATAGAGGCCAGCAGGTGCCTTGGTGGCTGGACTCCCACATGGTCAACCATGGTTTGAGTCCTGCACCTGGTGGTTTGCTTTCTCGCTTTCTCTTTCTCTTTGTCTTTATGTCTCTCTCTGGTGAGTGCACATGTCCTTTAAGAAATTAAAGTAATAATAATGATAGTAATAAATAAAATAAATTTTTAGAACAAAATTATAAAAAATAAATGGATGAAACAAAATAAAAATAAGAATATTTCCTGAAGCTAATAATAAATGAAATTCAAAGGTCAGTCTCTATAAAGTTTAATTGTAACACATTTATGCCCATTCATACATTTCATCTGTATATGTTTACTACTACACCAGTAGAGCTGAATAGCTGATTAGTTACAAGAAAGACCATGTGGTCTACAAAGCCTAACTTATTTGTCATCTGGACCTCTACCAAAAAGTTTACTGACCCCATCCTATACCATATTACTTTTTTAATAATTAGAGCCAGAAAACACTGCATAACCACACAAACTTATCTGTTACTATTGGCTTATTACAAATACAGCAATTGTTTTAATAAATTTTAGAATAAATAAAAGCAGACCTTTTACAAAGACAATTATAGAAACATAAAGAAATCTGTAGGAAAATTAATTTTAAAAGCTTATTTATTAATTATTGCAGTATGTATTTAAATAAACTGCTATTTCTGATCAAATATTAGTTTACTGAACTGCTAATATTACTTTCACATCTTTTTCACTGTTATTTGGTTACTTAGCCTGCCTTTGTACTTTAATAGTACTATATTTTCAGTTACTAAACTTAAGTTTTGAATTTCTTTATTTTGTTAATTAGTTACCGTGTTGAAGGGATAATTCCAGAAACATCAGCTAAACTATCTGATTTCCTGTACCAACCTGGAACCAGAGCCTCATGGGATAAATCATTGAAAGGGTACAATGTGGTTCACAGGATTGATTCGGTAATTTTTTATTTAATACTGGACTTCTGTTGTATAAATTTTTTTCATATCTCACCAAGTTGATTTTATTAAAATTAAATTGAAATATATAAAAAGCTTTACATTTTCCTCTTTATTAGTCAAATTTAATTTCAGTTAGCTATAGTTTATATGTCATGCTCTTGGTTTAGTAAGCC